>NW_027266271.1:26722500-27322500 GCF_022045235.1 Haliotis cracherodii | reverse complement strand
CGTGTGTTTCTTGTCCATGCGATTGTGTACAGACCGCCATGATAAAATACGATAACTTTTGAATTAGGAGATATATAGTTTGTCACTTTTGCCGAATGTAATTGTCATTCAACGACTGCAAGTTTATTTGAAACCGACGCCGATAGGCGGAGTTTCGAAATGTATCATTTGCACTCGTTAAAATCAATTTTGGATTTGTGGGAATCGATTGAAAATCGACAAGGTAGGCTGACCAATCAGATTGCGGAACACACTAATGGTTGGTTTACAATGCGTTTCATATCACAATTCACTCTTGTGTGCCTGTGTGTGGCATTGTTGTTTTATTGAAACTACTCGGTTGAGTTTACTGTTGCATATCTGCCCTAGAGTATAGGTGAACCCTCAACCATTGTGTTAGCCAGGATGGTGGTTTCATAAAAAAACATTGCGTAAGACAGTTACGTCAAACTTACATAACGAAGACAAAGAAACAAAAATATTGGTTATCGGAACCGACGAACCTCAACCTATGAAAATTGAAAAAAATCCCTACTTCCAATGTTTGATCAAGACAGCAAATTATCAACGCTGAAACTTTTTGTCAAATACATGTGTACCTAATCTTCGATTAATATCATACATGCACGAAGACAGTATCCACATGTCGTACAGAACCTATTTTCCGTGCTGGCCATGAAGCGTAAGTGTGATGATAGGATGGTTCGATGATTAGCGACCGGATAGGAAGCAAAGCGTAAACACATGAACAGTCAGCTATGCATTGAAGCGGTTGACGCTATTTCGATTATGTCAAGTTTAGATATCTAGGTATTGATTGAACGTAAGAGCACTCTAGGATTACATTAAGGTGATGTCTAAACAATGGGACGTGAACTTTTTGTTAGATTTCAGTTGTTTCCTCGTGTCTATGGTAACAAGATGAAGAACAACAGATTGTTCAATGATAAGCTATCCCACACCACTCTGTTTAAAACTCTTCTGTACACGTTCAAAAACGTTTGTGATAGATGGGGGAAGATTAGTAAGAGAACTAAAAATATTCATATTCACCTCTGGGAAACATTATCCGAATTATTCAGGATGGTATTTTTCAGGATCAATGGCCATATAAATCCTAAAAGGTCACGAATGTGGTTGAAATTTTTTTCATTAAAAAAAATGTAAAAGGATGTTCTTTTTTTGTTGAATTACCCGTAAGTCCTTTAGTCTATTCAGGAAACTATTACAAATATAACAAATATGGAATAACTGATTGGCTAGTTCGTTACAGTTGTCATTGTCATACTTGTTTTCGATAAGGCCAATAGCTACGTAACGCCACGTGAACGCATAGTCGAAAGCACGATTTTATGTGACGTCATATCAACAATAGATTAATTGAGGGGTTGTCTCCACATGACATTAGGAAACCCACATCGTTCAACATTTTCTGAGGAAAAAGGCTATACGTAATATAAGGAATATTAACCAATCCGCAACTCGGATCGAGGGATTATATTCTCTCGTGAATAATTAATATTTAAGGTTCTTCGCCAAAGCTTGAAACTTCCAAATATATTTAACTCTAGACTGAGCTAGACAATCTGTTATTTCTCGAAGCATGCAGGTTAATCTCTAAATAGTACAATAGATAGAAAATATTTTGAATTCATAAGATTAACCATAATACTGTTATTTTCTTTTAATCTTCGTATTGTGTATATTTACATGAAATCATCTTCAACGGTGTAATCAGAATAATGTGTACATACAGCCTTCCTCACTGTCGTTATTATGCCAACAAGGATTTGTACATACAAAGTTATCAAGAAAACATTAACAAAGTGTACATCTTTGAGAACTTGAACGCTGTTTGTAACATGACAACTTCCAGATACACCAGCATTGCGTATTGTATCGACATCGTATACTCCATCTACAACAGGCTATCATCAATAAGGGCACGCATAGCAGGGCCTCGAGACATCCTGTAGAAGACATCTCAACTTTGTCAGCTTGCTTACGGGCTTAACACTTAACCTCGGATTAGAAGGTCCATCGTTCGAATCTCATGACGGTGAGGCGGTGCGAGGCGGTGTGAGGTGAGGTGAGGTGAGGTGAGGTGAGGTGAGGTGAATAAGTGAGTCTTCAACACATCGGCATATACATTGATAATTAATACACAGGCGTGGGTTTGCTGGCCTTGACACTAAAGTGAAGAGGGACGTTTGCGCTTACTGCGTGGAATATTTGCCTGTGCTCCATACAGCCCTTAAAACCCAATAAACAAAAATAGTTGTACAATTAACAATCCGGGTGTACAATTAATCTTTTATAATATCATATTACGTGGTAGGTATAAAGAGGTTATCACGCGAGTTTGTTTTGGTAAATATCCTGTGTACGATGATGACATGCATCAAACCAAGTCAGCGAGCCTGACCACCCGATTCCGCAAGAATAGTGTTTTCGCTAAATTGTTGCGAAATTTATATCACCAAAGTTGCCAAAACTTGTAAAATGTCTCAGCTACGTCCCAGTTAGACACTGGTTTTCAGTATATTAGTTTAACAACTATCCCAGTAGACTCGATCGTCGATTGAAAGGGCGACGCCATATTGTTTGGTAAACACTGAAAGTAGTACTCACCTGACCCATCATATTTGCATCTTTATCCGTATATGACCCCAACGGATACAACCTTAATCAGTTGGCTTTTTCCTGCCGAAAAACATAGCCACTATATGATAAACATTATTATCCGAGTAACCGTGTCCCAGTCAAGTTAAATGCTGAAAAAAGTTTAAGTTTCTTTGCTGTATTCTCAGCATTTCATGTTTCAATAGACAACCAAAGAAAACCAGATCTTACTGGTACTGACGGCTATCGTTGCGCTGGGATCGCTTTGTAGAACTCAGCCCGGTTCAAACAATGGGGATATACCAGGCAAATACATATAAATTTGAACCTTCTTTGTTGTCTAGTGTACCAAACTACTCGCGAGCAACCGTTGAATAAGGCGCGAACGTACTCAATTTATAGTTACAGGGTGATCTGTGTAAAATGATTGGGCATTTCATTGACCAGACCATAAAATCAACAGGGTTTATCGATTGATCAATATGTTGGGTCTTTCGTTCACAATATTGATCAATTATTGAACGCATAAGCTCTCCAAATGATACAATAATCATATTGACAACTGCATTCATCTGTTTTATATCAGTTTACATCGCATATAATACTAGCAACACTAGATACATCGTCGTCTGGCGTGGTGTAGTGGGCAGAGCGCCTGCTCGGAGAGCGGACCGTCGGTGGGTAGATTCCCTGGCCGCGTCATACCAAAATACGTTAAAAGGTGGACTTGTTGTTACCCTGCCTGGCGTTCGGCATTAAGAGGAAAAGACAAAGAAAGTATATACATGTATCTAAATAATGTGTCTTAGTGGTGTATTCATGTGAAACTGTAGCATGGTATCACGATGGGCTAGCACACACACACACACACACACACACACACACACACACACGTACACGCGTCTTTAAATTAATACCTACATAACCCTTCACCAATCATATGAAAATCTCTGCCTAAAACAGAGCCCAGTGTACGACTCCGACTATATCGCAAGCAGGTGTTTATAAATCATCATCAGACAGTGGCGACACCAGGTGTCCGAGAAAAGGTGAGCTCATCCTACCCCATCGGTGGCACAATTCACAAACACATGCAAGGAACCGTGTTTGGAAAACATACAGCGAGTGATCTTAAAGTTAACGTCGTATCGGCATTAACATACAGAAGACCCGGAAAGTTTCTTCGTGTTCCTCGACAATGGAAATATAAATGTACAGGTTATGTAGCAAAGTTTCTTTTTGATCGGGAGCAAATCTATAATTCATGGTAAAGGCGGACATAGGGGGAATGAGTGAAAGTTACTTTTGACACACACACACACACAAAGCTGAGAACACCATTTGGTAATAGCTTCCAGGTCATGTGGGAGGAAGGAAACTGGTACGCACATGGTTGGAAGCTGCGCAAAAAGAAGAATGGGTCAATGTTCAAGGATCTCTTATTTGTGACAGTCAATACGAACATCACTCCATATCACTCATATCTAACGTTGCAGGTTGTGCTCATGTCATTACTTTACAGGAATTATCACACATCAGGATCGTCTGTACATCTTTTCCAAGATACATTTCATAGCACATTACAAGATCAATGCCACATGTGCAGCTACCTGCATCGATTGGATAGGATCGAAAGAAATGGCGATATAATCACATATACCGTATCGCCTTCCATCAGTAGCGCCCTTTAATAAGAGTGCTTTCAAAGCTTGACATCTTAAACAAGTACTTTCTTCACATAGGATGTTTTCTGTAGCCGAAGACGGGTAGCAGACAGTCAAAAACTAGACGCCACTGGAAGCAAAACGCTTTAAGTATATGGCACATGTTCAATCCCACGTATTTAATCTTACAAAGGCATAAATGCAATAAATAAAAGCGACTAAACCCATTCCATAATCACTATAAAATAAAAGAGACAAAAAATGATTTGGCAAACAATCAATTCTCGTGTCAATAGATCGATTAAATTAATGGTACACGTATGTCTCTATTCCAAATCAAGCGAAATTGTAAATGGGTGGACAATGTCTATAGTCTGTTAAAGGATGAAATGTTTCGGATCGGTATTACTATTATGTCTAAAAGTATCTTTCTCAACAGATACCTAACATACCACGGGCATCTGTTCATTTACCAGGGGTGGGGACAATGACTACTTAATCATCGGTGATTCGTGAGTTATTCATCCATAAATCCTATCCTTACTTAGGCATTTAGAAGTTGGAGTAGAACTATCAAAGAAGTTACGACTGAGGGTCCTGTACATGCGATCGGGATGGTTGTCTAAATTTACCTGCATGGTCATGTCAATTTATACACCACGAAACCAATAACACACCAGCTGTTCTCAGAGGACACAAATTTCATCCTCCACGTTCTCAGATGCCAATCATCTTGTCCGTCTATAGCTTGAATTGACTTTTCAGAATTAATGGTGTTGTTGTTTGGGACACTAGCATATATATGTAAACTGAGGGGCAAAAGAAAACACATGTACACCGAGTTTGTTTATTAATGTAATTGATATTAATTTTTTTTTTAACCATCAACCATTCCTTAAACGGTTTGTAAAAAGTATTGTATTGTTTGTTGTTTAACGTCGCACTCAGCTATATTCCAGCTATATGACGGCGGTCTGTTAATAATCGAGTCTGGACCAGACAATCCAGTGATTGACATCATGAACATTGATCCACGCCATTGGGATACGATGACATGTATCAACCAAGTCATCGAGCCTGACCACCCGATCCCGTTAGTCGCCTCTTACCACAAGCATTGTCGCTTTTTACGGCCAGCATGGGTTGCTGAAGACCTATTCTAGCCCGGATCTTCCCGGGTCTTGTAAAAAGTAATCTGTGATTGGGTAATGATGTGTTAACATACATTGGTAAGATATCTCGTCAGCAGTTCAATCACAACTGATGAGGTATTTTTGAAACACATGTCTAAAATCCGATTACGTCTATTTCAAGAAGTTGTTTTAGTAGCTGAAGCGACCGGCCGAATCGTTATGACGAGGAAAAAAACCCATCACGATTTCTGCAAAATATAAAAAAGTGAGGGTAAGACAACACTTTAGTTCCATATTTATTCATTCATTGTTAGGGCGCGGCGATGTTTCTTTAGTGTCCGAAAACCAAAATATTCCAAGGACACAAGGTCATTGATATTCTCCACATGTATACCGAGTACTGACCTTCACATATGAAACAAATACTCATTTTCAACATGACCTTCGATGGGCATTGAAATACGTTTGGGGTCATTTTTATCAATTTCTCAGAACTCGGAAGCAACAATGTTGCCTTGAATTAAATGATACTTTCGATACATCGATAAATGTTCTGTAATTATAGCAGAGTAGCAGACTATGTTATACTATAAGCCACTGGACCCAAAACACTTTCTTCATGGCACAGGTTGAATCGCATTTATTAAATCTTACAAAGATATAACTGCAGTAAATAAAATCATTACATGCACAGAGGACCCGTGAAGATGCAGGGTTGAATAGGTCTTCAGCAACCCATGCTTGCCGTAAAAGGCGACTATGCTTGTCGTAAGAGGCGACAAACGGGATCGGGTGGTCAGGTTCGCTGACTTGGTTGATGTATGTCATCATATCCAAATTGTGTGAATCGATCCTCATGATTTCAATCACTGGATTGTCGACGAATAACGAATAGTTTTTGACCCGTGAAGATCCGGGGTAGAATAGGTCTTCAGCAACCCATGCTTGCCGTAAAAGGCGTCTTTGCTTGTCATCGTATCACAATTGCATGGATCGATGCTCATGATGTCAATTACTGGATTGTCTGGTTACTCGATTATTTACAGACCTACCGTCATATAGCTGGAAGATTGCTGAGAGCGGCGTTAAACAACAAACAAATAAACGTAGCCGTTATACATATTCTGTTTCTGCTATTTCTGTTAATCCTAAAAAAATATCAACATTGCATACAATGTTGAATGTGTGAAACGTCCCTTGATCTTGACATGGTGAACAATTAAGATAACAATTAACAATCAGTAGCTAGTGTTTTATAAGCAACATCCTAACTTGGTAATAAAACACCACACAATAAATGCCTGTCATGGCCCACGAGTAAACAACTGAAGGCATCTTCAGAGTTGTTACTAAGGTGATATAATTTGTTGACATGGAAATCAAACGGATGAGCACACAGAAATAGGACGTCGTGTATTATAAGATCCGAGTCATAAGCAGACAGACTGGGCGTCGGCCCACTCATCATAATAATACACATTGCACATCGTATTACACAACAGTAACCCTGTAAGCGGCGGAATGTTTCGCTTGGAGGACGATTTCGCCTGATGTTTTACGCAATTTCACTTCGGTCAAGCATTTGTGATTAAATATGCCCTAAAGTATTAAAAGCTGCAAAGTTGCTATGTTGACTTTACTTGCCCTTTAAGAATATATAGCGTTACCTGCACACGATAAGACCGATTAAGATGTAGCATCGAAACTATATTGTCGACAGTTCAATCACAACTGATAATACATTTTAGACGCTTTAATGAATTTCAACCCAAGCATGTACAGGTCCATTTAAACGGCTGCCAAAAAGGCAGAGCAAAGCATAATCAGGTTATCTCCTGAAACAGTATCCCAGAACATCTCCTCAGGTATTCCAGCTCTCGTCTTGTCTGGGGTCACTGACCAAACGCCATTAGGGTTACACGCAGTACAGTCCTTGAACCAGAACCCAGACCCATGTTCCTGAGCGCAGTTTTGAGGAGCTTTAATGAATTCCAACTCTAGAATGTACAGGTACATTTAAACGGCTGCCAAAAAGGCAGAGCAAAGCATAATCAGGTTATCTCCTGAAACAGCGTCCCAGAACATCTCCTCAGGTATTCCAGCTCTCGTCTTGTCTGGGGTCACTGACCAAACGCCATTAGGGTTACACGCAGTACAGTCCTTGAACATGAACCCAGACCCATGTTCCTGAGCGCAGTTTTGAGGAGCTTTAATGAATTCCAACTCTAGAATGTACAGGTACATTTAAACAGCTGCCAAAAAGGCAGAGCAATGCATAATCAGGTTATCTCCTGAAACAGGGTCCCAGAACATCTCCTCAGGTATTCCAGCTCTCTTCTTGTCTGGAGTCACTGACCAAACGCCATTAGGGTTGCACGCGGTACAGTCCTTGAACCAGAACCCAGACCCATGTTCCTGAGCGCAGTTTTGAGGACTATCATCGCGATCTTGGTCGAAGGTAGAGAAGGGTTTCCCCTTCAGTTCCACCAAACAATCACCGCCATTACGTGAAGACTCGCTATGCCCCCATGTATTTGTGTACGTCATGGAATACAGGCCATCTTGAGATAGAACGAACTCCTTGTACACCCGCTGCCTGATATTGGGGGAGCTCTCGTCCTTTGTCTCAAAGATGAGATTTTGCGCGCGTCCATTTGTTATGTAGGCAATTTTGTCGTTTCCAAGCCAAAAGTTTTTGGAAAGGTCCCCAAAGCCATTTTTGTAATCTTGCCATGATCGGTTAAAATTGGTCGACCCATCTATCCGCCTTTGAATGTATGTGTTACCATCATACTGCATCCTACACCAAACACTGAATGGGAAAGGCGCCATGCTTGGGTGAATAAGGTAAATTCCTTCTCCCGATTGATAATGAACTGTTTTAGATCCTTCTGAACAATCTGAAATAGGAATTGCATGACATTAAGATAAGACTTTATTTCCTCCTTAAATCTAGGAATCGTTGACATAAATTACTGCCTTTCAGGCACCTTATGAAAATATGTGAAAATGTTGAAATATACGACCTGCAATCAGAACCTCAACGAATATTTTCAGACCCGTGAAGATCCGGGGTAGAATAGGTCTTCAGCAACTCATCTTGCAGTAAAAGGCGAATTTGCTTGTCATCGTATCACAATTGCGTGGATCGATGCTCATGATTTCAATCACTGGATTGTCTGGTACAGACTCAATTATTTACAGACCTACCGTCATATAACTGGAAAATTGTTGAGTACGGCGTTAAATAACAAACATCACATCACATGTAATTTGTAGTCACTACTACGAAAATGGATACGATAAATAAAGATGGTTACTGACGTACCCTGCATTATTCTTTCACAGAACTGGCCAATATATCCACCATAACATTGACAAATATGTTTGTCCTGGCTGTAGTCGCCCCCATTCATGCATCGGTCCTGAACCTGTAAAATTAATTGAGAGTACTTCATATCAAGCCTATTCTGTTCCAGCAATCTGTCATCCAAAGTCTAACTGGCATCGGTGAAATGTTTATTGTTGTGACCGCTCACAAGGCCTCACATAACAAAATCATTACATGTAAACATCACTACATACACAGTTGACCCGTGAAGATTCGGGGTAGAATAGATCTTCAGCAACCCATGCTTGCCGTAACAGGGGACTATGCTTGTCGTAGGAGGCGACTAACGGGATCGGGTGGTCAGGCTCGCTGACTTGCTTAATGCATGTCATCGTATCCCAATTGCGTGGGACCAGTGAAGATTCCAGGGTAGAACAGGTCTTCAGCAACCCATGCTTGCCGTAAAAGGCGACTATGCTAACGGGATCGGGTGGCCAGGCTCGCTGACTTGGTTGATACATGTCATCGATCCCAATTGCGTGGATCGATGCTCATGATATCAATCACTGGATTGTCTGGCCCAGACTCGATTATATACAGACCGCCGTCATATAGCTGGATTATTGCTGAGTGCGGCGTTAAACAACAAACCAAACCAAAACAAAAAAAACAATTGCGTGGAACGATGCTCATGTTATTTATCACTGGATTTTCTGGAGCAGATTCGATTAGTTACCGACCGCCGTCATATAGCTGTAATATTGCTTAGTGCGGCGTTAAAGAACAAACCAAACAACCAATTGTGTAGATCGATGATCATACTGTCAATCACTGGAATGTATGGTCTAGACTCGATTATTTACAAACCTAAGTCATATAGCTAAAATATTGCTGAGTGCGGCATTGTCGCCTCTTGCGGCAAATACGTTTTACTGAATACCTATGCTGAACCCGGATCTTCATGAGTCGAGTTCGTATAGTTGGACATTTGTACTCACCATGTGAGTATTGTGTACATTTTTACCAATTATTTCACACATAAAACAATATATTGCCTTTTACAATAGGGCGTGTTGCTGAATTAGCTTCCCCTTAGGGATGCGAGTGAGTGAGTGAGTTAAGATTTATAGTCACATCGGCAATATTTCAGCCATATCGTGACTAAATCAAGTTGTACAGTAATATTACATAAATAGCGACTAAAAAATCTGTCGACAAAGGACAGTAAAAGAACAAGAGTATCACAGCTATAAATATAAAACTAGTAATTAACCATAACATTTTGACTATTCAGAACAATACATTATGAAAATTGGCTAGTGATTACCAGCAACCAAAGCCACCACACAAGGGACCAAGGGGACTTACGGTACATCTGCTTCCTGCGTGGTATCCCAGCAGGATTTACACCATCCCTCTGGCTACTGGTGATTGTTAAAAGGTTTTAGCCAAAGCATTTAAAAACAACAAGTATTATGCGATTAAAAAACATGGAAAATGAAAAATACTTTGAATGAAATGGGACTAACGTACCTTCTCAGGGGGACAATTATTTTACGTTACTTCAACCCCCCTTTGAAGGTACAGCCACCAATCTCTGTTATTAGTTCATTCTACCAAATTAATATCACATACTTTTTACATGCATATCAAAATTTATCAATCAACCCTTATTTCTTTTAAAAACTACAGAATTAAACGAGAATTTACAGTAAAAATATCCTATATGGATGAGACCTGGAAATAATTTTCCCTTGTGATGGAAAAATCGATACGGTCAAACTTACATATGTTGTTACTGATAATTTTGAAACTTAGGATCATAGTTTGATGATGAAGAGTGTTTGGTCAGCGTGTCGCCCAATTTAATGGCAATGTCCAATTTATCTGATAAAAGATGGTCACCTTCCTTTAGATGGTGGACAGTTGATTTTGACCCTTTGCCTCTAATATTTGCTATCATGTTCCACACCTTTGATATTGGTGTGCGAGAATTAATTGTAGGGATAAGGTCTTCTAAGACTTACGCTTATTTTGTTTGAATGTGAGGCGTGCCTTGGCATTTGTGATTTTAACAGTATTTAAGTTGTGGACAGTTGGATGTCGGCGGAAATATTTCTCCGCTTTTTTCCTGCACTTCCTAGCCTGCATACAATCTTTATGAAACCATGGCGTTCGAGTGTGTGGATTTGCAGAGGACATAGGGATGGTTATATCAGCAATTTGATTCAGCTTATCCGAAAACGATTGGATTTGGTCGGTAACAGTCCTGAACATATCAGGTGTTAATATATTCGTACACAGTCCTTAAAGGAAAGCCAGTTGGCCTTGGTAAAATTCCACCTTGATGTAGGTGGAACATCAGATGGATTATTTGCTGTTAATATTGTAGGAAAATGGTCGCTTCCACACAAGTTATTGAGGACCGACCACGTGAATTCGTTTAATAGATTTGAATCTGTTAGTGACAGATCTAAAGCGGAAAACGTTCTAGTAGCAGGATGTAAATAGGTATTTGATCCATCATTGAAAATGCATAAATTGTTATCAGAAATAAAATCTTCAAGTATTTTCTCCTTTGGATTTAAGTTAACACTTCCCAATAATGTTCTATGTCCGTTCAAGTCACCCATGGGCACCCGTGAAGAGCAACCTCCTCGTGGTGAGTGCTGGGTAACGCTATAGCTCTTCCCCCGTGTGGACCCGGGGTAGAATTTGTTCACAGCACCCCATTGCTGGTCGTAAAAGGCGACCGAATTGGGCAACCCGTTTGCCGTGGGTTGCGCCCCTGTGTCGGTATAGGAAGGGATTCTGGTGTTTGAGGGCACTGGAGCCAGGAACAGTGTTCCTTTTGCCCAACACACCACTTTGACCCTAACTTCACCTAGACGGGTGGTAGAATTGGCCCGATTCTATCAATCGGCTGGTCACGCCATGCCCTGTGCATGGAAAAGTGCCACTTTATATATATATCATATTGAACAATTTTTATGATGTAATATGATACTCCAATTAATGCAAATCTAAATATTGCCTAGAGTCCTATGCCAGGAGGCGGTGGCTCATGGGCCAATCTGGTGATTTTGACCTCCGAATGATGTATGTTTCCAATTTCTTGTCATGGGCCGAACCAGTCTGGCATTTAGTTGGTAAACAAATAAAGATGTTCGTGTCATCTTCCCTGGAGTATAACATCCCTGTATCCCTGGTGTTTGCAGCTTGGATATCCGGTGCAATATAACACTGTCCATTTTGACACTCGATGGAGGGTGGGGAGCAGGGGTGCTGAATCATTTTCTTTCATCATGGCTCAACTACAATCTGGTTTATCTCGCAATGAAAAAAAGAGACGATTAGAAGACATTGATATTTCATCTGGAAGTTTCCCTCAAATTATTGATACCTGGGCTAGATTCCTGGTGATTGAGGCTGCTGATATCCTACCTATCAAATTAAATCCTTTTGCCATTTCTAGGGCTGTGTCCGGGATTTGTGGTGAGGTCAAGAACGTCACCCGTCTTCATAGTGGTTTGCTTCTGATGGAGTGTGCACGGAGAAAGCAACCTCTCAATCTTTTGTCTATATCTATATTCGCCAATATTGAGGTTGCTGTGCACAGAACATTAAACTCTTGTCGAGGCATTGTTCGTGACAGGGCTCGTTGTCCGTCTGACATGTCTGAAGAAAAAATTGCTACAGAGTTGGAAGACCAGGCTGTAATCACAGTTAAACGTTTCACGATCAAGAAAGACAGTGTCATCACGAACACCAATACCTATCTTATGACGTTTGCCCGAACATCCCTTCCACAATCAATCAAAGCAGGTTATTGGAACATCGGAGTGGATGTGTATGTCACTAATCCGCTCCGATGCTACAAGTGCCAACATTTCAGTCATGGTTCAAAATCCTGTCATAACTCACTGGTATGTCATCGTTGTGGTGACAACCAAGAGAGCATTGACTGTAATCATGATCTGAAGTGTGCAAATTGTTCAGGCCCACATGTTGCTTCATCCAAATTTTGCCCTGTTTGGCAAATGGAATCCAAAATAATGAAAATAAAATGTGAAAAAAAACATACCCTACCTGGATGCCAAAAAACTATTAAAAAATCAGACCACTACCCCCTCAACTATTTCCTACTCCGCTGCAGTCTCCCGCTCTGTTACAACATCGACTATTTCGTGTCAGACTGACTTGACATGGGTCACGTCAGAACAACCAGTTGATACTTTTCCAATCATTCAGCCTATTCCTACCATCAGTCTATCTAGTTCAGGATATCAGACTGAGATTCAGTCTGAGAAACAATCTCATACGTCAGTCGAACAACCAGTTGTTCATTTGTCAAATAAAGAAAAAAATAAATTGAAGAAAAAACAACTGCCAGTCGTCCCTTCACCTTCAGAGGTTCCTTTACAGAACTCATTTGGGCCTCTGGACATGGAAGTTACTCTGTCCTCACAGGACAGGCGGAGGAGTAGTTCCTCCTCACATTCACGCGAGCGATCTCCAATTGAGCCACCATGACTCAATTGTCTAATATAATGCAATGGACTTAGGCATAATTTTAATGAACTGCAGTTATTATTAACTTATTTAAATCCATCAGCATTTTGTTTACAAGAGACGTACCTTAAAAATACAGTTAAGTTTGATTTAAAGCACTATAGTTCATATCATTCCTTCTCTCCTCCGGGAAACGAAGCTATTGGAGGTGCTTCTATTTTAGTGCCGCGGGGCGTTGTTCACAGTCCTGTTCCACTTGACTCGAATCTGCAAGCAGTTGCAGTTAGACTTACACTGCATATTGCCTTCACGCTTTGCTCCTTATACATTCCTCCTTCATCAAGTTTTCAGCAAAATGATCTACAAAAACTATATGACCAACTCCCAAAGCCCTGTATCATCATGGGTGATCTAAATGGGCATAATCCTTTATGGGGAAGTTCAATACTTAATCAAAAGGGTAAAGTGATCGAGGATTTTGTTTCCGATAATGATTTATGCATCTTTAATGATGACTCGGACACTTACTTACACCCTGCAACTGGTACATATTCATCATTAGATCTGTTTCTGATTAATTCACTTTTGTTCAACGAATTCTCATGGTCAGTCCACGATGACCTATGTGGGAGTGAACATTTCCCCACCGTGCTTAAAGCCATTAATCCCACTGATGATCCTCCTTCACCTCGATGGAATTTTGTGAAGGCTGATTGGCTTTTATTTCAATCTTTATGCAAAGATAAATTACAACCTGCGTCTTTTCGGAATGTTAATGACCCAATTCAGTTGTTTTCAGATCAACTGACTGAAATTGCTAATGAATCAATTCCTAAGTCCTCTGTCAACCCACGTGTTCGTAAACCATGGTTTGATGATAATTGCAAACAAGCTAGGAAATGTCGTAAGAAGGCGGAGAAATACTTCCGTAAACATCCTACTGTCCATAATTTGAACACTGTCAAATAAACGTCAATCATGGAGGAATTATGTCTCCAAAATAAACTCTCGTACCCCTATGTCCAAGGTATGGAACATGATTAAAAAGATCAAAGGCAAGGGATCAAATTCTACAGTCAGCCATTTGAAGGATGGTGATACTTTGTTAACTGATAAATCTGCCATTGCCAATAGACTTGGGGAAACTTTATCTCAACATTATTCTTCATCTAATTACGTTCCTGAATTTCAAAAATATCGGCTCCAACAGGAAGAGAAAAAAAATAAATTTTACATCTGATAATGGAATGGTGAAGATTATAATTGCAATGAAGTATTTTCACTACATGAGCTATATACTGACTTAGGGCAAGCTCATGATACAGCAGCAGGTGCTGATAATATTCATTATCAGCTGCTGAAACACTTGCCCGAATCATACCTTGAAACTATGTTGAATATATTCAATGATATTTGGACATCAGGGACGTTTCGAACTTCATGGCATAATGCCATTGTTATCCCTATACCCAAACCTGGGCGGATTCATTCTGATCCATCAAATTACCGACCTATATCTCTAACTAGCTGTGTTTGTAAAACTATGGAACGCATTGTAAATAACCGATTAGTGTGGTTCATGGAAACAAATGATCTTCTTACCAATATGTGGTTTCCGGAAAAACAGAAGTACTATCGATCATTTTGTGCGTTTGGAATCGTTCATTAAAAATTCCATTGTAAATAGACAACATGCTGTATCGATCTTTTTCGACTTAGAAAAAGCTTACGAAACAACATGGAAACATGGTATTTTAAAAGATCTTCATGATTATGGATTAAGAGGCTGTCTGCCTCATTTTATATCACAGTTTTTAACAGACAGGCAATTTCAAGTCCGAGTGGGTACAACCCTGTCTGATCATTATAATCAGGATCAGGGTGTCCCACAAGGCAGTATTTTGTCTGTCACTTTATTCAGTATAAACATTTACAGTTTGTCTAAAGTTTTAAATGATTCAGTTGATGGATCACTTTTTGTGGATGATTTTAATATATCTTGTCGTGGTAAAAATATGCACACAATCGAAAGGCAATTACAACTGTGTCTCAATAAAATTCACAAGTGTCTATAGAAAGGGTTTAAATTTTCCAAATAAAAAACTAACTGCATACATTTTTGTAGGAAATATAAACCGCATAAAGACCCTGAGCTATTTTTATATGGCACCCCTATCAAAGTGGTGAAGGAGGCAAAGTTCTTGGGACTTATTTTTGATAACCATTTAACTTTCCTCCCACATATTAAATACCTAAAAGCTAAATGTCTGAAGGCACTCGACTTATTGAAAGTAGTTTCAAATTCAAAGTGGGGAGGAGATAAAACAACCCTCTTACACTTGTATAGATCACTGATCCGTACAAAACTTGATTATGGCTCCATCGTCTATGGTGGAGCCTGCAAAAGTAATTTACAAAAACTAGATACTATACATCATCAGGGCCTGAGGCTTTGCCTTGGAGCTTTTAGAACGTCTCCCATTCACAGTCTATATATAGAAGCAGATGAGCCTTTTCTTAAACAACGCGGTCTAAAACTATCTTTACAATACATAACTATATTATATTCTAATCAGTCGAATCCAGCTTTTGAATGTATATTCAATCCTCTCCACGAAGATAAATAAGAAATCAACACTCACTCCACCACTCGGAATCAGAATAAAATCTGCAATATCAGCCACTAATATTAAACTCCAAGATATAGCTCCTACTCAACTTTTTTCATCTCCTCCTTGGCAAATGGTCAAGCCAGAGGTAGACCTTACATTAACAAAACTAAAGAAATAAGCTACTAACCAATTAATTTACCAACAAGAATATCATCAGTTAAGAAACATTTACGACACTTATAAATCTATATTTACAGATGGATCCAAGGCTGGTGGCGCAGTTGCTAGTGCCACTGTCATTGGATCCAGAACAGTATCTTCACGATTACCCGATAAAAGTTCAATCTTCACAGCAGAAGCGCACGCAATTTTAACGGCTCTAAAATATGTCAAGAACCAATCAAAATATAAACAATTCATTATTTTATCAGATTCACTCTCGTGCCTTCAGGCTATTAAAAATATGTCTTTTAAACATGCCTTTTTAATTGATATTCTTGAGTTATTTAATGATCTTGCTACTGGCAAGTACATCGTCTTTCGTTGGTTACCAAGCCATGTTGGTATCACTGGTAACACGATGGCCGATGCTGCTGCTAAAGCAGCACTCAACAAATCTGTGACACCACTTCTTATCCTATACAGTGATTATAAACCTATAATTAGATCTTACATCCGTGATCTGATGCAAAAGAGTGAGTGAGTGAGTATGGTTTTACGCCGCTTTTAGCAATATTCCAGCAATATCACGGCGGGGGACACCAGAAATGGGCTTCACATATTGTACTCATGTCGGGAATCGAACCCGGGTGTTCGGCGTGACGTGATGCAAAAGAAGTGGGACACTCAAGTAGGTATCAATAAATTACATAAAATTAAACAAAATATCGGTTACACCTACTTGGGTTGTCAGTCCAGATTTGAAGAGGTCATTTTACGACGATGTCGTATTGGCCACAGTAGAGATACTCAAGAATATTGGTTGAAAGGCGAAGATCCTCCATTTTGTATTCCTTATGATGAGAGAATCACGGTCAAGCATGTCCTGCTTGACTGTATTGATTTTGCCATCACAAGGGATAAATATTTCAAATCATCATCTCTCATGGATTTTATTCATATTAATTCTCATTTAGTTATTGTTTTTTTTTAAAGAGATAGAATTGTTTACCAAATTTTGATAATATGTATTGTATAAAATGAATGACCTTTGGTAGAAAATTGGTAGAACGAAATTATATCTGAGTTTGTTACTGGCCATATCCTCAAAGGGGGTTGACGCAGTGTAAAATTATTGTCCCCCTGAGAGGATATTGTAAGTCCATGTCATTCAAAGAATATTTCTGTGTACTAGTGTATTAAACGTAGAATATTTGTACTTTTACTTGTGGCTAACTTTACATACAATCACCAGTTGCTGAGGGTATGATGTAAATCCTGCTGGGGTCCATGCAGGTAGCAAAGGTACTGTAAGTCCCCATGGTCCCCAGTATGGTGGTCTGCCTTCAGTTGCTGACGATCTATAGCCCGTTTTTATTATTGTGTCATCTGTTATAATCTGATTATTTTATTCTTCTAAAACTAGTTTTACAATTAGAATCTGTGATATTTTGCTACTTGTTATACTGTCCTTCGATGACAGGTCTTGCTCAAGTCACGATATGGCTGAAACAATGCCGATGTGACTTTAAATATTAACTCATTCAAGTCACCCATGTTCATGCAGGGCTTAGGGAGCTGATCATATAAGGATTGAAGATCCGATCTCTGAATCACAGAGGAGGGAGGAATATACAGTGAACACAGAGTAAAGGTAATGTGTAAAGTTAGTCTTACTGCTACAGCTTGAAGATGAGTTTGAAGTTAAACAGGACTGTGGATCACTCCCTGCTTCACCAAAAGAGTAGATCCTCCAGTAGTTTTAACACCTCGTGGAGAAAATGAATGATAGGAACTGTACCGGCGCAAATCAAAGGTGACTGTCTGTTTGAGTTACGTCCCTTGAAGACAGATAGCTGAAGGCGTGAAATCTTGAATTAAAATTGGTCCGGAGACCTCTGCAATTCCACTGAACCAGTTCATGTTACGGGTGGGTGAACAGGAGATCTATTTCTCCGAGTTTCGCGGCGACTTACTTCTATTGCGCCCTTGAGAATGTGGAGAGACATCCATGTTCTCCAAGGGTTTGATACCGATTATAGTCTAGTATTTGAATAGGGTCACGCTGACCCTTTGGTACATGATCTGATTGTTTTGCATAGTCAACATTTTTGTTTGCACTTTTAACAGGGGCTGGTTTTAATGATTGTTCTGGCGTTGGTGCCAATGTTGGTGTCGGTGCTGTTGCCTTGTGAGTTGAAACTGGAGCTGATGTTGATATATCAACTGTTTGGGAAGATGAACTGGATTGTACAACAGAATAGTTTGCTGAGACCCAAGTTATATCTGTCTGACATTCAACAGACATGACAGATGTGGCAGGACACTGCTGAGGTTGGAGAAACAGAAGCCATGATCAAACGCTTTGCTTCGGGGAAGGTGATATTCCTTTCATGTTTCACTTTCACAATCTGATGTTGAATTTTGAAATTTGGACATGACTTCGAAGAAGCCACATGGTCACCTGAACAGTTTGCACAATAAGTTTTTTTTGGTACATTTTGAATCAGTATTGTGGTCATCTTCACCACATTGAAGACATATCTTGCGATTGTGATTGTGCACTGTGCCCGAACTCAAAGTGGGTTTGGAATGTATTGATCCACTTCGATGTTAAAATATCCTGCTTTTATATTTTTTGGACGAGTTGGCTTTGAAGATGTCATGAGGTAGGTATTTGAGTTGAGGATCGTATTATTTCTATTATATGTGAAACGTTTCACATGAGTAACTCCCTGATCACTCAGTTCATCAGCTATTTCAGTTTCTGTCATATCGGCAAAACAATGCTAGCTATCTCTAACAATACCTTTCCTAGAATTGAGAGTTTTTGAGTGAGTGAGTGAGTTGGGTTTAACGCCGCTTTTAACAGCATTCTAGTTATATCGCGGCGTGTCTGCTTAATGTAGGAGGAAAGCCCGAAGTGATGCAGGTCTCAGACTTTGGTGAAACCCACGAGCACGGGTATGGTGCTGACAAACCTAGAAACATAATCGGGCCGAACCAGGATTCGAACGACTTAGATGACTGGGCCACCCGTGCCCCCTAGAGTTTTATGAGATTCAATTTCAAAGGTGTACAATCAGTGGCGGAAACCACTAAAATCTAGACCAACTACCAGAAGAACACCTCAGGATTGTAGTCTCCTCATCCGAGGAATCTTCCAAAGAACGTTTCATGTTTTTTGGTTGTGCCATTTTGAGTTTGTATACGGTTCACAATCCCAGCACCCCACCCACCACTGATTATCACAGGGACAATGCTATAAGCCAGTGGATACTGGAATGGTAAACTCAAGCAGACGAATTAAGTAAAATTATTTAGCCTACCAGATTGGCCCACGAGCCACCGCCTTCGGGGCATACGACTCTAGGCATGTGAATGCGTTGTCAATCAAAACTTCAAGTTTTGTAACATAAACAATTGGTCAAGACCTAGGTATAAAGGAAATTTGTGCGAACACAAATAAAGCACAGGGCTCGACATGACCAGCCAATCCTACCACATGTCTAGGCGAAGTAAAGGTCGAAGTGGTGTATTGGGCAAAGGAACGCTAATCCTGGAACCAGAGCCCTCAACCACCAGACTACTGTCCTCCGCCGACACAGGGACGCAACCCACGGCAAACGGGCTGCCCAATTTTGTCGCCTTGTACGACAGGCAATGGGGTGCTGAGGACACACGGGGGAAGAGTGGTTAGCGTTACCCAGCGCTAACCACGGGTAGGCTGCTCTTCATGAACGCCAGGAGTGAGTGAGTGAGTGAGTTGGGTTTAACGCCGCTTTTAACAGTATTCCAGTTATATCGCGGCGTGTCAGCTTAATGTGGGAGGAAAGCCCGAAGTGATGCATGTCTCAGACGTTTACCACTTCGGTGAAACCCACGAGCACGGGTATGGTGCTGACAAACCTAGAAACATAATCGGGGCGAACCGGGATTCGAACCCACAATCATAGGTTTCTGGCATGCCCAAGGGACGCAACTCTGCACAGCGAATCGCGGCGCCTTAGACGACTGGGCCACCCGTGCCCCCATGAACGCCAGGAGTTAGAGTGCTCCGACAATCCAGTCCGCAATTCCAGTTTATGTGTTCACTCTGTCGAGTGGAAAGGCGGTAAGCCCATTGTTAAAAAAAACAAACCTCAGTATTGTTGTGTATGACGGCGGTCTGTAAATAATCGAGTCTGGACCAGACAATCCAGTGATTGATATCATGAGCATCGATCCACGCAATTGGGATCGATGACATACATCAACCAAGTCAGCGATCCTGACCACCCGAACCCGTTAGTCGCCTTTTACGGCAAGCATGGGTTGCTGAAGACCTATTCTACCCCGGAATCTTCACGGGTCAAACTTGACCAAAAGTGACAAAATGATGTGGGATGCAATTCCCAATTTTATGCAAACACCTAGTATCACTATTAGGTGGTTCAAAAACATTATCTTATGATATGGTCGACCTGTAAAGATCCGGGCTAGAATAGGTCTTCAGGAACCCATGCTTGCCGTAAAGGGCGACTATGCTTGTCGTAAGAGGCAACTAACTGGATCGGGTGGTCAGGCTCGTTGACTTGGTTAATGAAGATCGATGCTCAAGATGTCAATCACTTGATTGTCTGTTCCAGATTCGATTATTTACCGACCGCCATCATACAGGTCAAATATTCCTTAGTGCGGCGTTAAACAAAGAAAGAAAGAAAAGAAAGATGGTATGGTCGGAATCGTACTATGAACTTTGCTTTTAGCAATTAATTAATGGAAAAAAGGTTTTTACACTTTGATTGTTATATTTACACAACATACGGTTAAACAATGCTTTAAGTCTGATGATAGGTAGAACATGAGGCGGATATTGCATGTACCCTTTTCACAATTATACGTATGCTCGTTGAATATAGGTGTCATCCACGCAGTGAAGGTACAATCACGATATGAATGGAAAACACACCACGTAACCCCACACACGCACACACTATGAATTTGACTAAACTCTCGGATTGAGTGAGTGAGTATGGTTTTACGCCGCTTTTGGTAATATTCCAGCAATATCACGTCGGGGGACACCAGAAATGGGCTTCACACATTGTACCCATGTCGGGAATCGAACCCGGGTCTTCGGTGTGACGAGCGAATGCTTTAACCACCAGGCTAACCGACCGCCCCAACTAAACTATGGATTTTTTTTACTTACATTGTAAAAGTACCACTCGCCAGTGTAGCAGATTCCAGTCAGAAACATCCCACGGTGAAGCATACACATGTCATCAGTTGCAGACACGCTGAAAGCCACACATCTGGTGTCTGGGGCACACTGTACAGCACATGAGGCAACGCTATGTATGTCTTCAACTACAGTCTCATTTATGGGAGAGATGAACTGAGTACACTCAGAATACATTTCGACAGAGATACTCCTGGCATGATCGCCAGCAATTATTTCAAAAACAAAGAGCATGGTGGCAATAGCCAATATGCTTAGTGATTCCATTTTCCGTATTAATAACCGTGATACTGTTCCAACTTTCCCTTCCGTTTCAAGCCAAATGATCATCCGAAGAGATCTCGGTTAATAGAATAATATTCCTCAATAACTACAAAGGGAATACAAACTGATCAATCTGCAGGCCTGGCCTATCAGATACAAGTGCCATCATTATTCCAAGTTATTGACTAAACTCCAGACAAATGTCGATAACCTCATACTATGGTTGGACCAAATAAAATAATTCTCTGGTTCATATGATGCATTAACTGATACTTTTATCCAATGATTTGGTTGGTTAGTTTGTTGCTTGACACCGCACTCAGGAATATTCCAGCTATATGACGGCGGTCAGTAAATGATCGAGTCTGGACCACACAATCCAGTGATTGATATCATGAGCATTGATCCACGCAATTGTGATCGATGACATGTATCAACCAAGTCAGCGAGCCTGACCACCTGATCCCGTTAGTCGCCTTTTACGACAAGCATAGTTTGATTGTATAAAACTGCAAGTCAACGCTGATGTGTATGGCATACTCGTTCATAACTTAAAATCTTCAAAATAGTTATCAATATTAGTTTCTAGTAATAGTTGTAGGAAAAATAATATAATAATATAAATATTGAATTAATTGGAATACATTACAACTAGTTGTGTAGTTAGACATAAGATGTTGTGCCCGCCAACATAGGGGTAACGATAGGGGTAAGATGGGAAATTTCAAACTTAACTTTTTAGGAACAGTAGTGCGTAATTCCACCACGATGTGTCAAACATTCATTCACTTGACGAGGCATACTGCGTATGAGTCTCCCAATTTCGATTTGACCAAGTCTGACCCTCTTGCAGCGCCTGGCCAAGTTCTGCCTACGTGGTCGACGGCCCATGACGTGTGCATTGGAGGAACTCGGCATTCAATGAATGTTGTGCTGTTGGAGGTGAGCATTGACTCTTCATGCACGGTAGGCGTGGGCGATGTCGTTCAGAAAGACAAAACGTCAACCTTTATGCCTTGCACAATATGGAGTGGGGTTCGCTCAGTCATAGTGATACCACCCTACACCATAACCGATTCCCCGCCAAATCTGTCATCGGGTGTCAGGTTGACATTGGCTTGACGTTCATTTCGACGTCGCCAGACACGACTACGCCTTTTAAGGAAGAGCAAAGTGAATCGGGACTTATCTGAAAACATTACACGTGACAAGCGACGATTACGCAAGTTTCGACGTTGTGCACACGTGTTATATACTATACGCCACTGGACCCAAAAACACGTTCATTATCATGGCACAGGTTGAAACCGTTTTTTAAATCTTACAAACAATAACTGAATAATTAAAAGCACCAAAACCAATTCTCTATTCAAACATAAGCTCTGGTAAAGGCAGAGCCCATTGCACGATTCCTTTTCTGTTGTAAGCATGTGTTTATGAATAACTATCAAATGGTGGTGATGCCATGTGTTTGCGAGAAGTTAAGCGTATCCTGCCCCACCTGTGGCACCATCGAAAATAAAAAAAAGCGGCGAAACCCTTTCCATATTCATCAGAAATCTCTGCCAATTGATGATACCATGTGTTCGCGAAATGGTGAGCATAACCCGCTCCACAGGTGGCACCCATCACAAACACATGTAAAGGCAAGTCAACTGTTCACGTGAAAAAATACGGGAACTTATAGTACATGTCAAAATCGGGAGTTGCGTCGGGCAGCAGTCTTTTTCACTGATGCCTAAGTTTGGAAATGTCCTTCACATGTCTACCATAAAACTTTTTGAAAGCTGTACTGAGGCCTTGAATGTTGTCACCTTAATGGAACAATTCCTGAGCATGCTCGATTGTACCTCAAATGTTGTGAAATGGAGACACCCAAGTTGACTTGTGCAAAGCTGAAGTCATTCCTCATTGTGATTCTGAATCTTTATGCATAAATCTAAATATGATCAGAAGAACTGGTCTCATATATTTCTAGTTCAGGCTATTTGATGGTTATTGAACAATATCAGATCATCGATATATCTGAAGCTTAAGTTAGACGTCTTAGCCAATGCCTTGTTTTAAACTGAGATTGCTAGTGGCTGTATCCTCAAAGGGGGTTAAAGTAGTGTAAAATTATTGTCCCCCTGAGAGGATACGTAAGTCCATGACTTTCAAAGTCTATTTATTTCAGCCACGTTTTTAATCGCAGCATATATGTTCCTTTAAATTGTGGCTAGATTTGTCAATAATCGCCAACAGCTGAAGGGATGATGTAAATCCGGCTGGGGTCCATGCAGGTAGCAAAAGTACTGTAAGTCCCCATGGACCCTAGCATGGTGATCTCTCTTCAGTGGCTGGCGATCTATAGCTCATTTTTATCGTGTATTGTTTCGTATGATGTTCTTTTTTATGGCTAACTACTAGTTTTAGATATAATCTGTGATAAATCTAGTTATTTTACTGTCCTTCGTTGACAGGTTTTTATTTCGTATAACTATGTGTATTCTTAATGTACTTCTCGTCACGATATGGCTGAAATACTGCCGATGTGACGTTAAATGTTAACTCACTCACTCACTCCTTGTTTTAACTTTGCCAATCCGAGCAGTTATTCTGATTCACAAGCATGAAGAATCAGAGGAACAAGAAGGGGAACACAAGTGGTAACCATGGGGATGCCTTCTTCTTGCATGTCAAATGTCTTGCCCCCAACTTCTACATAAATGTTTTGAATGAGGAAGTCCAGAATTTCACATAGTGCTTTCTCAGTAAACTTCAGATTGCGTTTGGGTTTATTTTTGACACTATATCTACGGACATTACGTTTTGTAACATAAGCCCCATGGATCAAGGAATGAAGTTTTCCCTTACGCTTTTCATGTGAGATAGTGGTGTACAAAGTTGAAAATCAGATGTTTTGGACAGAATGGAACCTGGTTCTTTTCTGATATTGTATAGAATCAAACAAAATCTTTGAGTTCTTGAGACCACATGGTATTAATTCCACTTGTCTTAACTACTTTCTGTGTATATAGAGAAAGTACTTCCTTGATTGTATTAATGATTATGGTTAATCTTTAAGACAGGCATTTGGTGGTACATTTGGGGGACCCTGTGATATCTTTGAATTCCAGTACACTCAAGGAGTGAACATGGTGCATGGTTTTGGCAGATTTCTTCCTGAGTTAACTGTACATGTGGCATGGCACTCATACCAAGTTCTTTGATCTAACAATTAATGTAGTGGTGCTTACATATAGTGATTATGTTATTTGAGGCCTTGTCACAGGGAACAACTACAAACTTTTCATGTAGGACAGCCAGACGACGTGTGACAGAGGCAAATCTATTGTTTATATGAAAAACACGGGAACATATGGTACAAGTCAAAGTAGGGAATTACATCAGAAATAATTTCTTTGTGACTGATGCGTCTGGTCCAGGCTCGATTACTTGTTAGTTTGTTTGTTTAAAGCCACACTCAGCAATATTCCATCTGAGTATTGGGATACGATGACATGCATCAACCGAGTCAGCGAGCCTGACAACCCGATCCCGTCAATCGCCTCTTTCGACTCAATTATTTACAGACCGCCGTCATATAGCTGGAATATTGTTTAAACAAACAAACAAACAAACCAATCCTTTTCAGTATATACTAAAATTTGAGTAATACGACAATTAAAGTAGGCTTTTAATACATTTAGTTTTCTCAGAATACCAATTAGCCTAATTCTGGTACCCTATAAGTTTAGCACAATTTAGTCTAGACAAGCGATAGAGCGTCACGCCCAAGGCCCGGGCTTCATTTCTCGGTAGTTTAATTTAACAGACGTCATCTACCAATGTATAATATGACCGTTAGAATTGGAATGTAAGATATTACCAAATAGTCATTAGGTAAAATGTATAAGTGTCCAAACTTATGAGACCCCATAATTCTAAATATAACGTCCCTCCGACGTAAGTGAGTGAGTGAGTAAGTTAAAATTTAACGTCGCATCGGCATTATTTCAGCCATATAGCGACGAGACCAAGCTAATACATACACAATTTAGTTATTTATGCAATGTCATATTTAAAAACAATTAATGAAACATATTGGAGCATAATATATTTAAAAACAATTGATGAAACATATTTTAACAATATCATTAATACAGTTTAAAACACGGGCTATAGGCCACCAGTAACCAAAGCTAGGCCACCTCGCTGGGGATCATGGGGACTTACAGTACTTCTGCTTCCTGCATGATACCCCAGCAGGATTTACGTCATCACTTTAGCCACTGGTGGTTGTGCACAATACTAGCCAATATTAAAAAATACTCATCAATGAGTTGGCTTAAAACAATGGTTGATGATAGTTACATCGATTACTATATCCTTCAACGTAAGTTGAATCCATGATGTGGACTGGTGCGCCTTATTTATTTAAGATTCCTATGAACAAACGCTGTGTCGATTATCGACGCACATGTTTGTCAAAAGCACACTGAACGACCCATAAGGGAGTGTTGTATTGACTGTGTGAGTAGAAGCTAATATCTGTAATTATTTACAATAGTGTGAGTGAATACGCCGCTTTTAGCAATATTCCAGCAATATCACGGCGGGGGACACCAGATATATGCTTCAAACATTGTACCCATGTCGGGAATCGAATCCGGGTCTTCGGCGTGACGAGCGAACGCTTTAACCACTAGGCTATCCGACCGCCCCTTATTTACAATAGAAATGTTATTTTAATCAATATTTACAAACGTAAACACAGCATCTGAAGCAGCTGCGAATTCCATACATGTTTCATGGCTGTGTTACCCTTTACGCCCAAAGGAATATCTCTCAGCGGGGGGCGGTCGGGTAGCCTAGTGGTTAAAGCGTTCGCTCGTCACGCCCAAGACCCGGGTTCGAATCCCGACATGGGTACAATGTGTGAAGCCCATTTCTGGTGTCCCCACCCGTGATATTGCTGGAATATTGCTAAAAGCGGCGTAAAACCAATCTCACTCACTCACTCTCTCAGCGGATAATGGAGAGAAGTTTTTCCGAGAGAGAGAGAGAGAGAGAGAGAGAGAGAGAGAGAGAGAGAGAGATGCCTAGTCAGGAAATAGATGGAATAAATACAATGACATCACAATTTACAATAGGGGGCACGGGTGGCCCAGTCGGCGAAGGCGCCGCGATTCGCTGAGTTGGGTCTCTTGGGCAAGCCAGAAACCTATGATCGTGGGTTTGAATCCCGGTTCGCCCCGATTATGTTTCTAGGTTTGTCAGCACCATACCCGTGCTCGTGGGTTTCAGCGAAGTGGTAAACGTCTGAGACCTGCATCACTTCGGGCTTTCCTCCCACATTAAGCTGACACGCCGCGATATAACTGGAATACTGTTAAAAGCGGCGTTAAACCCAACTCACTCACTCAATTTACAATATACACTACTGGATGTTTTTGCGAAAACTATATGCAGACGTATGACATAAATAGAATATCAGTTAAACAACTGTCCAGCATTGCTTCTGACTGGACCATTAGCCTTGAGTTCGTATATTTTATTTGTTGAAAGGTCAAAAATGACGAAAATGAACTTATTTTTGGGGTACTTTTTCCACATTAAAAGTGTTAACCTAGTAGTGTCGTTGACAAAAAGTATAAAAATTCATTAACATATTTCTATGCATTAAAACGATTTATATTTTTGACATTTACCAAATGTTCTCTTTGCATATTATAAAACACCATGGCTTATGCCCCTTGCAATATGACGTCATTGGTGCCAATTGATACACATTATGACGTCATCATGCTTTATTAGAGCCGCTTCACGTGGTGGAGGTACATGTGTCTGATTCTAGCGTCTCAGATGCGCAGATTTGAAAATGGTGTACTGTTCGGTTCCTCACTGTTCAAATTGCAACAAAAAGAAAAAATATTCTAAAATTTGTTAATAATATTTTCGTTTCCCAAAATTGACACCGAGAAGACAACAATTGAAAAAAGTACTGTAAGATTCACAATGATGGATGGAACGGTCCGTTGGGTGAATCTCGCGTTTGTGATGCTCACTTTGACACTTACTGACGTGTTTCGCGAGCAATACCTTCCAGTTGTTCGACTGATCGGAAGCAATTGCGCCCGGATGCTGTACCATCCTGATTTGGAAACGGGATCAAGGGACAGCAGTCCCATCAAGACCCTGACTGGAGTGCTTTTGTAAACAAACGTCGTAAAGTCGTAGCATTTCAGGTACGTTTGATGAATGAAATATCTGATAAAATCTAAACACGGTAGCTTATAAGGTAGCTGTTTAACGCAGGAATGAAGTTCATAGTTTCACTAGATAATTAGACATGTTAGACGTTCGTCTCGTTCACCTTGTCATGTCCACCCCCTACCCATTTAAGAATTGTTTTTACTAAATTCAGATGTTCAAATTTTAAAATAGCTTTAGAAACTGGCAGATATAGTAAAACAGACCGTTCACTCAGATTCTGTAACTTTTGTAGTGGTAAGGGAGTTAATGTCATTGAGGATGAATTCCATGTACTCTTTAATTGTAATTTATATTCTGCCCTAAGACAAAAATACCCTCTTAATCTTCCTATGCCTACTCATTACAGTAATTCTCATGTAATAAATATTCTTAGTAATTATAATGAGCAAACATTATTTCTAGTTTATAAATTCTTATATTTCGTCACAAAATAATTAATGATAAATTCTGTGCCCTGTAAATGTCATGCTCACATGTCTGTATTTTGGGCCATTGGCCTTTTACTGAATTAACATGTCTGTCTGTCGTTCACCTGTTCACTTCCTGGTTTCACGTTGACGTCGATATTCGGTGATCAGCTGATCGCAGTACTACAGTTTTCTGTCCGGTTTTGTGATTTTGATGGTTGACATTTATGTGGTAAGTAATGTTTACGTAACGAACTTCATCGATTGTTTTTTTTGTTTTTAATTTACAGTCGTTCACAAGCAATAACAGTGAATCAACTTACTCATACGTCGCTCTAATAGGTCAGCAGATGCAGGAACTGACACAAACCATCTCATTTCCGTAAGTTATTTAGCGACAACAAAACAAACTACACGGAAGTCATTTAGCATGATTAGACTGATTTAGCATTAACTGATCATTCTCATAGTTCTGAAAATACGTACATACTCTCTGTACACGTCTTTGGTTCAGTTTTGAATAAATACAGAACTTTGACGCACTTATACACTAATAACTAACATATAGTTAATTGATAATGTGATATTGTTGAATTTTTGTGATTGACATAGATCATAAACCAGTGAATGTTTGTACCATATCTTTCAAATGTGTAGTGTCAAAGCAAGTCATGCCCGACTCTGATGCCCTCAGTCAGGTCAATGGGTACTCAGAAGAGCCTGATTACATCCTGATTACTGTCGCTGTCCTGTGTACACCAGAAACATGTGACCGTGTCACACAGTATGAGATTTGGTTTGTTGTTTAACGCTGCACCCAGCAATATTACAGCTATATGACGGCGGTCTGTAGATAATCGAGTATGGACCAGAGAATCCAGTGATTGATATCATGACCATCGATCCACGCAGTTTGGATTGATGACATGCATCAACCAAGCGAGCCTGACCGTTAGTGGCCTCTTACAACAATCTACCCAGAAGTTTTCACCAGGATCTCACAAACGATTGACACCCCAAACATCGATCTGTTCGCCACATCTCAGAAATGACAGCTGCATGTCGTCTTACATTTCACCGGTGCCGAATCCAGCCACTGTGGCATTTGACTTCCTCAGGGTTCCACCCACACAGCCTGTTACCACATCCGAACCCCGCACAGTTTCGTCTGCACGCTTAGCACATCTGCAGAAAGCATTAGGAGCCAAGAACTATTCGGCTAGAGCAGCCAAGCCTCTGCACAGGGACTGTAAAATGATAAATGGTGCTCGATCCAGGCCCTCTGCTCAGACAAACACCAGGATCCGATGACAGCGCCACCGCAGTTCCTGCATGAGTTCCTTCTTTACTTGCGCAGCACACCCTGAAAGGTCAGTTCTAGTCTTTGGCGACCCGCCTCATTCTATTTCGGTCACCTATCATGGTTCTCATTTTTAAATCGACTCTCGTTTCCTTCGACAGCAATGGCCGTAGATGTTCCGGTCATCACTTGTATGAGGTGCGGCTTCATTGGACCTTGATGAGGGTTTCTTAAGGATCACATCTGAAGGTAGGCCCACCTGCCATGCCGTCTGATAAAGATGCAATCCGGAGTAATGCAGGATAAGTTAAAAAGAATTCGTAAAATCTAAATATATTTTACATTTGTAAACTTATCCTGCATTACGACGTCTAAGTGCTCTCCCTTCACTACACTGCCTCCCCACGACGTTTCAGATGTTACATTTCAAGCAGTTACGTGTTTTGATGTGACATCTTAACTTCCGGGTCACCTGCCGACTGTGGAGGGTGCTGCCTCTACTGTTTGGAACAACTTTTCTTCAGCAGATGGATCTCACACAGTTCGTCTCTCTGTCAGAAAACCCCAGTAGATGCATTAAGAAGTAATGCAGGATAAGTATACAAATGTCAAAAATATTTATATTTTACTAATATATTATGTTCTCCGGGTACACCAGGTCACAAGGAGATTAAATGTATCCTTAAGTCCAAATATCTTCTTAAAGATGTGGCTAAACTGTCACCCCATGGGCAGACATCACATCTTGAAGGATTCCATAGCGTGATATGCCACTTTGCTCCCAAATTTTACCAGTATCATTACAATGGAATGAAGGCAATGTACGTACTGTGACGCTTGAAAATAAAATAAAAATAAAACTATGTCATGAAAGATATTTCCAAGGAAACATTTGCTTGGAGACTTATCTTCAGCGAACTCATAGCCAGCTTGACTCAAATTTATAGAGGAGTTAATGATTGCAGAATCCTACACAGAGACAATGGTAAAGTCTGGCATTGTAGTAATTGCAATGTGTAGGCTGCGTCTGGCAGTAGACTCCAGACAATTGGAGCATATAGTTCCCACAGGCTTGACATCAGAAAGTCTTGACAATGTTATTATATACCATCACCATATTGTGTGTACATCATGATATATACAACAATCAATGATGTAATTACAATCAATTTGTGACGATAAGAATACTGGAACAGGTTGCTGATGTCAGCACTCCACTTCAATGAGAATGGCAGTCGGCATAATGTACACACCAAGACTGGACAAGAGAAATGGAGTGTCTTCTATCCTAAGAGCAGAAACTGGGAAGGTGCTGCTATATCCCTCAAGACAAATCCAACATACGGTATGGATGCTTATGGTGATATGTGGCTTACATGAGATCAATCAACATAGGTTGATACCTGTTCTTATGGACCCGACCAGACCAGACAATCCAGTGATTGACAGCATGAGCATCGATCCACGCAATTGGGATCGATGACATACATCAACCAAGTCAGCGAGCCTGACCATCCTATCCCGTTAGTCGCCTTTTACGGCAAATATGGGTTGCTAAAGACCTATTCTACCCCGGAATCTTCACGGGTCCACAAAACACTGACTCCGAGCGGACCGACCCGTGTGGAATAGGTCTTAAGCAACCCATGCTTGCCGTGAAAGGCGACTAACGGGATCGGGTGGTCAGGCTCGCTGACTTGGTTGATGCATATCATCGGTCCTAACTGCGTGGATCGTTGTTTATGATGTCAATCACTGGATTGTCTGGTCCAGACTCGTTTATTTACAGACAGCCGTCACATAGCTGTAATAATGCTGAGTGCAATAACAGTCTGTTGGTTGGTTGGTTTGTTTGTTTAACGCCGCACTCAGCAATATTACAGCTATATGACGGCGGTCTGTAAACAATCGAGTCTGGACCAGACAATCCAGTGACTAACATCATGAGCATCGATCCACGCAATTGGAATCGATGACATGTATCAACCAAGTTAGTCGCATTTTACGACAAGCATAGTCACCTTTTACGGCAAGCATGGGTTGCTTCTACCCCGGAGTGCATGCACGTCGCTATATAAGTGCAATAATCTTGGACGCGACATGAAACCCCATTTCACCTCACCTGTTATTGATGGGCTGGCTTTAAGGAGAGCTTCTAGGACATTTTGTGTCCCGTTTTCGACTTTACATGATCGGATCAACTGGAAGGGAGCCTCTTCTTTCACTTCAGGGAGAAAAGTTGTGAGTTGACCACATCGACGTCATGGCTAATTTTGGATATGATGTTATTCCAGGGGTGAGGTTACCGCTATTGCCACTGATCTTGCAATCCGTTTTGGGAAAAGAAGTAAAGGTGATCCGATCCGTATCTTTCCATGCATTGGTTTTATACAGTTTTGTGAAGAGGTGGCCTTATCTTTGAGTTAAGAAGCCCCGATCTTTAGAACTTCAAAGAGCCAAAGCAACATCCGAAGAAACTATTACACAATACTTTGATGAATTCGGAAGCATTTTGAAGAACTAAAGGTCGGGATGACAGTCCACAGAGAATCTATAATGTAGATGAAAAGGGACTTGTTGAAAATCACGTTCCACCTTCCATAGTTCCAAATCAACAAGTACCATATGCTGCTGTTAGCACCGAGGTCAAGTACAACTGTCATCGGATGTGGTTCTGCGCCAGGAAATTCTATCCCCCCGTTTTTCGTCTTTAATGCTCAAAGAATGCGAGAGGACCTTTTGTCAAGTTATACACCAGGCTCGATTGGGACGGTTACGGAGACGGTATGGTCAAACATTGAAGTATTCCAGCATTATCTACCATCTCTTAAAGAAACACGCTGTCGCCGCTTCTGAAGAGGTTTGGTTTGGTTTGTTAGTGTAACGCCGCTCTCAGCAATATTCCAGCTATATGACGGCGGTCTGTAAATAATCGAGTCTGGACCAGACAATCCAGTGATTGACATTATGAGCATCGATCCACGCAATTGGGATCGATGACATGTATCAACCAAGTCAGCGAGCCTGACCACCCGATCCCGTTAGTCGCCTTTTACGACAAGCATAGGCGACATTTACGGCAAGCATGGGTTGCTGTAGACCTATTCTACATGCATCAACAAAGTCAGCGATACTGACCACCCGATCCCGTTAGTTCTGAAGAGTTTCCGTTGTTGGTCTTGAACGACGGTCACAAGTCCCATATTTCCATTCTACTTATTAACTGGGCATGTGAAATTAATGTTGTTCAGTTAGTGCATCCAGCTCATATTTCACATGATTTACAACCGATGGATGATGGTTGTTTTGGACCTTACTCTAAAGTTTGCAACAACCTTCGTCCAAGTTCATGCGGAGAAGCCCGTGAAGATCCGGGCTAGTATAGGTCTTTAGTAACCCATGCTTGCCATAAAAGGCGACTATGTGCCTGTCGTAAGAGGCAACTAACACGATCGGGTGGTCAGACTCGCTGACTCGGTTAAGGGCCAATTGATGCATGCTATCGATCCCAAATGCGTGGATTGATGCTCATGATGTCAATCACTGGATTGTTTGGTCCAGACTAGATTATTTTACAGACCGCCATCTTAGCTGGAACATTGCGGAGTGTGCTTCAAACAACAAACCAACCAATCAATTGACATACACTCGATTTGTGAAGTAGCATGCAAGGCCTAAAATCTCTCACTCACTACTTCTTTCCGGAAATGTGGAATCTATCCATTGGACAAGTCAACTACTCCCAAAACCAACTCAGCCTTAAAACAAGCTTAATTGTCGAATGGCGAAAAAGATGACGACGATGAAACTAGTTCGCTGACAGATGTTTCAACTTTCTTTGAAGACAAAGAAAGCAGCCGGTGCCTACCAAGAAAAGAATCGTTTTCAGTGCCGTACGTTGATGGAGGTAAGCCTGTAACTGAGTCTTCTATTTAAGATAAAAAGAGTTTCACATCAGGCAAAGACATATGTACCCAAGAGGAAAACTTAATCATCTCCATCTTAGAGCTCCAAACCAATTTCAAAAAAGAAGAAATTCATCCAGGTATCGCCCCGACCGTCAACAAGCAAAGCGGTGGATAATTCTCCAGTATCTATCCTATATCAGTACATGCTATCTTTCTATAGCGATCTTTTGGATTGGTCTTCTGTCTTCTGACAGCGACAGAGTTGGCTGGTTGGTTTGTTGTTTAACGCCGCATCCAGCAATATTCCAGCTATATGACGCCGGTATGTAAATAATCAAGGCTATACCAGACAATCCAGTGATTGATACCATGAGCATCGAGCCACTTCAACCAAGTCAGCGAGCCTGACCACCCGATCCTGTTAGACAGCGACAGAGAGGTAGATTATGAAACGTGAGCCACAGGCAATTGGCAACTGTTATTCAGAAATTTACCCTAGTCAATGTACTCATCCAACCTGTCAGCATTGGGTACACCTTCGTTATTGGATTTCTGTACCAGCCTGTAGTTCGATTGGTTGGATGGTTTGTTGTTTAACGCCGCACTCCGCAATATTCAAGCTACATGACGGCGGTCTAAATAAACGAGTCTGAACCAGACAATCCAGTGATTAATATCACGAGCATCGATCCACGTAATTAGGATCGATGACCTGGATAGAAGAAACTCTGAATTCTGGTGCCGTCAAATAGCTGGAATATTGCTGAATGCGGCGTTAATCAACAAGTAAACAAACAAACATAGTTTGCGGGAGAGCGAGCCAACCATTCAGGTGACCGAACTTGTGTGACGTTGTTTCTAGGTCATGTTTGTTGACTTCAAACATAGAGCGATCTGACAGTGGATTTTAATGGAACTTTGTCCAAATTGACGCTAATAAACAGTAATTAAGTAGCTATATAGGGCTTTTGTTTTCTTTGTTTTACGCTAGTACGGAATTACATATGTGATCGAACTTATTTTACGCAAGGATATGTAAGATACAATACAATCAAGAGCGGAGGCGGGTATTACCGATATGGTAAGGGGGAACCCTATGCAAATAAAAACATAGTGCATATGGTCGACGAGTTCTCTCAAATGTGTTTTCGATCAACTCTATTACCACAATATGCAGTGTGGCCATGTTTTCTTTGTAGTGGGTTACAGTTCAAGGAGGCCGTGTCGCACATCGATTGTTATGGATTGATAGCACGTTCATTTTGACAATCGAAGGTTCATTCCGGCAGAGAAAATATACTAACTTATGACATGCGCATTTATGATGGGTAAATGTGTATGTATAACACGTTTGAGATGGGATTTTTAAATCCATCGGTGAATGCCACATCGTCGGTAATGCCCGCCTCCGCTCTAGTTCTTTTAAAAAATCCTTCAGATTTTATGTGCGTTGCTGCCGTGAAATTTGGGCTAAATACTAACATCCTGCATAACATTTGTTACAAATAATCAGTTTATGTTGGTTGGTTGGTTGGTTCGTTGTTTTACGCCGCACTCAGCTATATTCCAGCTATATGACGGCGGTCTGTAAATAATCGAGTCTGGACCAGACAATCCAGTAGCATCGATCCACGCAATTGGGATCGATGACATGCATCAACCAAGTCAGTTTATGGTAAGAGTTTACTTCATGGTGATGGTGTACCAGCTGTTCTAAATGGAAATCAAACATGATTGCATTGTCTAAATCATCATTACTAAATCAACCGTGAAACATTTTAAAAGGGAACAGAATTTTTAACATTATTTGAATCTTAAGTACATTTTAATACTGCAAACTATCTGTATGGTCTGCCATATCTGGAAATGCTGCGTGGGTTATTCTATAAGTATATTTTCAAACAGTGATGTTTACTAATTCTAAAATTTCATTTTGTTTCAAAGAAGAAAGTGAATTTTAACGCCGCACTCAGCGACATTCCAGCTATATGGCGGCGGTCTGTAAATAATTGAGTGTAGACTATACAATTCAGTGATTGACAGCATTTGCATCGATTTACACAATTCGGATGCGACATGCATCAATCTGCCAGCGAGCCTGACCACCCGATCATGTTAGTCGTCTTCAAACACAAGCATATAGGTGCCTGAAAACCTATTCTCTACCCGGACCTTCACGGGTCGAGTTCTTTTAGAAGGACATTTGCACTCACCATGCATGTAGTATTGTGTTTGATGGTTTAATGTTTAACGCCGTTCTCAGCTCACACACACATCTCAGCTCACACACACATTACAGCTATATATAAGACCCCTGAAGATCCGGGGTAGAATAGGTCTTAAGCAACCCATGCTTGCCGTAAAAGGCGACTAACGGGATCGGGTGGTTAGGCTCGCTGACTTTGTTGATGCAGGTCATCGATTCGAATTGCGTGGATCGATGTTCATGATGTCAGTCTCTGGATTGTCTGGTCCAGACTCGATTATTTACAGACCGCCGTTATATAGCTGGAACATTGCTGAGTGCGGCGTTAAACAACAAACCAACCAACCAATTGAGCTATATACCGGCGGTCTGCAGTAAATAATCGAATCTGGACCAGACAATTCCGTGATCAACGTTATGAGCATCGATGATGTGCATCAACCAAGTCAGCGAGCCTGACCACCCGATGCTTAGTCGCCTCTTACGACAAAAATAGCACCTATTACGTTGGTTGATGCATGTCATCGATCCCAATTGCAGGGATCGATGCTCATGATATCAATCACTGTATTGTCTGGTCCAGACACGATTATTTACAGACCGCCGTCATATAGCTGGAATATTGCTGAGTGCGGCGTTAAACAACCAACCAACCAACCAATCAAACCAAATGATTTGACATGCATATACTAGACACTACTCTTTGTGTCATTACATGCAAAGAAGTACAACTGCAATAAACCCCAGTTTAACATTTGATCAACCAATAGGGTGGAAAGCCAACGCCAGAAAGACATTCCATCTAACCATGAGTGCCGGGGTAGAATACGTCTTCAGCAACCCATACTTGCCGTAAAAGGCGATTAACGGGATCGGGTGGTCAGGCTCGCTGACTTGGTTCATGCATGTTATCGATCCCAATTGCGTGGATCGATGCTCATGATATTAATCACTGGATTGTCTGGTCCAGACTCGGTTATTTACAGACCGCCGTCATATAGCTGGAATATAGCTGAGTGCGGCGTTAAACAACAAACCAACCAACCAACCATGAGTGCAACTGTGCTTATCCTGACGGTATGGACCCAAACATATATTCGAAGCCATAATCAAAATTCTGATATCTGCATTGTTAAGACCTTCCGCATTAGATTATTTTTATATGAATGAAAGTATCACCTCATGTTTTAATGACAATTTTATTTCTATTTCTTATAATCATTTGTGTTTGTTTAATGTGTCAATACGGTAAACTTAAGGTTTTCCATGGTCTTGCACATCTTGTTCATTATATCACATGATGTATACTCACACGCAAAAGAAACGCAAGTGGTTTTAAACAAATAGGTAACAAACACGGAACCATAAATTGATACGAGTTTTAGCATGTAGTGAAGCCTGATGGTGATATCAATATTTTTGGTTGCATTTTGGAAGCCCCGAGTAAAAACGCAACATAAAAAACGAATCGCCAAAACGCACCATTTCAATGAATATGTGGGTATCATGCACCCATTTCTCGCGAAATCGACAATGCACGAACTGTCACGAACTGTAGTGGGTTTAAAACTGTGGCCGATTCTTGGACCTATCACTCCTTGGTCAATAATGCCACGCCTAACTCAAATTCAGAAATACCAGGTTATCGGACGTTTGGAAGCTGGAGAGTGTCCAGGATGTTGCCCGTCAATTCAATGTTAACCATAACCATAATTTACCGTCTCCTGCATCGATACACAGACCACAGGTGACCTTCTTCGGAGCGGTCGTCCTAGGGTCACCAAACGTCGACAAGATCGGCAGATTACGCGTCAACACCAGCGACATCCGTTCCTAACTGCAAGTGAAAGTGCTCGACAGACCATATGAACACATAATCAACACATTAGCCGGGACACTGTGATCCGACGTCTCCGTTCCAATAACCTTAGATGTCCCCGACCATCACCTCGTCCTGTTCTCCAACCACGGCATCGACAAGCACATCTTCATTGGGCACAGGGTCATCACAGTTGGCTTCATCGTGAATGGAGGCGTGTCATCTTCTCTGATGAAAGTCGCTTTTGTGTCTCCTATGCAGACGGAAAAGTCAGAATTTGGCGGCGCCGAGGTGATCGTTTCGCTGACAGAAAGGTTGTGGAAAGGGATCCATTGAGTAGACCTAGCGTCATGATATGGGCAGGGATTGGACTTAATGCGAGACTTGGACCCATGTGCTTTCTGAATGTTGGTCAAGGTCGGGGACACTGCGTCATTGTTGAGCGGTATATCGACCAAGTGATCAGACCCCACGTTGTTCCATTTTTTGCACAAGATCAACAACACAGTTTCCAGCAGGACAACACTCGTCCCCACGTTGCCAGAGCTACCATGGCCTTTCTGCAACAACACAACATCCGTGTTCTACCGTGGCCAGCCCTCAGCCCTGATCTGAACCCTATCGAACACTTGTGGGATGAGGTTCAAAGGCGTCAGCACAATGTGCGCCCAAGTCCCTACAACTGCCGATGAGCTACGCACAGGTGCTTTGGATGTGTGCAGGAGGATCCCTAGGGCCTTCACAAATCGTCTGATCCACTCAATGTACAGGAGATGTGTGGCAGTGATCAATGCTAATGGTGGTCACACCAGGTATTGACTGACATTTTGGGTATTGACCCGAAACTTTGTAAGCCCTTAACATTTGAAAAAAATAAAATTTGTCATCAGCCTTTTAATCCATTAAACTATCTTCAGTCAAATTTTTGTAAATCTTGCCCTATTAGTATTTCTTGTCTTGACTGTTGAAAATGAATAACATGTATACTGCATACTCGACTTGAGTTTCTTTTGCGTTTGGGTATATATAGCAATATGAAAGCTATTAAAAGTCATTATTCACCAAGTAACTCTTAACAAGATAAATAAAACGAACAATATTTTATTATATTTGAGTCTTTATTCATTGAATATGAAGCTGAAATTACAATCTAACGTGTATCATAGGAATTATAACCGCTGCAGTGTTACGTTGCCTTCAAAACTCTAGCAAAATCGTGAACAATTTCAGCAGAGAGGGCATGTGTTTGACCTTCAAATAAAAATATGATCCACTGATTATACTTTTATATTTTTGATATAACATAATATGTACATTTAACTTAAAAATAAACAGTTACATTACTTTTGCCATTTGTTCTAAGTTGAGCCTAATTTTGCCTTACATTGCCTGGACTATTTGTCGGCACAGAGGACTTTGTAATGACGAAACACTCGCCACAAGACTGTATGACAAGAGGGATGACTTCAACTTTCAAATAGTCAACTTTCCCTTCATATCGAGCAATATTCCAGCATCAGTCTACATTTCACAAGGCTTAATATTATTATAAAAGTTTCCGTAGCAAAAATGATCTCCAATCAGAATCAATCTTTTTAACCAATCAGAATCATGCATTCTTCAGTGTCATGGTAGAACGACGTGAGTCGTTGTTAGTGATATCAATCAATGGATTGCCTGGTCCAGAATCAATTATGTTTATATTAATCAAACCCATGTCATTCTAACCACCCACTGATCTGCTAGTAGAACAATACAGTTCGTTCACGCATGTACAATGTTTAGATTGTATGTCGCCTTAGCGATCTAACAGAATCACATGTATTGTTTCATTCCTAATAATGGATCGAATAGAATTACAATGTTTGAGAATCAAAACCTCCAACTCTGTATCATTCAGTCCTGATTCAGATAATTCATATATAATCAGGTATCCAGTTCCATTGATAACTTTAATTTCACATTTCACATTTTTTTCACACAATACCTGCGTATGAAAACATCGATAGCCAACGCATTGATGCATATAACAGTGGCTGTCGATACCACATTAGAAATGTATACGTTCAATATCGGAGTATTGTCAGATGTTTGTCTATCACTGGTACACTGTATATAGGCACTGTCACTACATCTCATCAAACATTATGAACTCAAAATACCAGTATATACAATTCAGTAAAACGTACACCAACCACTGTCACAAAAATCTTCAGTCGCTCAATTCACGCAGGGCCACTATTTCGACAACCTGTCCCCCAACAAAGAATGATTTCCAAGAAATGACTTGGTTGAGTCCAGCAGTACAAATATGCAACAGGTTGTGATGAAATTAACTATGTATCTATAGAGTCATTTCATCAACATTTTAAAAAAACAAACTATGTCATTTGTAAAAGTTAATCTGAACTAGTCATAAAATGATTTTCACTTTGTTTGAGTCCATTGGAGTATGAACCTTCATAGAGTGAGGGGCACATATTGTATGAATGTTTGTTCATACAATGTTTGGCCCTCACGCATTGAAGTTTCATACTCCAGTGAACTCACACAAAGTGAAAGTCATTTCTGATCGAAGAATGTAGATCAATGCACAGTACTTATAGAACTTGTGACTTCTTGTTTACGCTGACAGCCATACAACAACTGCTTGTACAGCGGAATGATGTAGTTCCTCAAAAAGAGGTGATATGAGCCTATGTATGCTCAAAGTGACATCTTTTGTATTTTTTTTACAACAAATATATTCAAATGTTATCATCATTAGATGAGAAAGGTCTGTAAGTAACTACGTCTGTAAGTCAGTTACAATGAAAGTACGTCGTAATACATTAACCCCAAGTACAAGGCGTCAAAATGGCTGACACATTAAACGTGACGGGAGAGATTTCGAAAGTTGTTGGTTAACCTGTGGCAATTTCAAGTGTTAGTCATCATTGATTAATTGGCCGGTCATTGAAAGGTGATTGTAAAGATGCGTCAGTAGATACTAAGGTAAGTTCATAGATTTCTGGAGACTGTCAGATCGAGTCGATAGTTCTATACTAGTAGCTTTTCTTCGTAAAACACTGTGTCGTTCATACGATCCTACGATCTTCAGTTTCGCGGTCATGTGACCGACCTCTCGTCCAATAGAAAAGCTGAATATCGAATAATCTTCACATGAAAAAAATTTATGTGATTAATTTTGAACTTGAGTAATATGTCTTACGTTTTTCACTACTTGATACTCCTTTTGCGGCACCTTCTAACTGGCCGTTTTGCCCCAAGGGAGCATTGTTTTCAAAGCTGTTGTTATGGTAAATTCTTAATTATGCATTTGAAAATTCGCAATAAACCGATCGGCTCCATCTTATTAACAGTTATACAACCTCAAATTGTAAAACAGCAGGTTTATCTTCGAAATGACCTCGAGGCATCCGCCTCCTTAGCACCGATTGGGAGTCGTCGGAAAATTGAGGTAACGATGCAGTGCTGAACTGAATACACTTTTCAGATGATGGCACTCTTATACACTTATTAAGGTCCACTTTGCAATGCATCAGTAAACCTTATACAAGTGAGAGATGGAGTAGCCTAGTGGCTAAAGCGTTCGCTCGTCACGTCGAAGACCTAGGTTCGAATCCCCACGTGAGTACAATGCCTGAGGCCAATTTCTGGTGTCCCCCGCCGTGATATTGCTGGAATATTTTAAAAGCGTAATAAATCCATACTCACTCACTCTCGGGCCAATTCTAATAGATAAAAACGACAAAATCCTTCCCCAAACGATAGTAAATCTTTTCTAAAAGCGGAGGCCATTCCGACAGCATCATGAACATGCGTTTAAGAATATCTATAAAATCGAGAATGGTGATACCAGGTCTTTGCTAACAGGCCTAACAAGAATCACATCAGGCATTTTGTCACTGATGCGTCACATTTTAGATTGTCCTCCACCTGTCAATGAAGTACGATCTCTGCGCTTGTACACATCAGACATGATTCAAAATAACATCAATCACTAAATGCGCTATTGAGTTTTGAATGTTCTGCTTGTGTGCAGGCCACAGTTGCATGACAGGAGCCGTACTGTGCGGCGTCACTGTCTGAACGACCGGTGCTACCAGTTGGGCAGGGCATGCCTACCCTTTTCGCGAACACCATTCGCGAGATTCATCACTCAATTCAAAATAATTCACGCACAATGGAGTCTGTTTTGTTGGATAATCAAGGTGGGGCATTCTCTGGCGTCTACATTTCATATTTACTATACAACCTTTCGAAAGCTTTACTGAGGCTTTGAGTGCTGTAACCTTGATCCAACAATTTTTGAGCAACATTTGTATGACGCTCGAAAAAGCATGCTAGATTGTACCTCGAAAGCTGCTGGAATATTGCTCGAGAAAAAGGGTAAGTTGACAATTGGAAACATGGAGTCATCTCTCTTGTTCCTTAGTCTTGTGGATAGTCAAGGCGGTTTCATTGTTCTCACATATGTCTAGTTCAGGTTGGTATATCAGTGAAACGGACTGGGCTAATTACCATTATTGAACAATATCATCATCGACATACCTTTATAGTCAGATCATCGACATACCTTCATAGGCGAAGGTATAAAGGTATGACGATCATCTGATATTGTTCAATAATGGTAACATAGCATTATTGAACAATATCAGATCATCGACATACCTTTATAGGCGACTAGAAGGTATAAAGGTAAGAAGGTATGACGATCATCTGATATTGTTCAATAATGGTAACATAGCATTACTGAACAATATCAGATAATCGACATACCTTCAAAGGCGACTAGAAGGTATGAAGGTACAAAGGTATGACGATGATCTGATATTGTTCAATAATGGTAACAAAGCATTATTGAACAATATCAGATCATCGACATACCTTCATAGGCGTCTAGAAGGTATAAAGGTATGACGATCATCTGTTATTGTTCAATAATGGTAACATAGCATTATTGAACAATATCAGATCATCGACATACCTTCATAGGCGACTAGAAGGTATAAAGGTATGACGATCATCTGATATTGTTCAATAATGGTAACATAGCATTATTGAACAATATCAGATCATCTACATACCTTCATGGGCGACTAGAAGGTATAATGGTATGTCGACAATCTGATATTGTTCAATAATGGTAACATAGCATTATTGAACAATATCAGATCATCGACATACCTTCATGGGCGACTAGAAGGTATAAAGGTATGACGATCATCTGATATTGTTCAATAATGGTAACATAGCACTATTGAACAATATCAGATCATCGACATACCTTCATAGGCGACTAGAAGGTACAAAGGTATGACGATCATCTGATATTGTTCAATAATGGTAACATAGCATTATTGAACAATATCAGATCATCGACATACCTTCATAGGCGACTAGAAGGTATAAAGGTATGATATTGTTCAATAATGGTAACATAGCATTATTGAACAATATCAGATCATCGACATACCTTTATAGGCGAAGGTATAAAGGTATGACGATCATCTGATATTGTTCAATAATGGTAACATAGCATTATTGAACAATATCAGATCATCGACATACCTTCATAGGCGAAGGTATTAAGGTATAAAGGTATGACGATCATCTGATATTGTTCAATAATGGTAACATCGCATTATTGAACAATATCAGATCATCGACATACCTTCATAGGCGAAGGTATAAAGGTATGACGATCATCTGATATTGTTCAATAATGGTAACATAGCATTATTGAACAATATCAGATCATCAACATACCTTCATAGGCGAAGGTATAAAGGTATGACGATCATCTGATATTGTTCAATAATGGTAACAAAGCATTATTGAACAATATCAGATCAACGACATACCTTCATAGCTTCTAGTCGCCTATGAAGGTATGTCGATGATCTGATATTGTTCAATAATGGTTGCGACTAGACCCGTGAAGATTCCGGGGTAGAATAGGTCTTCATCAACCCATACTTTCTTGAATATCCGATTCCAAAATTTCACAGAGATGTTATCTGTGATGAAGACCAGCATTTCACATACACTCTTCAAAAAAGAAACGCACAGGTAGATTTTCAGTAAATTTATTGTACCTATTGAAGTCGATATATTTAATTTAATATCACAGATACAAATATGAAATTTTGGAGCTGGATAGTCACATGTTGTCGTACAAAGGCAATTAAAACTGCTCATTGTCATGTCACATAAGGCCACAAGGTTGCGCTGAATTCATTATCTCGTGTGACCGCCGCGAGCAGCACCGGGGTAGAATATGTCTTCAGCAACACATGCTTGACGTTAAAGGCCACTATGCTTGTCGTAAGAGGCGATTAACGGGATCGGGTGGTCAGGCTCGCTGAATTGGTTGATGCATGTCATCGATCCCAATTGCGTGGATCGATGCTCATGATATTAATCACTGTATTGTCTGGTCCAGACTCGTTTATTTACAGACCGTCGTCATATAGCTGGAATATTGCAGAGTGCGGCGTTAACAACAAACCAAACAACCAACCCCGAACAGCAATCACGGGTCTGCATCATCTCGGCACTGACTGGATAAGTGTCCGAATTCTGTCCTGCGGAATTCTGCTTGTAACACGTTGGCCACTTGTGGGTATGTCTGCGGCGTGTTCTGACGTTGAGGTACACGTCGATCGAGTTCATCCCAGAGGTGAGTGAGTGAGATGGTTTTAACTCCGCTTTTAACAATATTCCAGTTATATCGCGGCGTGACGGCTGAATGTGGGAGGAAAGCCCGAAGTGATGCAGGTCTCAGACGTTTACCACTTCGGTGAAACCCGCGAGCACGAGTATGGTGCAGACAAACCTAGAAACATAATCGGGGCGAAAGGGTCGCGAACCCACAATCATAGGTTTCTGGCGTGCCCAAAGGACGCAACTCCGCGCAGCTATTCGTGGCGCCTTAGACGATCGGGGCAACCCGTTCTCCCTCATCTCAGAGACCCCAGATTGCGTTGAGATCCCCAGATTGCGTTGAGATCTCGATCTCGACGGCCAGGTCAAGTGGTGATGTTGGCATTTTGAAGGTAGTCTACCGTGACACGAGCTGTGTGCGGTGGAGCGTTGTCCTGATGAAACAGCTCAAAATCCGGAGTAGCAGCCCATGTTTGCCGTAAAAGGCGAGTATGCTTGTCGTAAGAGGCGACTAACGGGATCAGGTTGTCAAGCCCTCTGACTTGGTTTGAAGCATGCCATCGATCCCAATTGCGTGGATCGTTGCTCACGATATCAATCACTGGATTGTCTGGTCCAGACTCGATTATTTACAGACCGCCGTCACATAGCTGGAATATTGCTGAGTGAGATAGTTTTAATTATATCTTTTGTCACCGCGTTTTGTAACAAGAGCCCCCTTGAATGAAGGAGCGAATCATGAGCATCAATCCACACAATGGGATACGATGACATGCATCAACCAAGTCAGCGAGTCTGGCCACCCGATCCAGAGGAATCGGCGAAAGTAGATATGACTGATGCGTGACTTGGGCAGATTTCTCCCTCAGATAACATACTGGTCTTATATGTTTCATTATGTCACTTATACCAATTAATGTAGTGACGCTTACAAATAATGGTTATCTTGTCAGTGGGAACAACTACATTTTTTATCATGTAGGGCAGCTAGACTTCTGGTGACAGCTGGTTGGGACAGAATGTGTTAATTTTGGTTCCTCTTCTCTATTGGCCCAGTGTTTGGCATAAGCTTCGACAGCATCCAAACTGATTTTAAAGTTGTGATACCAGTTGGTAGAAGGCTGCTCACGATATCCTGGTCTTGGTGGGATCAATATAATGAGTAAAGTGATGTTTATATGATTAATTCAATAAGGACCTTAATATTCAAAATAATATGGCGACTTCAAGGCTCTCTCAGTGAAACAGAGTTTTGCGTGCGACGTCACACGTTATATTAATGATGATTGGCTATTCATTGTACCCACCCCTGCCAAATGAACAGGTGACATTGGCATGTAAAGTGAGTGAGTGAGTGAATAGGTTTTACGCTGCGTTTAACAATATTCCAGCAATATCACGGCGGGGGTACATTTGGCTGAAATACTGCCGATGTGGCTGTAAATCGGTACTCACTCACTCTCGGCGGGGGAAATGGGCTTCACACATTGTGCCCGTGTGGGGAATCGAACCCGTGACGAGCGAACGCTTTAACCACTAAGCCACCCCACCGCCCAGCGTGTCAGGTGAAACAGTGAAGGTTAGTCTTAATACTAATGAAGAACGACGGATGATTCACAAACTTGTAATTCAATTGCTGAATATATACATTTTGCTTTCAAACAGAGACACACCACTAAATGAATCGATCTATTGATTTGTCAAACCATAGAAACATGTTAATTTGGGATCGATTTCTCAGAACGCCGGAATCAGCAATGTATGCCGTAGATTTAATGATTCACTTGATATAGCCACAAATGTTGCATTTGTGAATTAATGACATCGATTTCACCTAATGAAGCGAAATGAGAAAAGGAATCAAGTGACATCGCGCTTTGCAGCAAGTATCCCTTTTCAGTCCACGTTGTCGGAGATGGCAAATACGAAGGATTTCGCATTATGTGCCCTTCCTCCTACCAGTATTAGGGGATGAATTATATTCATGATGTCCTTGACGAATCTACCAATGGTAAACAATCGGGCGTAGACATCATAAGCAAAAAAGTGCCTTAGTTGCATGGGCTATTTTCTGTTATCGACTACTGCTTATGTCACAACAATCAGAATCTTAAGTCAATCAGAATTCCCACTGCTGTGCAGTATGGATTTACTTTCGAGCCTCGAATTTTACGTTTGAAAATATTGTTACCACCTTTGCATGTATTTTGTGGGAGAGTATAGGCTGTCCAGACTGAAACAGGCACAGACAAAAAACTAATCATAGTTTGTATAGTTCTATGTAATTATATAAACGACGCATATTTAAAGGTAGTCTGGACTGCATGTTGCAAATTGCCAGTCTAGGTCCAGACATTGTAATTGTCGCATCTTTGAAACCGAGTCATTGTATCTCGGTGGTGTCCTCATTAATTGTCAGATTGATATAGTAATACTTTTGAGTTTTAAAACCATCATAATCCATGTGTGCTATAAAATTTTTCAGCGAGCCGTCCAGGGGATGACATTCACTTTGTTTTGTTGAAGAGATTCCTGAACAAGTCGAGCAATATGAGGCCGGGAGTTGAAAGGAAATGCCTGGGCCATGACGACGCAAAAACGGTAGAACAGCTGATGATCTCGTCGCGGTAGCGCTGTCCATTGAGATTTCCCTCTACCACTATCAAACTGGTCCTCTGTCTTGCTGCAATCCCACCCCATACCATAACGATGCCGTCCCCGAACCGATCTTCTTCCATGACACAATTATTGACGTAACGTTCACCTCGACGTCGGTACACTCGAATCCGTCCATCGCTGTGGCTGAGGTGAAAACGAGACTTGTCAGTAAACAGAACTTGTCCCCACTGCATGGCCGTCCAGCATAGAGGCTGTCTGCACCACTGTAGACGTGCTTGACGGTGGTTTGCTGTCAAAATGACTTTTTTTATTAGCAGTGCATAACACCGCCACGATTTGTCAAACATTTATTCACTTAAAGAGGCATAATGCGTATAAATCTCCAAATGGCAAAAAGGCGTCTGACCCACTCTTTCTGCAGCGCCTGGTCAAATTCAGCTAATGCGGGCGGCAGCCTATGACAATGACGCACACGTCTCCCTATCAAATCTCAGACGTGTTCAATGGGGGAAAGGCATGGGATCATTGCTGATCAGGGCGATTTATGATCGTTGTGCTGCCTGAGGTTAACATTGGTGGTCCTTAAAGACAAAACGTCGACCCACACGCTTTGCAAACAAAGGATGGGTGTATGTGTTGTCCCGATAGTACTGTCCAGTGACCCTTCCTTTCTCAATAAGTTAAGCCAAAGTCAAAGTTAAGCCATCCAACACAATAAACGACTCATCTTTCACGAGGTCTCATGTTGTCTTTGGCTTAACTTTTATTTTGACGTTGTCTGACACGAACACGCCAATCAAGGAAGTGCAAAGTGAATCGGAACATTCGAAAACATTTGATTCGTCTTTTGAGCTCGATGTCGTAGAACCTGGTTTCGGATGAATCGATTCTGTATTCCTGTTGTTGATCTGTTGTATCCTTGAACGGGGTCGATCGTCAACATGTTGGGTATGTTGGTACTGATTCCATAGTCAATTAATCACAGACTATGACTCATTGAACGTATTGACCACTCCATGCTGACTTCCGCAAGTTTCCAGATTGTCAATATCCCATAGGCACTAAACGTGTTTCATACGCACGCATTACAAGTTCAGAAACCAGCAATGAATGAAATGAAGTAAATCCCAATTGTATGACAAGCAGAATCAATAAGATTGACAGAATTAATGGTCCACAGAGAGTAATCCTTGAAAGTGTCAAATTCAAGCTAAAAAATCCTAAGCATGTGTGTGGTACCAATGCGTGAGGTACGTGTACACTATCGGATGTGTTTAGGGGTTTTGCTTTACAGACATAAGCGTTCTTTGTGGTCAACGCTTATCTTTGTTTTAATACTTTGTGTCAACATTAAAATTTCATGATCCCTTACTTAGTTTTAGGAGTATATGATTAACGTGTATCATGTATCATAATATTTGGATCCGAGAAGATCCTGGGTAGAATAGATATACTGTCTGATTAATTTGAAGGAAGCATGTATGCTGAAATGCTTTAAAATGTTTTTATTACATTACGAACTAACGAGAGAAAAATACAATATCTTTACAGTCCTACACACAGGGCTACATTTACGGAAGTAAGTTGACGTCAAACGTCTTTCTTTATGACGTCAGAGCATAATTGTACCCTGGCACCTAGGTCCCTTTTCTCCTGGTGCGCGTCACAAGCACATTGTTCTCATGAATTTCATATTAAGGATCAAGACACTTTAACGTAATAATGTGTTTAAATGTACAATGAATCTGGACAGATGTTTCAAAGTGGATATATTTTAAGGTGATAACGTTTCACGCAGTTTACACATATATTCACACGCAAAAGAAACGCAAGTGGTTTTAAGCAAAAAGATTACAAACACGGAACCATAAATTGATACGAGTTTTAGCATGAAGTGAAGCCTGATGGTGTTATCAATATTTTTGGTTGCATTTTGGAAGCCCCGAGTAAAAACGCAACATAAAAAACGAATCGCCAAAATGCACCATTTTAATGACTATGTGGATATCATGCACCCATGGCGAAGTCGAAAATGCTCGAACTGTCACGAACTGTAGTGTCAACAATGCCACGCCTAACTCAAATTGAAAGAAACCAGGCTATCGGACGTTTGGAAGCTGAAGAGTCTGTCTAAGATGTTGCCCGTCATTTCAACGTTAACCTAACCACAATTTACCGTCTCATGCATCGATACAATGCTACATAAACCACAGATGATCTTCCTCGGAGCGGTCGTCCTAGGGTCACCACACCTCGACAAGATCGGCAGATTACCCGTCAACACCAGCATATATCCCTTGGCATCCTTGTTTTGTTAGATACGGTTCAAGATCCTTTTAAAAATATTGAAAACAGTGGTGGTGATAGATTTTCGCCCTGTCTTACACCTAATTGATAAGGGAAATACTCCGATTCTGCATTATTTGATCGTACCATTGATCTAATATTTCTATACATATTTTTAACTAAAGTAAGAAATCGACCCTCTATTCCACTGTTTTGCATTTTAGACCACAGTCCTACTCTCCAGTCAGTATCAAATGCTTTTGTAAAATCTATGCACGCACAATGAAGTTTTTTTAATTGTTTCAAAATATGCATCAACGAATGGACAACGAATATATTATCAGCAGTTTGAAATTGTTTCCTAAATTCCGACTGTGTTGAATATTATTAGCATCTAGAATTTAGGATACTTGTGATTTTTCCGGAACAGCTTAATATTGTAATAGGTCTGTACGAGTTTGGATCAAATGGATAGCCTTTATTTTTGAAGAGCTTCAGAAACACTGTAAGCTACGAAAGCACTGTCTTCAGAACACCTCCTGGCACCTCGTACCTTGTACACGCCTTCGCTTACTGGCGGTGTTCGAAAAGGTGAAAATTCAGAATATTGAACAAAAGCAACCATGGCCTGTGGTATGTCCCCTGGAACACTTTGTATTTCTACCATTCATAACTTCAGGACGAAGCAAACTACCATTGAAGTAGGCATATTGGTTGCTGTGCAGTGGACAGTGGATTGAGGGTATGTCACACAGCTGGCAAGTCATCAACCATTTGCGCCGTCATTTCAGTCAAGATTATCAATACAAATCATCAAATCAATCTCCTTTCACGAAAAAACCACCACCGATGTTTGAATATATTGCAACATATTTCGTGCAATCGCCTTGTCTATGACTTTCAAGTGTTGGCTCAATTGCGGAGAAGAATCTCGAAAACAGAAACGATGAAAGGCCCTATTTCCAATATTTCTCAAGTGTTATTGATGAACCTCCAGGCAGCAGTTTATTAGAACTATAAAAAGCAACGGTACGTTGTACATGGCGTTATCATTGAGTCGCATTATTTATTCCCCCAGGCAGGGAATGGTTTGAAAAATGCGTATGTCCTATGACTTGGCCCCGCATGAACTGACATAACATTTACAATAAAAAACTCCGTTTAAGGAGATGGATAAGTTTCATTTTGATGGATGTACTCCATCTGTCCGTCATTGGGGACTGACCATTTCATATTCAGTATATGTGTGTGCACACCCGTTTATCTTTGTTATCTTATGCACCTAAGCTTATTCCGACGATTTGGCTACTCCAACAACAATCAGAACGAGACATATGCAATACCTTCATATTACTTTACAGTTTTGAAGCATGCTCGATTGTACCCGAGGTGTGAAATGTAGACAACGCAGGCTGGAGCTGCTGGAATATTGCTTGAGAGAAAGGGAAAGTTGACTATTGGAAAGTTGAAGTCCTCCTTGTCCAAAGTCTTGTGGATAGTTGCTGTCACTCTAAATCTATATGCATAAACCTGAATATAAATAAAAAACAAATGAGGCTGTTTCACTGGTCTATTATAGTTCTAAGGTGGGTAAATCAGTGGAAGTGAATTGGCAATTCAACCAAACATTGTTCGCAACACAACATTTGAGACAAAACTAAAGTCTATCTTATTGTCCAACTTGTCTTTTTTTAGCTTTACACAGTGGATCCCCGTTATACCGAATGTACCGATATATGGAAGACGATTATATCATATCGAACCTATTCCCAGGTTCCGACTGCTTCACTATATTAGTACATATAAATCTGCCCGCTTATTTCGAGCTAAATTCGAGATAAAAATACATAGTGGCATCGAGAACCTAGGAATCAGTTTCAACTTTGACTTACTATACCATCTTAATATATACTGAACCGCGAAAGAAACGTCACAATGGATAGATATAAGAGACACCTTATTTGCCCAAACTCTGTAAACATACTTTGAGAGATATGAAAAAGATGAAACTTGGCAAAACTGATCATAAAGGTTGAAATTAAAGTGTCAAATGTTCTGAAAGCGAAACACAGTCTCTGAGAAAATGGCATCACAAGTCAGTATCTCGTGTGTCCGCCATGTGCATTGATGACTGCCGTGCAACGTCGATACATGGATGGAATGAGGCGGTTGATGAAGGCCATAGGCACTTGAACCCATACTCCGAGGAACGCCTGACACGGTTCAGCTGCAGTTGTCGCCCTTGGTCGGACGTCATTCAGCCGTCTTTGAATCTCGTCCCACAAGTGCTCAATGGGATTTAAATCGGGACTGAGGGCAGGCCACTTCATGGTTCTGATACCATTCTACTGGAGGAAGTCTCTTGTTGCTCTCGCAGTGTGGGCACAGGCGTTATCATGCTGAAACTCGTGGTTGCGGCGACGTGCCAAATGAGGTATGGCGTGTGGTCTCAAGACTTGATCAATGTACCGAGCTGCTGTGACACCATTGCCTCTCCCTGGACCGATGTTCCAGGAAGACCACAGGGCCGACCCTCTGTGCGAGACACATTCCACCCCACACCATGATGCTCGGACCACCCCACAACACAAGCATCCGAATAATGTTCCCCACGACGTCGCCAGACCCTCTCTCCGTGTCATCTGCTGTTGAGATACAGTAACGGCTCTCGTCTGAGTAGAGGACTCTTCTCCACTGCTAGTGGCGCCAATGCTGGTGCTGTGTTGCCCACTGAAGGCGGTCCCGGCGATGACGTGGTGTCAGAATGGGTCCTCGGTGTGGTCTGTGACAGTGTAGGAGCCTGCTCGTCAATCGTCGACGCACAATATCCGCATTAATGTGTCCCTGGTGTGTTCCCATGGTCTGTGGAGCATTTTTTCGTAGCAGTAACAAAGCGATCTTAAAGATGCTGTTTTACAGTCTGACGATCATGACGTCGGGTGGTGACCCTTTGGTCGGTCAGCTGTAGTGTTGGTGGTCTGGTATCGTTGCTGGAGACTGTATATGGTCCTTACTTGGACTTGAAATGCATTGGCAACTTGCCGGGGGGGGGGGGGGGGGGGGGGGGGGTGTCCAGCTTGCAATCGTCCAAGGGCTTGGTGTCGCTGATTTCTTGTCAACCTTGGCATGTGGTAGCAATTCAATAACGAATGAATGTTATCCGATCTGGATGTGTTTTTATAGGGCAAGGAATGCGGGAACGCATGTGCATTTCAATTTGCATGGAACTCATGTGCATCGGGTTACCATGGCCGTTGCTGCGTTTGGGCGATCGGTTTTATTGTCATCTGCTTTGTGATTTTTATCATCAAGATTCATTTTTCTTGTCAAGGTAATGTTAAATTTTAGAAAACTTTGACAAAAATTACCCAAATAATTTAAATGACAACTTTTCATGCAATGTTACTTGAGGTGACGTTTCTTTTGCGGTTCAGTATATAAGTTCGTACCATTAATTTATCTCGAAGTTGGTAATACGCATTTAACATTGATATGATGTGAGGTATATCTAGTTCCTTTCCGCACACACCTCACACCGCTGTTACAGTGCTGTCAAGTATGTACTAATCTTTTAATCCAAATGTAATGGTAATCTTTATTGACAAATAAAACATCATGAGTTGTCATGAGTAAAACATGGCGGCATTTCCTGTTTACATAGAAAAGTGCTAACCAAAGCTGCTTGACGCTACCCACGATATCCAAGTTATAAGTTAACAAACTTCAGCCGAGGGTGTCACTTTGTTGTTTCTATCAAGTCCACAGACTAAGTAAAAATTACCCTTGGATGTAATATTATCACATTATTGAGCTATTCAATGACCAAGTAATGATGATTTCTGATTGCTCCTGTGCCTTATAAAGGTAAATGTACATGTGCACGATTTGTCCATCCGACAAAATTAATTTCACTGTACATTATTTGTTACAAGAGCTATTGATCACTGCCTGCGAAAAAAATCAATTTATCCTCGCATCTTTGTACTGCTAAGCATCTATAATATTGTTACTTGATCTGTCTGAATGTCCGGATATCTGGAGGTTACAACACAGCCCCCCTAGTTCAAGATAACGGGGTCCGACTGTTTAAAAAAAAATTGAAATAGGAATTTCAGTATTCTATACTTCCATTGTTCCAATTCTGGCAATACACGAGCTTTGATAATGTGCGTCAGAAATTGAGATTGCATCCAGGAGGAACAGATTTGGCTTTGCATGTCTATGTGAAATTACCAACAGCATGCAACATTAATAAACAAATAATCAGCCGATAGATCTGATAATGACGAATGAGTTCAGTGACGTCAACTCGCATATGTTAGGGACGATGCTTTGCATTGGTAACCCCTTGAGTATCCCGGATTGGAATACATCCCCAGCAACATATGCCGTTGTAAAGAAGCGACTAAGTGGGTTAGGTGGTGAGGCGCGATGGTTTGGTTGATTGCTTCTGACCTACGACATGCTACTCATAAAATCAATCAATGTATTGTCCGGACAAGACTCAAAGACACCATGCTGCAGTTTAATAAGAATAACCCACTCGGACACATTATACTGACTCATAGCCGACCATTAAACCCCGTTATATCGAATGTTTTAGCTTCTTAATGCCGAGTGCCTAGCAGGTAAGAAGAACCATCTGTTAACGTCTTTTGGTATGACGGGTCAGGGTATTGAACCCCCGACTTTCCCCTTTCTTCCACGGAGGCGATCCGATCTTCATTTAGTTGGAATTTCAAACGTGGTTATGAACCTCATTGCAGGGACTTTAGACTATTTTATTGATTATTACAAGAAAATCGAAGTCACATTGTTTAAGAAATAAATCCTAAATTTAAGATGCTAAATACCAAATAAGTTTTAAATACTTTAACCTAGGACACTAGTGCGATTTTAGCATTATCAATGCATTTATTCTGATGATGAAATACCATAATAAAATCAATGATAGTTTGAAATTCCGAAAACATGCAGAAACCTTTTGAGTTCCAACAGTCCAGAACATCTTTTCATGAACGCCAGACCTGCTTGACTCTCTGACACCGAGAATTCGGACTGATGTATCTGAGAACAACTCTGAACATCGTAACGTTAACATGTTCACGCGCACTGGTTACACAATGTTGTAATGTTCGGATTTCAGAAATTCAGTACAATCATTTCCGATGGGGCATATTGGACGTTTAGAAGATATGCGTTTTTGAGATCTATGAATTAATGAATCTGCATTCACAATGGAATTGATATCAAAAGGCTCAGCAAGATAGTATGAGGTATCTCTATAAACAGGTATCCTAAACATTTACTCGGGTACGCCAGCTCTCTTACCAGACGTCACTGGGGTTACAAGGGATGCAGGTCTTGAACCAGAATCCAGCCTGGTGTACATGGGCGTAGTTCAGAGGGCTGTCATCGCTATCGTGGTCGTAGGTAGAGAAGTGCTGTCTCCCCAATTCACCCAAACAATCACCATTATTGCGTGAACTGTCTCTGGTTCCCCATGTGGCTTCATTGACATTTGATAACCATCTATACTATTTAGTTAGAATTTCTTATACACCTGCTATCTGATGGAAGAGGTGAACGCATCTCTGTTGATAAAATGAAGTCTGTAATTTTGAAATTTTGAAATTTTGTCATTTCTGAGACAGAAGTCATAAGGTAGATTGACTAATCCATCTTTGCAATCTTTGTGGAAATGTCATGTTGCTGTATGAATGTATCGACGCCAAATGCCATCCTACACCAGACTTGAAAGGGTTCTGGAGACGCGGCAGGGTGAAATAGAAACAGGTTTTTTTTCCCGTTCATTGTGACCACTGTCAACCCACGAATGATCTGAAAAGATCTTGTAAAAATGAACTTAATTTCCGGACTCCTTGTGAAAGATATGACAGGTTTCACCTTCGATCCAAATAGACTAATCAAATAATCGTCGTGACATGTCTCCATTTGGCCAATCCGAGGAGTTTAACAGAATACTTACATCGACAGACGAATTGAAACGTTGGAAAATAGACCTCATATTAAATCGACAATATGTTAAGATCATGACAAGCAAAGTGACATTTTTTTTAAAGTCATGATATACACAAAGAAAAAGTTAAGCACACCCAAATATATTTCATTATTGTTTGGTCCAAATATTTGTAATAGTCATGGAAAATATAATTACGGGAAGAATGATGTTTCCTCGAGATGATGTAATTAGTCATGCGTGACGAAAGCTCACGTGCCATGCATGGTTTACCCGTGCAGCATGCTACCCTCGAGTATCTCTAAAAGCAGTATATCTGAACGTTAAAATTGCTTACTTAAGCTCGGTTTTAAACCGTTATTCCATGACATTGTGTGACCATGGCACGAAGGCCATGATCAAGAGTCACAAGATGTTAAATATTCAGCATGCATAACGCAGGAATCTCTTGTAATGCCATTGGTCGGAATTTGGGGTATCGTCACACTGTCATAAGCCGTTTAGCGGAGAAACCGGTGATGTACAGGGCCGTCCCAGATCCGGAAGACCTCCTGTGATAACACATCGCGCAGACAGGGACCTTCTTCGTCTCAAACGTCGAGAACCCTTAACAAGTACTCGTCTGAAACAGCTGTGGTTGCCCAATCATCGCTGCAGCACCAGAACCGTCAGGAACGGGCTGAATGCAGCAGGACTGAGAGCTCGGCGAGTCATAAAGCGTCCCTTGCTGAGAGATCACCACAAAGCTGCTCGTTTAGCATGGTGTATTGCACGACAGAACTGGAATCTGAGAACTTGGAGACAGATCCATTGGTCAGACGAAAGTCGCTTTCAGCTCCACGTCACTGATGAAAGAACGAAAGTTTAGAGGCACCGGAACACGGCCTACACCTCCAGGAACATTAAACCGACTGTTGCATACGGCGGGTGGTCGGTAATGGTTTGGGGGTGTATCTCTCATGATTGCATGTTGGATTTGGTCACCATAAGGGGCAACTTAACAGGGGCTCAGTACATCCGGAACGTTTTGAGGCCGGTCGTCGTTTCTCATTTTGACAACCACCCTCTTGTTGCTCGACCTCAGTAGATGGACGACAATGCCAGGCCTCATCGTTCGAATGCAGTCGTGGATTACATGAGGGCCAATGCAATAGCAACTCTACCCTGGCCAGCAATGAGCCCAGATTTGAACCCCCTTGAACATGTTTGTGATATTCTGGGGCGGCGCATACAGGCACGAGATCCTCCTGTACAAGATGTACGCCAGTTGGAAGCAACATTGCATCAGGAGTAGTTGTTGTTGACCCATCAAAAGATCCAACGTCTGACTGGAGGCTTGAGGCGGGATGCATCATCTGGGCACGTGGCGGTTATACCTTTGACCGAAAGCAACGTCGGTCTCATAGAAATGGCCCTATAGAATAGTTTAAATATACATAAAACACGCCTGTGAGTAGAAAGTCTCGAGCATAGGCCGAAACTATCTAAACCATAGGCGTAACAGGCAAAATCATGGTGAACATATGTGAACGGATCATTGAAGTTTATCGATCACACCAAGTGTTCTCGAAAAACGACAAACTGATCAAAAGTAGTTCAGTTGTCCCCAAATGTACCAACCATAGCATTTACATCATTCGCGCAGCGTTTACAAATCTGAATATAAAATCATAACGGGGAGCTATGTTATAGGACCCAATAGTAACTTACTATATGTACTATATTTTCATCGTAGTTATTCAACATGTTCACTGCATTTGTGAAGATCCGGGGTAGAATAGGTCTTCAGCAACCCATGCTTGCCATAAAAGGCGACTATACTTGTCGTAAAAGGCGACTAACGGGATCGGGTGGTGAGGCTCGCTGACTTGGTTGATGCATGTCATCGATACCAATTGCGTGGATCGATGCTCATGATGTCAATCATTGGATTTTCTGGTCCAGACTCGATTATTAACAGACCGCCGTCATATAGCTGGAATGTTGCTGAGTGCGGCATTAAACAACAAACCAACAAAACAACCAACATATTTTAGATATCGTAAGATGAATATGTTTCATTAGGCGTTTGTCTTCTTTCTATCAAAATTGTACTTACACTGTTGTTTCAAGCGTCAGTTGAACACACTCGTTGTGTTGTAATGTCTCCAATTGTCACTGTTACATTCTTCTTTGTAGAGTTTCTAACCTCCACTGTTGAACTTGTCTGATAGTAAAGAGTTGTTATTACATTATTTCGGCACTAATCTGTAAAATTCCACTGACATTATAGTGTTACCAAACTCCTCTTGAAAATCATACCTACATTGCAGTGTGTAGGATCTCTACAACAGTATAATACTTACACTATAGTGTTTCCAAACTCGACATCGACATTTTATTTACGTTATAGCATTTCCATCCTCCACAACAGCATTCTAACTTACCTACAAATTCCAACCTCTACAATATCGTTCTTCTCACACTGTACTATTTAGAAACTCTAAAGCAGCATTCTACCTACACTGTAATGTTTTCAACCTCTACAATGGTATTCGACTTACGTTTTAGTGCTGCCAAGATCTACTGGATCAATCTACTTACGCACTTGTGTTTCTGTGATCTACGTAGCATTATAATGTTTCCAGCCTCCACTGTAGCATTCTCCAGTATGGAACACCTCATCGAGTGTCCAGTATTGTGCCCCAGAAACACTGTAAGTGACACACGCAGTGTCTTCAGAACACATCCTGGCACATCCAGTCTTCGTACGTTTGAAAAACTGATCATCGGAATATTGAACAAAAGCAAGAATACCGTGTGATATGTCCTAAAAATATTTTGAATTTCAAAGGTGAAAAGCTTCATAAAGATACCATGAAGTAGAAATGATGGTTGCTGTGCAGCGGACGATGGACTTGTTTCTATAATTTGCCCAATGTCGAAGTAACGTCTAAATAAGTCTGTAGAAACGTTGTGAAACGCAATGAATAGATTGTTACATGCTTTTTGCAACGCCTAGTCTATAACTTTCAAGTGTTGACACAATTAAGTGAAAATCTCAGAAAAGGGCATGATAAAAAAAGCCTTATTAACAGTACTTCTTAAGTGTGTTATTTACAATGCTGGGGATCTCTGCAACTCTCGACAATAAACAATGCTTTTTGTACATAGCAGTTATTATTTAAACATTTACTCTTCCATGGCAGGTAATGGTTAAAGAAATGATTATGTTCTCAAACGTATATTATGACTTGCCACCACATGAACTGAAATAACATAAAGCAGGTCGAGCAGTTTGATAAGTCATATTGTGACGGATGTACTTCATCTGCCCGTCATTGGTGACCGAACATTTTCTATTCAGTGTGTGTGCGTGCGTGCGTGCGTGCGTGCGTGCGTTCGTTCGTGCGTGCGTGCGTGCGTGCGTGCGTGCGTGCGTGTGTGTGTGCGCACCTATTCGTCTTTAATCCAAGGATGGTATCTTATGCAGAAAAGCTTATTTCAATGACTTTAGCTACTCAAACTACCACAACAATATCGGCGGAAAAGTTAATCAGTCTCTTGTTAACTGGCCATAAGCTTTATTAACGTTATCAGGGTAGTACAACACACTCGACAGTGGGGAAACAGTTCATATGATGAAACAGGACTAAACTGATAGGTAATGTACACATAATAAGGATCACTGTAAATATATATTAGCACTTATTTTCATGTGTTATCAACCTACTGTAAGATACATTCCGTCGCCTTGAATGATATGACGTCGTGGAAACGTCATTGAGACGTCCAAACGTTCACAGTTATTTTCAAAACATAAATGTCAGTAGGTGCCCATCAATTAACCTGATAACAATGCCGACAATAGCATTCAGAATCATTCGGCTGTTACAAACATTTCACATCCACTCAGCAGATTACTACCAATATATGGGGTCCAGAACATTTCTTCAGGGATGCCACTTCTTTTGCCATCGGGAGTTTCAGACCAAACACCGTTTGGGTTACACGATGTGCACGCCTTGAACCAAAATCCAGAATGATGTTCCTGTGCGCAGTTCTGAGGACTGTCATCATGGTCCGCATCATACGTAGAGAAAGGCTGTCCTTGCAGTTCACCCAGACAATCCCCAGCATTGTTAATGGAATTTGCACTTCCCCAGCTGGACGCATATGAAAATGAATATTTATTTCCCGAATCTATCTGGAATTGAGTATATATCCGCTGTCTGAAGCTCGAAGTCACATCTGAGAGGTCAAATTGAAGTCGGTGAAGGCGACCATTTACAATGTAGGATATCTTGTCATTGCCAAGCCAAAAGTCCTGGGCTGGGTCTCCAAACCCATCTCTGTAATCTTGCCATGAACGGTTGAAGTCAGTGGAGTTAGTGTGTCTTTGTATGTATGTGTTTCCACCCCAACTCATTCGACACCACACCCGGAAGGGTTCGGTAGATAGAGTTGGATGAATGAAGAAGAGTCCCTCTTCACCATCGTAATGACCACTTGCAACACCTTCAGAACAATCTGGAACAAACAGCAAAGAATAAGTATTATAAGTAATTATTTATTGCAATTCTATGCCCTGTTTGTTATTTATCAACACTCGACAAGCAGGTGTATTAAATTGTCATTATCGGATGCATGCATGCTCTCAAAACCTGAATATCTATAGCAAGAGGTTTGCAAATTATTTCTATATTCCTGAGAAATCTCGATATGTTGATTGCACGATTCCGACAATATCATACATGTAGGTATGTGTTTATGAATCGCTATCAAATAGCGATGATACCAGGTGTTTGCCAATATGTTTGCGATCATGCCCCTTCGGTCAAGAAATAGACATATATTTGGAAGTAATAATTCCACCCAAATTGTTATCATATGTATACACCACGATTCATACGACAATATCATACATGTAGGTATGTGTTTATGAATCGCTATCAAATAGCGATGATACCAGGTGTTTGCCAATATGTTTGCGATCATGCCCCTTCGGTCAAGAAATAGACATATATTTGGAAGTTATAATTACACCCAAACTGTTATCATATGTATACACCAAATTCCAATTATTTACCATGATATTCCCATTTCCAAACATGATGTAAAATTGCTACACTCTTATGAAATGTAGGGGTTAAAGAAAAATGAACGTTAATACCAAGTATTGGAACAAAAATACGTATTGCTCAAAAACATCCTTTGCAAGAACGTTTATGCCTGCAAAACTTAGCAGCAAAATACATCCTATAGTGCCTCACGCAGTCGCGCCACACACGTGCGTAGGGTGTCATTCATTGATTTTGACACTTCCAAGGAAGGTCGATCAATGTCTGTAGACCATTATTTCTGTCAATCTCAAATATTTTGCTTATCATGCAGTTGTGATTTACTTCATTTTTGTTTGTTTATGAAATAGCGATGTCGAACAGTAAATGGATGGCATCGTTCATGTCGATACCAAACACCGATTCGTCCATCTGCAAAGTCGAAATTGAAGTACTCATCACTGAACATGGTACAGCGTTTGCCATTCGTAGCAGCTTTTGCTGTCGCGTCATCCACTGGACGACGTGCTTTTATACCTGCATTTGTAAGGCGATGCCTCCCAGTCACATATTCAAACACGTGTAGCAGCCCTGAAGTTACTGTTTATTTTGGACCAGCACTCATCTTAACGTCTGTTGTCTGACTGTTACATCTTCCCCGGACGAGAAACGTCATGCTTTTTGACTACTGCATGTCTCCAGCGGTTTTTCTAATCGACACCCCACCCCGTGTCTTTCCGACTGCCTGCCATTTTTGCCCTACTCTTAAGTCCTGTCTTGGCAGTGGACTGTATTTTAGCCTTTAGCGTCTGGGTCTTTAAACACATTACATAATATCTTATCAAGGTTACAACATTACTTTCACTTGTTTTCACGACATTTCGAAATTTGACTTGTATCATATGTTGCCGTGTTTCTTTTCAGGCGGACAGTTGACTTGCCTTTGCATGTGTTTGCGATGGGTGCTTACGGTGGAGCAGTTTAATGATGACACCACGCGGGCTCGAAAACCAACTCACCGATCATTAGTCGTTCACAGTCGTCCCCAACATATCCACCATAGCATTTACACTTGTTTCCATCATTCGTGCAACGTTTACGAATCTGAAATAAAAAATCCTAACATGGAACATTGTTATAGGATCCAATAGTAACTTGCTATATACACTATATTTTCATCGTAGTTATTCAACGCCTTCATTCCATTTATGTTACAGTATTTCTAGCCTCTACAGTACCATTCTTCTGACAGTGTGGTATTTCATTAACATCCTACTTACACTGTTGAGTTTCCCACATCTACAACAACATTCTATCTACACTGTAGAGATTCTCAAATATACAACAACATTCTCGTTGTCATGTTTCCAACCGCTACAATAACATTCTACTTACACTGTACAGTTTTCAATATCTACAACAACTTTCTTCTTACGCTGCAGTGTTTCCAACCATGACAGCAGCATACTCACGTTGAAGTGTTTTCAACCCCTATAATAGCATCCTGCTTTCATTGTAGTGTTTCGAAACAACACAATATCATTCTACTTAGATTGTAGTGTTTCGAACCACTACAGCACCATTATACTTACGTTGCAGTATTCCCTACCTCAACCGCAATGTTCTAGTTATGTTGCAGTATTTCCAACCTCAACCGCAACGTTCTACTTACACTGTTGTGTTTCCAACCACAACAGCAATATTCTACTAACGTTGTAGTGTTTCCAATTTCTACAACTTCCTTCTGCTGACATTGTAGTTTTTCCCAACCTCTTGATTAGGATTCTACTTACACTGCAGTGTTTCTAAGGCCTACAATGACATTCTACCTTAGTTGCAGTGTTTTCAAACTCTACAACAGCATTTTACTTACAGTGTAGTTTTTGCATTGCAACACAACAGCATTCTACCTAAGTTGCAGTTTCCCCAACCTCAACAGCAATATTCTACTTACACTGTATTGTTTCCAACCTAAACAGCAATATTCTACTTACACTGTAGTATTTCCAACCTCAACAGCAATATTCTAGTTACGTTGTAGTGTTTCGGACCTCAACAGCAATATCCTACTTACACTGTAGTATTTCCAACCTCAACAGCAATATTCAAGTTACGTTGTAGTGTTTGTTTCCAACCTCAACAGCAATATTTTACTTACACTGTAGTGTTTCCAACCTCAACAGCAATATTTTACTTACACTGTAGTGTTTCCAACCTCAACAGCAATATTCTACTTACACTGTAGTGTTTCCAACCTCGACAGCAATATTCTTGTTATGTTGTAGTGTTTCCAACCTCAACAGCAATATTCTACTTACACTGTAGTGTTTCTAACCTCAACAGCAATATTCTTCTTACACTGTAGTATTTCCAACCTCAACATCAATATTCTAGTTACGTTGTAGTGTTTGTTTCCAACCTCAACAGCAATATTTTACTTACACTGTAGTGTTTCCAACCTCGACAGCAATATTCTAGTTATGTTGTAGTGTTTCCAACCTCAACAGCAATATTCTACTTACACTGTAGTGTTTCCAACCTCGACAGCAATATTCTAGTTATGTTGTAGTGTTTCCAACCTCAACAGCAATATTCTACTTACACTGTAGTGTTTCCAACCTCAACAGCAATATTCTACTTACACTGTAGTATTTCCAACCTCAACATCAATATTCTAGTTACGTTGTAGTGTTTGTTTCCAACCTCAACAGCAATATTTTACTTACACTGTAGTGTTTCCAACCTCGACAGCAATATTCTAGTTATGTTGTAGTGTTTCCAACCTCAACAGCAATATTCTACTTACACTGTAGTGTTTCCAACCTCGACAGCAATATTCTAGTTATGTTGTAGTGTTTCCAACCTCAACAGCAATATTCTACTTACACTGTAGTGTTTCCAACCTCAACAGCAATATTCTACTTACACTGTAGTATTTCCAACCTCAACATCAATATTCTAGTTACGCTGTAGTGTTTGTTTCCAACCTCAACAGCAATATTTTACTTACACTGTAGTGTTTCTAACCTCAACAGCAATATTCTTCTTACACTGTAGTATTTCCAACCTCAACATCAATATTCTAGTTACGTTGTAGTGTTTGTTTCCAACCTCAACAGCAATATTTTACTTACACTGTAGTGTTTCCAACCTCGACAGCAATATTCTAGTTATGTTGTAGTGTTTCCAACCTCAACAGCAATATTCCACTTACACTGTAGTGTTTCCAACCTAAACAGCAATATTCTACTTACACTGTAGTATTTCCAACCTCAACAGCAATATTCTAGTTACGTTGTAGTGTTTCGGACCTCAACAGCAATATTCTACTTACACTGTAGTATTTCCAACCTCAACAGCAATATTCTAGTTACGTTGTAGTGTTTGTTTCCAACCTCAACAGCAATATTTTACTTACACTGTAGTGTTTCCAACCTCGACAGCAATATTCTAGTTATGTTGTAGTGTTTCCAACCTCAACAGCAATATTCTACTTACACAGTAGTGTTTCTAACCTCAACAGCAATATTCTACTTACACTGTAGTGTTTCCAACCTCGACAGCAATATTCTAGTTACGTTGTAGTGTTTCCAACCTCAACAGCAATATTATACTTACACTGTAGTGTTTCTAACCTCAACAGCAATATTCTACTTACACTGTAGTGTTTCCAACCTCAACAGCAATATTTTAGTTACGTTGTAGTGTTTCCAACCTCAACAGCAATATTCTTCTTACACTGTGGTCTTTCCAACCTCAACAGCAATAGTCTACTTACACTGTAGTTTTTTCCAACCTCAACAGCAATATTCCACTTACACTGTGGTGTTTCCAACCTCAACAGCAATATTCTACTTACACTGACTGTAGTGTTTCCAACTTCAACAGCAATATTCTTCTTACAATGTTGGTCTTTCCAACCTCAACAGCAATATTTTACTTACACTGTAGTGTTTCCAATCTTTACAACAGCATTTTATACTTACGTTGTAGTGTTTCCAAGATTTTGGACTTCATTTCACTACTTACTGTTGTGTTTCTAAGATCTACAACAGTATTCAACTTTCGTTGTCGTGTTTACAAAATGGATACCGGACACAGATATAGGCCACGGGGAGAAAACTGTAGACTATGCAAATCTAATAAATGAAAATAACTTGAATTTAGACGTTTACTCCCAGAGTAAAAACGCAGACAGTGTAAAGAAATACGTACAGAACTGGAAAGGGCATGTGAACTCCATATAAATACATTCTGTAAACATGTTCGTAAGCTTAGGCGTAGGAGTCCAGTTATTGACAAACTAGGTTACAATGGACATCGTGTTGTTTCTTCGGCTGATATATGTAAACTGTGGGGTGACTTTTATTATACCCCCAACCTACAAGGGCGGTCGTTTATAGTTATTCGAAGGAATTTCGTCCGTCCGTCCTTCCGAGGATATGTCTCTTGTGAGACCTATGACTTGAAACCTACTCAATAGACTCTTTTCAAACTTGGTAAACACTATTTGTATCTATAGGAGAGGTGCAGTACAAAGTTTCATTTTAATATTTGGATTTTCTGAAAAATACAGCCTTTTTTTCATTTTCTACTTAAATTTTGACTTGAATGTTATACTTAAACATTTCTGCGACAAATTAACTTGAAAACTACTGCATCAAATTAAGGAAGAGTTTCCATACCAAAATAAGAGGTACAGTGCAAAGTTTGATTTTGATATGTGTATTTTCTAAAGAAATATGGTATTTTCTAATTGTGAACTCATATTAAGTAGAAAAGAAGACAGGCACTACGCACTCAATTGAAACTCCAATCCTTCCCTGATGTTATACAATTTGATTTGAGAAAAGAATATGGAACAATCATGTCTGTATTCAGCCTTTTCGTATGTGTTAATTTCTACCTAGAAGGAGAATCGCAAGTGTTTGCTGCATATTTAGATAATGAAAAGGCATTTGATTGTATTTTGCACAAAGGTCTATTCGTCAAGTTACATGATCTTTGTGTCAAGCCAAGAAGTTGGGCAAGGTACGAGTTGTGTCAGTATGGTTCTTCCTCGTTTTCATAAATGATCTTATGTGTGACTTAAGGAAAGTAAACAATAGTCTCTCCGTTCGTGGAATATATTGAACCTATGTTTTACTGGCCGATGATGCAACACTCTTGTCTATAATCCCTTAAGGCTTACAGTCTTCACTTGATCCAGTTCGTTTATATGCCAATCAATGGAGATTCACCTATATATAATGCAGGTGAGAGTAAATCACTTATGTTATATAAAATACGACAGCTTCATAATACAGGAAGCTACAAGTTTGGTGATGATATAATTGACAACTCTGACTTTGTCAAATATGGCGGAATAACCATAAACTGTAACTTATCCTGAACAGAAAAAGGCATGACGTGTTACTCAAAAAGCAATAAAATGTGTTTATTCATTACAATCCCTTGACCTTAACTATTCCGACCTCCACCCAGCTGCGTGTGTCAGTATATGGAAAAGAATGATTCCACCAACAAGCTTATATGGATGTGAATTGTTACCAGCCTTATATGGTAAAGAATATGAACTGGTTTACGATCGTTCGCCATATACAAGGATTTGGTAAAAGACAACCAATAGATTTGTCTATTTCTAACTTAGGAATGTAGTCAATGCATGGCTACATAGATAAATGTAAATTGGAATTATAAGGAAGGCTTTGTTACAATGAGTTTAACTCAGTAACGAAAGATCTATTTTGTGCTTACATTGCTACCGACGCTATTGTCAATATCAACTTTCCAGGAAGGATATGCAAAAAAGTGCCATTCAGACAACTGTATCAATAAATATACTGACAGTGGTAACTTTATATATAGTTTTTCCTTAGTATTTACTTAGCGGTATTTCCAAGATCTGAAATGGAATTATACTTACACTACTGTGTTTCCAAGATCTACAATGTGATTCTCCTTACTTTGCAGTGTTTCCAAGATCTACAATTAATGGGATTCTACTAACACTCCAGTATGTCCAAGGTCTTCAACTTCATTCTACTTACGTCGTTGTGTTTCTAACATCTACAACAACATTTTAATTACACTGAAGTACTTCTAACCTCTACTTCAACATTCTTTAGCATTTCCAAACCTCTAAAAAGTATTTTTCTTCGGTTGGAGTGTTTCCAAAATCTACAAATCCATTCTACTTACAGGGCAGTGTTTCCAACCTCTACAACATCAATTCTACTTGCCTTGTAGTGTATCCAAGATCTAATACACCCTTTCAAACGTGAAAGATCTGCAATGGCATTAAACCTACGTCACAGTGTTTCCAAGATCTTCAACTGCATTCTACTTACATCGGAGTGTCTCCAACCTCTTCAACAGCGTTGTATTTACACTGTAGTTTTTCCAACATCTACGACAGCACTCTGCATACCTTGTATTATTTCAAAACTTTAGAATAGCAATTAACTTACACTGTAGTGTTTCCAAGATCTACAATGGCAGTCTACTTACGTCGCAGTGTTTCCAAGATAGCCAATTGCACTGTAGTATTTCCAAGGTCTACTGTAGCATTCTACTAACACAGTAGTGTTTCTAACCTCTACAATAACACTTCTGTTCTGTATTGTTTACTAGATTTACTGTAGCATTCAACTTACAGTATAGTGTTTCCAGCCTCCACTGTAGCATTCTCCGGTCTGGAACATTTCATCGTGTGTCCGGCATAGAGCTCCAGAAACGCTGTAAGCCACACAAGCACTGTCTTTAGAACATATCCTGGCACATCCCGTCTTCGTTCGTACCTGGTACTCTCCCGTGTTAACTGGCGGAGTTTGAAAAGCAGAACATTCAGAATATTGAACAAAAGCAACCATACTGTGAGATATGTCCCCAAAACTACTTTGAATTTCTACCATGAAAAGCTTCAGAAAGATAAAAACTATCATTGAAGGAGACATGTTGGCTGCTGTGCAGTGGGCTGTGGACTGAGGGGATATCACACAGCTAGAAAGTCATCAATTGTTCGCGCTTTGATTTAGGTCAAGATTATCAATACTAAACATGGAATCAATCTTCTTGCACGAAGACGACTCTCAATGATTGATCTGCTCCTATATTGTACCTTTCGTAAAAAGTACCATCTATATTGGTCAATAGAATGCTTTGGCAATCGACCAGTCTATGACTTTTAAGTCATAGTACAATTGCGGAGAGAATCTCAGAAAAAGTAATGATAAAAAAGACAAAGTTTCCAAAGTTTCTTGAGTGCTATTAATTAAACTCTCGGATCGATAATAAACTATGGTATGTCGTACATGGCAGATATCATTGAGTCACCTTAACTATTACCCAATGCAGATAAGGGTTTAAAAATTCATGTTTCCTATTACTTGCACCGCAATTAACAACTGAAGGAGTCTGAGAAGCCTTATTATGATGGATGTACTTCTTCTGTCCGTCATTGGGGACCGGTCATTTCATATTCAGTGTCTTTCTTTCTTATCTTTACACTCATGCTATTTCTACGACTTTGGCTACTTAAACCATCGGCATACCTTAATTTTACATCACACGAAGCATGTTGGATTGTACTTGAGGCTGAAGTTGCTGGAATATTGCTCGACATTAAGGGAAAGTTAATTATGGGAAAGTTGAAGTCATCCCTCTTGTCATAGTCTTGTGGATAGTTGTTGTTACTCTGAATCTGTATGCATAAATCTGAATAAAAATAAAATACTAATGAGGTGGTTTCACTGGTCTCTGCTATTTCTAACTAAGGTGGGTCACTGAGTGGAAGTGAACTGGCAATTTGACCAAACAATAAGCAAATGTGGCGCAAATGTGCAACATTGTACGTTACACAACATTTGAGACAAAAGTAAACACTATCATATTGTAACATTGTCGAACCTGTCGTATCTTGTCTATGGACAGTCGATCCACGTTATCTCGAAATTAGGGATATATCAAATCTGTGTCGAAGATGTAAAATCATATCAACCTGTTCTGAGATCCCGAATTCGAGATGAAAAGGCATGGCCCCATCTCGAACATTGGGGCCGGTACCAAATGTGACTTTACTATAGGAGTTTGTACCTTATCTCGAAGTTTGTGTTTGCCACATTAACAACTTTTAAAAGCGAAAATAAGCATTTCACATTAAGGTGAGCACGTATACTAGTTACATGTATATCTAGTACCTTTCCTCACACATCTGACATCGGTGTTAGAGTACAGTGCAAGTTGAACTTATTGTTCGACCAAGTATGTACTTACACATCCTCAAGATAAAAATATCGGAATCGTACAATCGACTCTGTTTGTGGCAGAGATTTCTTATAAATATGGAAAAGGGTTTTGGAGCTTTCATTATTATTGACAAATTAGCAGACATGGCGCCTGTTTCCTGTTTACATAAAAAAACGGCTAATCAAAGTGAATTAAAGGAATGAAAGCCGCGTGATGTAACACACAATATCCAAGCTATGAATTAACAAGCTTGAGACGAGAGTGGCACTTTGGTGTGGACAAATATTATCACACTATTGAACAATATTTTGAGCAATTCAGTGACCACGTGCCAATCATTCAGCTGTTGATGATTTCCGATTGCTGCTGTGCATAATAAGGTACAAGTACATGTACACGATTTGTCTAAACGACAAAATTATTTACTCTGCACATAATTTGTTGCAAGTTTGATTGATCACTGCCAAAATGAATATTTAAATTTTTCCCCGCAAACAGGTGTTGCGTTATTAATTTCTTGCATATGCAATCGTACTGCTAAGGATAAACCATATGGTTACTTGACCTGTCTGAAAGTCCAGAAGCTTTAGTTAAACTTCTTGGCCAAATTACCTTGTTTTGACTTTGCCAATCCGAACAGAAATTCCGATTCATATCCATAAAGAAACAGATCCGCAAGAAGGGGTCCTGAACCTCTGACTATAGATACGTAACTGAATCTGTGTTCACCACGTCTTGTAACAAAAGCCCCGTAGATCAAGGAAAAAAGTGTTTCCTTAAGTTTGTCATGCGGGATTGTTGTGTATAAAGATGAAAAATCAAATGGTTTGACAGAATAGAATTTCGTTCTTTTCTGAGATTGCAAAAAGTCAAACAAATCCTCTGTGTTTCGGGCTATCAACATGGTATTAATTCCACTTGTCTCAAATACTTTCTGTGAATGTAATGAAAGTCCTTCCTTGATTGTTTTAAGGATTATGTTACTCTTTGTGTCAGGGATGGGGTGCTACATTTGCTGGACCCAGCAATATGTCTCTTTTTGCACGGATTCTTATGGAGCTTTGGAATCCAGTACAAAAGCGGAATGGACATGTCTTAAGAGTCAAGTCCTGTATCCATATTTGCCAAAAAAGGCTGGAATTCCGTGGTTCGATCGTATCGCCATCAGTGTTTATTACAAGTTATTTCCCTTCCATGCACCTCGTATTGACCAGTCAGATTCCACCTCTCATATCATTTGCATATGCTTAAAAACAATGAGAATTTGTACGGGGAAGAGTTTATACCGGGACAGCGGCACCCTGTCAAGGCGATCTGATCTATAATCAAGATCCATATTGTAATAAAACTGGTTTTACGTCACATATTGCATCAAATCACTAAAGCACCTTCATTACAAACATAAAAAAGACTTAGAAAATACCCTTCGATACCCATTTGATGGTACACATGATTCACAAATCCCCCAATCGACTGAAATCTGCATGGCAGTCGCCGTGTTGATGTTGAATTTGTTACGCTTTTTTTATTGGATTTTGCATAGACTCGTTAGTCCAGCCAAAATATGACTCCGAATTCCAGGCTAGTTTGGCTTAGTTGAAAACTGCATTTTGTATAGTCAGTTTTATAGACGTGGAGAGTTGCTCATAATATTAATCAATGGATTGTCTTGTCAAGGCTCAAATAAAATATACTGTGCGTGTACATACTTAAAACGTTTAGACTGTATGTACTTTGTTCTAGAAAAGGCCGCGTGTTGTCGAAATTTCAAACGTGGTAATGAACCTCATTGCAGTGACTACAGAATATATTTACTGATTATTACTAGGTAATCAAAGTCACGATGTTTAAGACATATATCCTGAAGTTTAAATGCTAAAATACGAAATTAGCTTTAAATACTTTTACCTCCCTCGGACACTAATAAAATAAGACTTTGAACATTATCAATGCATTTTTCTGATAACGGGTGACCATGGTCTTATTTAAATCAAGAACAATTTGCATTCCGAAAATTCGTTCAGGAACATTTTGAGTTTCATCAGTCCAGAACATATCTTCATGGACGCCAGATCTCTTCTCTGCGAGAGTCTCTGACCCAACGCCATTTGGGTTACGCTGAGAATTCAGACTTGTGTATCGGAACTCAGAACATCATAAATTTTACATTAAACAGGTTCACATGCATGGGTGACACTATGTTGTGACTCATGTTCAATTTTCAGAATTTCAGTACAATCATTACATATGGGGCACAATGTCGGCTCCAGTCGCAGATCGTGACTCAAGTGGAACATCGCCAACTGTGGATCAGGAGCGTGTGCTGCCGTCAAGGTCGAAGGTTATGCAAAAGCATATCTAACATTGCAAGGAATATAGAAGATTTAACCAACAAACTGTCCGACATTGGCTTTGTTTCTTATGTATCTGAACATGACATTGTTGCTTTATGTGAAACATAGTCAATAGAAAATTACTTTAGTGACATTTTTCCAGAATATAATCCTTTTTGTTTACCAGCCACGAAAAGGTCCAAGTTCTAGCGGTATTCGGAAGGAATACTTTTGAAATAATATTCACTGGTAAGATATATTATTGATGTTCGATGTGGAGAACATGCTATTACTATTCTATTGGATAAAAGTATGTTCGGTTTTAGTAGGGCTTCATGTATGTTTACATATATTCAGCCGGAGAGATCGACCTGGTATGAAAACAAAGGTAGACAATATGGGGTAGAGAATTTGCTGTATTTTTTATTGAGTACACTGGAAGAGTACCCTGCTGTTTCTATCATTGTACTTGGCTTTGTTTGTTTGTTGTTTAACGCCGCACTCAACAATATTCCGGGTTTATGACGGCGGTCTGTAAATAATCGAGTCTGGACCAGACATTCCAGTGGTCGACATCATGATCATCGCTTACAGGCATTTTGGATATGATGACATCATCGAAGTCAGCGATTCTGACCATCCGATCCCGTTAGTTGCCTCTTACGACAAGAATGGGTTGCTGAAGACCTATTCTACCCCGGATCTTCATGGGCCCATTGTACATTAACAGTGGAACCGTTGTGACGTGGGACTATGAGGAGAAAGATGTTATTCACCATGTTGAAAGTAATAATTACTTCGTAGATATTTTTTTCCACAATTTGAAATGGAAAGATATTCATGTGTTAAATTACTAAATAACTTTGGAAATACTCTTTTGAAAATGTGTTAAATTCCGAACATACATATTGTGAATGGAAAATTTGGAACTGACTAACAAATCGGTGAATGTAGGGTATTTAGTGAGTGAGTGAGTGAGTTGGGTTTAACGCCGCTTTTAACAGTATTCCAGTTATATCACGGCGCGTCAGCTTAATGTGGGAGGAATGCCTGAAGTGATGCTGGTCTCAGACGTTTACCCCCTCGGTGAAATCCACGAGCACGGGTTTGGTGCAGACAAATCGAGAAACATAATCGGGGCGAACCGGGAATCGAACCCACAATCATAGGTTTCTGGTGTGTCCTTGGGACGCAACTCTGCATAGCGAGGCGCGGCGCCTTAGACGACTGGGCCACTCGTGCCCCCTATTGGGCATTTAGGGTGTAGTGTAATATTGTTATGGTTTAGCATCGAGTGACATGTTCCCCGATGATGATGAATGTAAAAAGCATGAACGGTGCGATTATTTAAATGCGTTCAGAAGAAACTAAAGATAACTAATACCTTATTAAGTATAACAAAGTTTGCAATCACTTCAGATAACTGTGTGGAATCAAGAAGGACCAGTTTGCACAATGTAAAAGGAGTGAAAATGCAGCCGCGGTAGACTCAAAACGTTTCTTAGACATCATAAAGCGTGTGTCTGGATGACCGCAATGACCCAACCCTATTGATATACAAGACTTAGAGGACTATTTCTCGTCGCTGAATGTGTGAACCAATGGGTATTCAGGATAATCTTGGTGGGGTGGAGGACATAGTGACATGTCAAAGTTATGTGCAAGAACTGACTACTAACATATTAGAATCCCTGATCACCAAAACAGAACATTTTAAAAGCATCAATGCCAAGAAACATAATAAATCAGCTGGCCTTGGCGACATCTATGAAAAAAGCCATTGTACAACATGGTTTCAGTGCTAGAATGGGTAAAATGTTAGAATTCATGTACAGTATTGTGAAAAATTGTCGTTTTGGTGTTAATTAAAATCCGGATTTTATTTTTATTTGCGGAAGACCTTATTGTGTTAGGCGGTACTGTCAACAATATACAAATAAAGCTGAATATATTGCATGATGACTGTTGTATATGGGAAATGCCAGTCAATCTATCGAAAACAAAACTCACGTTATGAAGAAATGGTATTATGGTGGAAATGCGTATGAAGTAGTTACTGGATACAGTTATTTTGGCTTGTATTGTAGCAATAGATTACTGAGGTCGAATGCCTTAATAATATTGAAATTCAGGCAAGGAAGCTGTTCATGGTCCTGTTAATTAGTATACATTTCTTGAAACCATGATCTTCTATTCAGTCGCTCGCTGTATTAAAATGTGTCAAATATCGTCCGTCTCCTGATAATATGCAGGAATCTCGTTTACCCCCCAAAATGTTGCAATATGTTGCGGTTGTACGATGAACAAGGCCACGTAAATTGGGTTATGAAATTTAAAACTATGTGAAAGCCCCCAAATGGCTTATCATGCACAGTTTAAAACATCCATTTTACGTGAGAACTATTTGAGTAGTATAACTGTAAATATATTCAGGACCACATTGACTCGTTTTCGGCTCAGTTCTCATAATTCAGAAATTGAACATTGACGACATTTCAACATTCCTCATGAATTTAGAAAATGTAGAGTTTGTAACCTAAACCATGTCGAAAATGAATATAACTTTTTGTTAATTTTTCTATGTTACAGCCATCTAAGGCAAAGTTTTAGCTTAATTCTTATCCATACATGCAAGATGTCCGAAAGGCTTATGCGACGTATTGCCATCCGTCTTTGTACGGCGTGCGTCACCCGTCATGTGAAATCTATTCGCAATCCATGACTTACTACAGGATGTGCCTAACTGCTATAGAAAAGGTATAGACTTCATATCCGAAAAATATAAACTTTAAGTGGCTATATGTGACTCGACACGGTACTTGGGAAACACACGTGTATTTTTTAACCAAACATCATTGCATTGGAATTTCTTTTGTTTGTAATAGAATATGATTCTGGTGTATGCTTAACTGTCATATCCGTAATAATGTACCAAAATGTCCATTGTTTTATGCCTAAAACTCTGTTAATGAACCTTTCTAACAACCCACCATCATCTACAACTTGGATATCTGCTTGGGCTGAGTTCTCCTTTCCGTCGTTACGGTATTAGGATAGTAGTGAGGTTACCTTGCAGAGTATCGAAAAATAACCTTTGTAAAACAGTAAGTTTGATAAAATTCGGTTAAAAGGGTTAGTTAGGGGTGATAAACCCTTTTATGAAGCCTGAACATAACAACCAGGTGGTCGTTGTAGACAGGGAATCTAAAAATGATTAGTCATTTGCTCATCTGGACAAAGTAACGATCAATTAAATCTGCGAAGTTTCATCAAAGTTCGATAAGCATTATTTCATAGTGATAACCCTTAATGTATTATCTATCACTTCAACCCATAATGTAAAAATGTTTACATTTAGAATATTTTTTTACATTAAGAGTTAGAACAACGGTGAACCCGCAACCCTTAATGTAAAATATATTTACATTAAGAGTAATGTTTACATTAAGGGTTGTAACTAGAGTTAACCCGCAACCATTTATGTAATTTTGTTTTATTAAGAGTATTTTTTACATTAAGGGTTGTAACACAGCTATCTTCTTGTCTGGAGTTTCTGACCAAACGCCATTGGGGTCACAAGGGGTGCAGTCCTTGAACCAGAACTCAGACTGGTGTACTTGAGAGCAGTTCAGAGGGCTTTCATCGTGATCTTTGTCGAAGACGGGGAAGGGCTGTCCCCTCAATTCGCCATAACAATCCCCACCATCACGTTAACTGTCCGTGCTTCCCAACCTTATGTCCTAACCTTATATCCATACAAGGTTGTTACATTACCGACGTGGTATTTCTCGATTAAGTTTACTTACAGACTGAAGCAGCTAGGGACAAACCAACAATTGTGAGTTTTTTATATTATTTTTCAACATTATCTCCCTGCTTTTCGATACACTTCTTATATCGATAGTGAAGCTCTTCAATTCCAGTCAGGAAGAGGTTTTCGGAAGCCATCCTGAAAAAACCATTCACGGCAGCTTTGTGGTCATCGTTCTCATCATATCGCTTTCTACGAAGGTGTTCTTTCAGTTTAGGAAACAGGTGGAAATCACTTGGTGCCAGGTCAGGCGAGTATGGATGGTGAGGAATTCTCTTCGAACCGACAGCCTTTGCAAGTCCAGAGGTGTGAGAAGAGGCAGACACCTGAATTTCTTTGATGTCAGAGAGGTGGAATGGTGCCATTCCATGGATTAACGTTTTGACTCAGGGTCAAAGTGGTAGACCCATTTTTCATAAATGTTCATGAATAATAGTTACAATGGATCCATGGCTTAGACCTGTGTCTTCCTCAAGCTTAGCAATGGTAATACGTCTATCTGACAGGAGATGTTTTTCTATCTCCTTGATTGAATCTTCATTGATGGAAATGACTTCCAGACCAACGGTCATCATCAAAGCTTGTTCTCCCTGCCTCAAACATACCTGCCCAACGTTCAACGGTTGAAGAGCTAGGGCACATATCCCCATACACTTGTGACATGCAGTTATGAAGTTTATGGGGAGTACGTTTCTCTAAAGTAAAAAACGTGATGACTGCTCGGTAGTCCGTCTTTTCAAATGGCTGTCATTAATACACAGACGGCCTCAGCAGACCAAATACACTTAAAATGAACTACTCAAACAATGTCCTTCATTAACTAGTTCACTTTGTTATGGCCTATAGTTGAAAGTTTGTCGGGCTTAGGACTTTTTGACTAGCTCTTATACATATACCCCGAAAGAAACAACTTTATCATGACACTTGTTTTGAACCTTAAGAGGAACAAATAGAGAATACCCTACTCATACCATACCATAGAGACCATTTTATAAAAATGGTAGTGTGGTGTTTTATTTATTACCCACGCTTGAATATGTATTTAACAGTAAATGCATAACATTCGTTCGTTAACAGACCAAACTGTAACCGGTTGCAAATCTGTTTGTGCATGAATGATGGTGTATGCTCAGATATGGCATTGTTGACATTTCTGTGCATATGCATTAACAACATGTTCCTACTGTTGTGTGTGCAAACATGACCTAACGAACCCTCATGATTTTTTTTGAAGAATTTCTTTCTCTCATGGTAATACAAGCGCATTGTTGTTAGTACGCAGGACAACTTTAAGAAAACATATAAAGTCAATTAGCGCCACGCTTTGAATGTCGGATCAACACTCAGTCATTCGCACCGACGGGGTCCCGGTTGTGCAATCAAAATTGTTCGGTTTCCTTTATCTATCAGCGGTTTCCTTAAAGGGCAAGTTCACACGGAAATGAACCATTTTTTCTTGTACTTTTTCCACATTAAAAGTGTTAACATAGAAGTGTCATAGACAAAAATATAAAAACATCATATTTAATTAACATATTTTTGGCACTAAAACGATTCATATTTTTCACATTTACCAAGTGTTCTATTTCCATAACAAAAACACCATGGCTTATGCCCCTTGCAATATGACGTCATTGGTGCCAATTGATAAACATTATGACGTCATCATGCTTTGTTAGAGCCGCTTCACGTGGGGTAGGTACAGTTTTGTGATTCTAGCATCTCAGATGCCAGCCAGAATTGTGTTATGCTGAGACACCACTGCGCCGGAGTGTGTCGTAGACCATGTTGTTTTACCGCAAACTGGTCCTTGATATCTTTTGCGTTGAGAATAGACAGGGACCCAGTTGAATTGGCACCAATTACGTCATAATCTAAGGGGGATAACTCAGGCCTATTTCGCTCGTAAAACGAAGGCCTCATAACGGCATATCACTTTCACACTATTGTGAACTTCCTACTTTCACTGTGAAAAAAAATGAGTGTATATTTTCAAACACAGATACTAACTAATTCTAAAATTGCGTTTTGTTTAGAAAAAGAAAGAAAGCGATTTTTGCGTGTACACTTCCCCTTTAAGCTATCAGCTGAATTTATATCCTTTCGGTACCATTTCGGAAAAGGGAAATCAGAGTACACGCCAAAGCCGTTTATGTAAACTGTACAACACCATATTGAAGACGTGAAAACGTCTGCTTACATGTCAGTGACAGCTTCGAACGACGGTCAAGGTCACCATCAAAATAAGAATAGACAACCGTGATCTACTCAGAGTTTTAGGCTAGAGAACAAGAGGACATGTTATTGGGATGTTTTGGGCCATAAAAGCAGAAGTTAAGCACACTTTCACAGAGCTTTCGAATGATTTGTATCGGAATTATTCACTTTGAGTGATAACATGAACAAACACTTTCGGAAGCAATGTCACAAAATACGCTTAGCCTGATGGCACAACCAGACCATCCATTTGAAACGTAAGTCTAGATATCTGTCCAGACAGTTTAAACTGCCTTCATTTAACCACGCTTAACCTTTACGTTAAATCAAATTGTCGCGAAAGTGCTAGGGTGCGTCACGTTCGATAGGGACCCTCAATAGAAGATCTATCGGTAGTCGTACATTGCATATGGAAACAGCTCGATTATTTATGTCGACGTCTATAGGAGCTGTGACGATCTTGGTTTGGTTTAATAAAGAGTGTGTTAATGTATCTCGCTTCCATGACGTCTCGTGATTATATTTTGAATGTAAAACGTATTTTCGACGTAAAAGAAGTCACGGTTATCCAATCAAAACGAATAAAACGAGGTCAACCTTGTACCACACACGTGTGAGGTACGGATTTAGCATCTTGCCACATGTATTTTCCCCACGTGGGTAATAAAGAAAAAGGAGGAAGTCCCTTCTTATATTTGTGAAGTGATGCCTTAGAGTGTTGGAGTAAGTATTCACGTCGCTATATAAATGCAATAATTTTGAACACGGCGTTTAACACCATTTCACCTAACCTCAACATTAAACAAATAAAAAACGGTAGCCACAATGAGCAACATCTATTGTCTGATATAAACCTGTAGCCTAGAAGTAGACAGCCCTATGGGCATCAACTGTGCTCCCCTTCTTGGTGATCTGTTACTTTATGAATACTTTCTGCTTGGATTGACCAAACCGAAACAAGGGAAACTTCAACTTCAGCTGTATCAATGATTTCATATAGTTCAATAATGTTTTTACAGGCTTACAAGTGATTTGCCTTTGCATGTATTTGTGATGACTAGAGGGAGAATTATAAGCACCTGCTCATGATATAGTTAGGTTTCTAATAAATATGGAAAGGGTTTTGTCGCTTTTATTATTATGAATCATAACAAATTGTCATGATACCAGGTCTTCACGTAAAGGTAAAGCATCAAGTCATTTGTTTGCAAATTTCAGATTCATGAACGTGCTGTCTTTGTCTGATTAAATTGAGACTAGGGACGTCATTGATGTCACGCAAAACTGTATTGTGTTTATAACATGTGCCCAAATTCTGTAACACAGTGTATGTGAGCACCGACCCTTTGTTACTATTCAAATAGTTTGCTTATGGATTTCATATTTAGGGACAAGAACGCCATCCCCTCTTTCGCAATGGCATAAGTATCGCAGCTGTGTATCCCCGTATCCCAAGTCTTTCGTTTTTATATCAGCTTTACTGTCAGTACCTTTAAGATAGCGCACATAAAATTCAGCACGTCATCATCAAATGCCAGTATCTGGTGTATCCCCCATTTCTAGGGATGCCAACCCAACATCTGCATGGCAAACTTTGGATTAACTTCCAGATGACAGCCGGTGGAACAGCATGCCACTCTTCGGGAAGATCATTGAACATTGCGTCCGATATCTGGTGTTGGACGTCCCGATCTCTGACACGATGTCCAATGACATCCCAGAAATGTTCGAGGGGGCTAATGTCTGGACTCTTGGTGAGCTAGGAGCTGAAGAAGTCCATTAATACACGGGCCGTATGCGGACGAGCATTGTCTCGGTGAAACTAGAACTTTCGCCCAACGCTGCGCTGGAAGGCCTCAGTACCTCATCACGGTAGTAAAGACGTGTCAGGCGACCATCTCTTCACATAGACGTAAGTCACTTTCTACCATCGTAGGTAATACCTACCGCTTCCATAACTCATCCACCACCGATATCGATGATTCGTCTAACGGAACATGGGTGGTATCCTTCATGTCGAAGTCTGAATTCGACCATCTGCAAAGAGGAACTCATCAGCATGAAATGTAGCCAGTGACGTAACTGTCGTATGCCATGACGTTTAGTCGATGCCATTCGTAGCTGTCGCGTCATCCCAACTCCAGCCTCCACAACGTGCTCTTAAACCTGCAGCTTTTAGGCGATTCCTCACGGTTTGGTGATTGATTCTCCCACGAGTAGCAGCCCTGAAGTTACTGTTTGGAGGAGGATTTAAATCCCCAATATATCCATCATAGCATGTGCACTTAAGTGTTTCCATGTCAGTGTTTCCTTCATTCGTGCAGAGTTAACGAATCTGTAATATAAAATCATTAGAAGGAGCTGTGTTATAGGATCCAACTTACTATGAACACTTTATTTCAACGTAGTTATTCAACTCCTTCACTGCACGTACATATCGTTATATTGTGATGTCTCCGATTTTCACTGTAACATACTAATTTATAGCGTTTCTAAACTGAACTGTAGAACTGTTCTGATTCCATCTTCTACTGTAGCATTCTACTTAAATTACATTGTGGCGGCACTCATCAGTGTTATCTACTTACACTGAATTGTTTACATTACAGTGTCACCATACTCTGTACAATAGCATTCTACTTACAATTTAGTGTTTCTTGCCTCTACAGTGGCATTTTATTTACGTTGCAGCTTTTCCATTCTACTTACACTGTAGTTTTTCCAAATTCTAAAATATTCTACTCACACTGTAATGTTTAGAACCTCTACATTAGCATTCTTTTCACACTGTAGTATTTCCAACCTCTGCAAAAATATTCTACTTACGGTTTAGTGTTACCACGATCTTCGGGAGCATTCTACTTACGTGGTAGTGTTTCCAACCTCCAACAACAACATTCTACTTACATTATAATGTTTCAGCCTCCACTGTAGCATTCTGCTCCACTGTAGAACTCAAGAAATACTGTAAGCCATGCCAGCAGTGCCTTCAGAATATATCCCAGAACATCCCGTCTTCGTACGAACCTGATACACTCCTCCGCTAACTTGCGGTGTGTGAAAAGCTGAACTTTCAGAATATTGAACAAAAGCAGCCCTACCGTGTGACTTGTCCCCTAAAATATTTTGAATTACTACCATGAGAGCTTCAAAAAAACCCTTATTTATCATTGAAGTAGACATGATTGCTGTGCAATTGATGATGAACTGAGGGGATGTCACGTTGCTGGAAGGTCATCAACTGTTCTTGCTGTGATTTCAGTCAAGATCAAACCTTACATAACAGTATGTCTCAAGTATTATTTATCAAACTCTCTGCCACAGTTAAATGGAACGATAATAAACTATGCTTATTACACATAGCACTTATTATTTAGCCATTCACTCTTCCATTGTTTAAAAAAAGGTTCTCAAAGGTATGTTACAACTTGCCACCACATGAACTGAAATAACATTTGCGATAAATAACGCAATTTATTTATCCTATAACTTTTGAATGCCTGAGTGGTCTAGTAGTAGAGCATCTGCATGGAGAGCGGAAGGCCCGGGGTTAGATACCCGGTCGCGTCATACCAAAAGACGTTAATAGAGGGTACTTGTTGTTACCCTGTCTGGCGCTCGGCCAGTTAAACCCCATTTCAGCTCACCTCACCTCCTATAACTTAAGCAAATCTAAACCACAAGAATTAGGATTATGCAATATCTTCAAATAACTTCATAGTTTTGGGACATCAGCATTTATCAACTTAAGTGCTGACCATTGGAAAAAGTTAAACAACATCATACAGTAATTTTCCGGTCATAGCCAGAAGCTTTATTAACGTTATCAGGGTAGTACAACACACACGAAAGTGGGGAAACAGTTCATATGATGACACAGGACTAAACTGATAGGTAATCTACACATCATAAAGATCATTGTGCAATGCATATTATCACTGTAAAAAAAGTTTTCGATACTTTTCGTAGCACTCGCTTTCCACGTGTAATCATCCTACGTCACACTTGAATGATATGACGTCATGATATGGAGACGTCCAAACGTTCACAGTTATTGTCAAAACATAAATGTCACATAGTGCCCTGCAATTAACCTGATAACAATGCCGACAATAACAGTCAGAATCATTCGGCTGTTACAAACATTTCACATTCCCTAAGGAGATTATTACCAATATATGGGGTCCAGAACATTTCTTCAGGGATGCCACTTCTTTTGCCATCGGGAGTGTGAGACCAAACACCGTTTGGGTTACACGATGTGCACGCCTTGAACCAAAATCCAGACTGATGTTCCTGTGCGCAGTTCATCATGGTCCGCATCATACGTAGAGAAAGGCTGTCCTTGCAGTTCACCCAGACAATCCCCAGCATTGTTACTGGAATTTGCACTTCCCCAGTTAGATACATATGAAAATGAATATTTATTTCCCGAATCTATCTGGAATTGAGTATCTGCTGTCTGAAGCTCGAAGTCACATCAGCGAGGTCAAAGTGAAGTCGGTGAAGGCGACCATTTACAATGTAGGATATCTTGTCGTTGCCAAGCCAAAAGTCCTTGGCTGGGTCTCCAAACCCATCTCTGTAATCTTGCCATGAACGGTTGAAGTCAGTGGAGTTAGTGTGTCTTTGTATGTATGTGTTTCCACCCCAACTCATTCGACACCACACCCGGAAGTGTTCGGTAGATAGAGTTGGGTGAATGAAGAAGACTCCCTCTTCACCATCGTAATGACCACTTGCAAGACCTTCAGAACAATCTGGAACATACAGCAAAGAATAATATGACTCGGCAATATTGCAGTTATTTGACGGCGGCATGTGAATAAAAATGGTTTTAACCTTACCATAATAACAGATTAAAGGTTGTATTAGGAGATACATGCTTTGTTTGTCTAAACAAATAATAAAATAGGTAAACGATGTGGAAGATGATACAGAAAACATGCCAGCAGGTGTATTAAATCATCATAATCGGATGCATCCATGCTCTCAAAACCTGAATATCTTGCAAATAAATAAAGTTACAAAATCCTTTTTATATTGATGGGAAATCTCGAAAAGTTGATTGTACGATTCCGTCTATATGATAGGCATGTGTTTATGAATGGCTATCAAATAGTGATGATACCAGGTGTTCACGGTGAGCAGGTGATCAGGTCATGGCCCTTAGCTCAAGAATTAGACTTTACTCTTAACAAATTATCAGATCATGATATATGGATGTTAATACCAAGTATTAGAACAAAAGTAAGAATTGGCGACAAACATCCTTTGCATGTTAGTCCATCATCTTCTTTATATCAGTTTCTGAAACTGATATAAAGAAGATGATGGACTAATGTGGACTTTATTTTATATATATATATATATATATATATATATATATATATATATATATATATATATATATATATATATATATATACAAAAATGAGGTAAATGTTCAATCGGTGTACATGTAATATATAATAAAATAATAAAGTCCACGTTAGTCCATCATCTGTGACACTGAAGAGCTGTCATGAGACAGCGAAAGTACTATGTATGAAACTGATATAAAGAAGATGATGGACTAACGTGGACTTTATTATTTCATTATATATATATATATATATATATATAAATATATATATATATATATATATATATATATATATATATATATATATTGCCATCAACTGGAGGAATTGCGTACAACATGTTTCAACTTCATCGGTCCATCTCATTCAGAAGAGAAGACATGTGCAACCTTCTTAATTCAATGAATCTTTACTTAATAAGGAGTAATAATTTGTTGTTCTTGTAAATTGTATAACGTCATAAGTGATCAATACCCAGTCTCAATTATCTGCCGAAAGAGATTCCACTGGACGTAAGGGGCAAACAAAGTGGTGGACATTACATGAACAGACAACTAAAGTTTATTGATGACGTCAGGTGATCTCGAAAAACAACTCACAAAATCATAAGTCGTTCACAGTCGTCGCCAATATATCCACCATAGCATTTACACTTAAGTGTATCCATGTCCGTGTTTCCATGATTTGTGCAGCGTTTACGAACCTGGAATATACAATCATAACAGAGAGTTATGGCATAGGCTCAAATGATAAATTTACTATGTATACACTATTTTCGTCGTGGTTTTTCAACGCCTTCACTGCAAGTACATATTTTAAGATAGTGTAAAACTAATATATTTCATTAGGGCGTTTCACTGTAACAATCTACGTTGTTGTGTTTCTAACCTCAACTGTATAACTGTTCTAATAGAGTTCCGAACCTTTAATGAAGCATTTTCGTCATATTACAATGTTTCGGAAATTACCTTTATTATTCTACTTCCGTTGCATTGATTCCAACCACTATTCTAATTGCACTGTACATACAGTGTCAACAAACATTATTCGAAAATCATACTTTAATTTTGAGTTCCAACACATTCAACTTACACTGTAGTGTTTCTAAGATCTACTATAAGATTTCATTGAAGTGGTAGCATTTCTAGCATCCACAGTATCAGGTGCTTCGAACTTCCATAAGAGCTTTATATTTACACTGTTGTTCTTACATTATGGTGTTTCCAACCTCTTCAATATGTCACTCTACCTACGTTGTAGCGTTTCCAATTTCTTCAATAACATTCTACTAAAATTGTACCGTTTCCTATATAGCAGTTTATTTACATGGTAGTGTTTCCAACCTCTACAATAACATTCACGTACTTTGTAGAGTTTCCAACCTCAACAACAACATTCTACTGTTGTGTGTCTAAGATCTACAAAAGCCTACTACTTACACGGCAGTGTTTCCAACAACCTTTGTAGCTGTACGACAACCGTCTACTTACGTAGGGGTTTCCAACCTTTATAACAACACCCGAGTTAAAATGTAGTGTTTCCAACCTCTGCAATAGCTTTCTCATTATACTGTTCTATTATAACTATACACTTTTTTTCAGGTTACCAATTGACCTGCCTTTACAAGATCTACAATCGCACTATTTTACCTCCAAACCCCAACAACGCTATCCTACTGACAGTGTAGCTGATAAATCACAATGCTTTAAGAATGTCCTTTTCTAGCCCCGCACGCCAGCAACTGATATTTTACGCCCGTTTCCTAACGTTCACGGAAAGTATGTTTGAAACATTTATAAACAAGTTTCTTGTTTCGTTTTATAAGTTAGTTGAACACTTCGCCTCGGGTTTTTATGATTTTTAAAACCCTTATACCTGGGATTTTTAATCCGCGGATGAAGGTTTTAAATATCATAAAAATCCCCGGACGTGCTTTATCTGGTTTACAATGGACGTTGTGCTGTTTCTTCCGCTGATACATGTAAACTGTGGGGTGACTATTATTCAGACAAAGAAAAACCTCACCACTTTAAACGCACCGTTATATCCAAATATCCTTATAATATAGAAGAAATTCGCCGTAAACATCCACTAGATGAACCTTGTATACATAAATCTCCAGGACCTTATGGTATGACAAATAAGAACCTAATTTTTTAAACACTCCAACGCCTATTCAAGCACATACTTGCAATCTAGTACTACCACTGTGTCTCCAGACAAACATGATCCCCGAAACTACAGAAGCATAACTCTTACATCGTGTCTATCTTAACTCTTAGACAAAACCATTTTAAGTAGAAGAGGAAAATACACCCAGTAACCTGCACTCCTTCCCCGGTGTTTTACAATTTGGTTTCAGAAAAAGAACATGGAGCAATTATGTCTGCATTCACCGTATACGAATGTTTATTTCTACCTAGAAAGAGTATCGCAAGTGTTGCCGCCTTTTTAGATAATGAAAAGGCACGGACAGCTGGACAATTATATTGATGTGTTTCCCATTAGACAATGTGTTGGGCAAGGTCGAGGTACGTCATAATGATTCTTTCTCGTTTTCATAAATGATCCCAAATACATTTTCTATATAGCGCATTATTAAATGCTTGACAAAAATCAATGATTATTTAATCCACCGAGGAGATACATTTGAAGGTCAGTGTCATTTTGAAGGTCATGTTCTACATTTAACATATACTACTCAAAATTTGATAAGGATCGTAGATATTTTTCTTAATAAAAAAACAAAATAACTGCATAACTGGCAATATTGTGTTCAAGTGAAATCAAAAACGTCTCCAACACACTTGCACGCGCATTTCATGCCATGGGAAATGCGTTGCACATCACAGTTCATGCTTTTGCTACCATTGCACGATTTCCAATCAGGCAACGGTGTCTGATTCATTCTGAAACTTTAAACTCAATTGAGTGTTTACACTACGTTTATCTACGCAATACCCCCTCAACGTGTAAGGCGTCGCCTGACGACAGAACAACTGGGCAGATGTATTGGAATGCTTGATGCTGGCTATTCACAACGTGACGTTGCCAATGCACTAAACGTCAGCCAGAGCGTTGAAAGCAGGGCCTGGTACTGACAGCAAAATTTTGGTACAGCAGCACACCGACATGGGGGTGGTCGTCAGAGGTCGACAACCCAACGCCAAGATCATTTTGTGGCTCTTCAGGCACGACGTCATCCCTTCTGGACAGCAACCAGCCTACGTAACGACCTCCTGAACGCCTCGGGGGTGAATGTGTCCACTCAGACGATACGGAATCGTCTTCACAATGCAGGTCTCTACTCGAAAAGGGCATGTGTCCGAATCCCCCTGACTGTTCGACACCGGCGGGAGCGATTGGAATGGGCTGAAGATCATGTCACTTGGACACGGACCGATTGGGTTCCAGTTCTGTTCACCGATGAGTCCAGGTATTGTTTGGACTTTACAGACAGGAGACAGCGGATGTGGCGACGACAACGTGAACGTTTCCATGATGCCAACATCAGTGAACATGACCGTTATGGTGGTGGTTCCATCATGGTCTGGGGTGGAATCAACAGAGATGGAAGGACAGATCTTCATGTCCTGGAGAGAGGAACAATGACGGGGGTGAGATACCGGGATGAGATCCTCGATGTGTACGTCAGACCCTACGCTGGTGCTGTTGGCCCTGAGTTCATCCTGATGGATGATAACGCCCGTCCTGATCGCGCCAGGGTGGTTGAGCAGTACCTTGAGCAGGAGACAATTGTCCGCATGGATTGGCCAGCGCGCTCGCCGGACTTGAGCCCGATTGAGCATGCCTGAAACATGCTGCAGGTTGCCCTTTCACGCCGTAGAGCACAACCCACGACTTTGGCAGAGCTCGGACATGCCCTCGTGGAAGAGTGGAACAACCTTCCCATTGGGAACATCCGGGTGCTTATTGACAGCATATCTCGACGTTGTCAGGCCGTCATTGATGCAAGGGGAGGTCATACTCGATATTGACACTTCATCGACTAAGTGTAATGATGGACTATCCCTCATAACTGTGTAATTCTTTCTCTTGTTTGCTGTTAACATTTTTTAATGAAATGCCTTTTTTTTTTTGCAGATTTCAAACATTCCATATTGATACAAGTTCATGCCGTTCATGAATTTTCATTCATAACATGATTAAACACGTTTCTGAGTCAGAGTCATGTCTTTTGTTATGTTTGTGGTAACTTACACACATATCACCTAGTGATCCTTATCAAATTTTGAGTAGTATATATAGTACAAAAAATAATACAAATGCACGTACAACTATCATTACTGGTTCTGGGTATGCTTGGTACAGCCCTCTAGAATATACGACGAAACAAACAAAAAGTGTGCACAACAAGATCAAAATAACTGCTCCTCCTCAAAATGGAATTTATGGATGTCAACTTCTTTATTATGATGAACACAACGTTTCGGAGTATATATTTACTCCTTCATTGGGTGAATTAATCCTATGAAGCAGAGAACAAATACATTTTCCTTTAATAACAATAGTAATAAGATAACAAAGGTGGAAACTTAACAAGGGAAGCCAACATATTATTGGCCCTAATAAGTGATTAGTGACAAATGGAAGCCAACACTTGAAAGTTAATTAACGCTGATAGGTGATAGCGGTGGACAAATAGAACAGTTAACAGTCTCAGGGGAAATGGCAGAGGCGCCAGCAGCGCAGGTCCCAACCCCAGAGGATGTACAAACCAAATTCCATGCAACTGTAGCTACCAATACATTGGATAAATCCTCAGATCCCTTAATACTAGATTCAAAGAACATCAGACCTCTGTCAACAAACTAGACCTAAAATCCGCTTTTTAAGTTAACATCTAAAATCTTATCTTTTGTATATGTATTACTTCCAAATGCCATTCAAGGACTACATAAAGGTATCTTAACCTTATAATCTGATATATAAACCAGAATATTTATTAACACATATATTGCTCTCAATACCCATGGAGTGCACTTTTATGATTATATTGTCATTATATACATTGTTCATAAGAGAAAGCCACTTTAACCACAAAAACGCGTACAGTTCGGTATGACTAGACTGACAAAAGTAGTCAAAAGTAACGACAACTGAATATGACCGAGATATACCTGAGAAATATCTTTACTCATGGCATAATAAGAATATTGTAGCTATTTAGCCATGCTTTGTTCCAATCACACTTTTGCACTTGTACACAACAGATGTAATTCAAAATCAACATATCGGCTTTTAGTTTCAACAATAAGCAGTAAATGCGGTATTGTGTCACTGGATTTCTGTCTGGTCAATTACTTGATTCTCTGGTTTCTTAAAGACAACCGTCGCATGGCAACATACAATGCTTACTGTTCATGCAAATTGTGTGAGTGACAGGTGTTACTAGTCGGTGTTACCTGTTGTAATACTGAAGTTAAGGGTCGTGTCTATAAGATGTTACCACATTTCTAGGCTAATAATGTGTTATGGTATAAACTAGGTTTTGAACATGCTTAGCTGTAAACATGCCTAGGATTTATGTCACTTAAAAGAAAAAAAGCTTTGAGTGTTTTAACTCAACACGTTAATGACATGTGACACATATCAGGGTCTTAGTATCCTCAAATATCAACATGCTTTGAACATAACATATTCATGAAAAGTGTGTAATATAGTTATTTGTGCCATTATTAGTTACCCTCTTCCGCTCTCGAGTCAACACGATGTACGTTTACATATATCTACTGTCGTAACAATCGTTATATCATTAGTCTAGAAGAGTCAGAAGAGAAATGTCAAAAGTTGTGCGATGTCCAATCAAAACATATTTGGGCATTTAAAATGTTGAATTCGCCATACTTCTAACCTTTTGTTTGATAGAGGCTTCAACTACTCTCGTTGGATGAAAGATTTATTCACAGAGCCGTATACATGTCTGACATCGACGATGCATGAATGTCAACAGACACATATATTCAAACATCAGGGGCAGTTAAATCTGATCATCATTTCCGGTTAACATATATGTATAAAGCATATAATAGTGCAAATAAAACGTCCATAAAATATCAATACACGGTTACTTAAGTTTACATTCTAACACCCCCACTTAAACTTAAGTTAGTAACTTGTTTTTGTTTTGTTTAACATGCTACAGGCAATAAACACATATATCCACATATGGTGTCTGTTTGCAAACACTGCATTTCTCTCCATATTTACAAACACTGTATTTTCATACACCACTCACACTGATGAGTTTCCTCATCCTGCTACATGACACTGGTTTTGTGAACACATCGGCCACATTGCATCCTGACTCAATGTACTTCAGTTCAATCACATTGTTCTGCACTTCATTTCTGATGAAATTATATTTAATGTCAATGTGTTTTGATCTTTGCTGAGTCACTGGATTTTTGGCGAGTGCTATTGCTCCCTGATTATCCATTGCTCCCTGATTGTCGCATTGTACATATTGAACGGGCATGTTTAAGCTCTTGCTTGGTGTTGATGTATCGTATTGTAAGCATCGCAAAATTAAAGAAACATACACTAAGTACCAAAACTGTTTAAACGGTTTAGAGGGTAAGAGGGTTGAAGAGAGGGTCGGATTGGTAGGTGGAATGTGCCCACCTCTAATATGAAGAGATCACTTTAGATGACTAAATATTAGCTGAGATAATGATGAGGATAAGATCTTATGAAAATTACTCGAACTCACATTCTTGCATCACTTAAAGATACACCGATTGGGACCCAATCTTCAATAGCGTAATTGCACTGGGCTGAGATAATCGAGACTGTGTATTCTCTGTTATTTATTTTCAGACGACAATAGGTGCTGCAGATACACCCATTATCTGATCTGCAGTGATTATATGTCGTTTCCAGAAAGTGTCCTTGTCTCATGCCTGGACTGCCACGTGCTGAACACTGCACCTGCTCCGTTTTCCAAAACTCTGCACCTGAAGGCCTGAGTGACAGTGACAGTGGTGGCATTGACTAAATGCCTCTTACTGTATTGGAGAAACATAATGGCTTTGTTAATGAGTTACTGACAGTATTGAATCAACTGCATATGAGTCAGTGCCGTAGCCAGCCGGGGGGTGGGGCTTGTTTCATATAGAAAACAGTTTTATTTGAATCAAGTTGGGGACGAGTGATACTTGTACAAATATTATAATCTATATTTTATATTTACATTTTGATGCAAAATCACACATTGACGGTTTCGATTGGGAAATGACTGGTCTTGACTATCTCCATGTAAATAATGTCATTGGAAGTGCAGTATGATGAAAAAGGATCTGTAAATAAAGTGACCAAACCCTTTCCTTATCCAATAGAAATCTCTCCATAAAGCATAGTCGATTGTACGATGCCGACTATATCATGACTAGTGTTGATGATTCACTATCAAATAGTAATGATACCAGGTGTTCGCTAAAAGGCACAGGACAAAACAGGGAATACATCGGACATATTTCTTGTCACTGATGCGTCAAAGTTTGAATTGTCCTGCACATGAAACATTTTGAAACTTTATGGAGGCCTTGAAGGTTGATCAAACAACTTTTTGTGGTGAGCGTTTTCTCACTCTGGATCTTTATGGATAGATCTAAATATGAGTGAGTGAGTTGGGTTTAACGCCACTTTTAATAGTATTACAGTTATATCGCAGTGTGTCAGCTTAATGTGGGAGGAAAGCCCGAAGTGATGCAGGTCTCAGACGTTTACCACTTCGGTGAAACCCATGAGCACGGGTATGGTGCTGACAAACCTAGAAACATAATCGGGGCGAATCGGGGACCTCATGCAAAAGAGGTGGGACACCCAGATAGGAAGCAATAAAGTTAAAGAATTGAAACCAACAAACGGTCATACCTACCTGGGTTGTCAGTCAAGACATGACGAGATCGTTTTACGACGATGTCGCATTGGCCACAGTCGGTTTACTCACGAATATCTGTTTAATAAGACGAGGACGAACCTCCTAAGTGTATCCCTTGTGATGAAAGGTTCACCACCAAGCATATATTGCAATCGCAAGGGATTCACATTATCAAAGCGTAAATTTGAAAGATCTCTTTTCCCGTTTCAGCGGGCATCTCATTATCAGCTATTTAAAATAAATTGGTCTGTGTAATAAATTTTAAATATGTGTGTGAATAATTATATGCTTGTTTTTAAATTGCTATTGTGTGATGCTATTATCAACTGACATTATTGATGGCTCTGTCCAGGTTAACGTAGCGTAAACATATTGTTCCCCTGTGTGACACGTAATCCTATCATAATTATCAACCAGTGTTTTAAAGCCAACTTATTGCTGAGTGTTTCTTAATAATGGCTTGTGTTATGCACGAGGACCAGTAGCTAAAGTGATGACATAAATCCTGCTGGGGTATCATACAGGAAGCCGAGGTACTGTACGTCTCCATGATCCCCAAGGTGTCCTAGCTTTGGTGACTGTTGGCCTATAGCCCGTGTTGTAAAACTGTATATATGATAATGTTATGCTCAAATATGTTTCATAAAATGTTTTTAAATATAGCACGCTCAAATATGTTTCATGAACTGTTTTTAAATATTACTTTGCATAAATGACTCAATCGTTATTATATTGAACGTGGTGTAGTCGCTATATGGCTGTAATAATGCCGATGTGACGTTAAAATTTAAATAACTCACTTAACTCACTCATTCGAACCCACAATCATAGGTTTCTGGCGCGCCCTAGGGACGCAACTCTGCACGGTGAACCGCGGCGCCTTAGACGACTAGACCACCCTTGCCCCCGATCTAAATATGAAACAGATGAGGCGGTCTCACTGGTCTCCTTTATTTAAGGTTCAGGTTGGTAAATCAGTGGAAGGCAATTTGATTGTGATTGAACGATATCAGATCATCGATATACCTGAAGCTTAAGTTCAACTTACTGGCCAGATTACCTCGTTTTAACTTTGCCAATCCGACCAGAAATTCCGAATCATATGCATAAAGTAGCAGATCTGCAAGAAGGGGAGCAAACTTGGTGCCCATGAGGATATCTTGCCAAAAATGTCTCACCCTAAACTTTAACGTTGATCTAAAGTCATCGGTGGTCAGGATCGCTGACTTGCTTGATGAATGTCATCGATCCCAATCGATGCTCATGTTGTCAATCACTGAATTGTCTGGTCTACAGGCAACTACTTACAGACCGCCGTCTACCCATGAAGATTCCGGGGTAGAATAGGTCTTCAGCAACCCATGCTTGCCGTAAAAGGCGACTATGCTTGTCGTGAAAGGCGACTAACGGGATCGGGTGGTCAGGCTCGCTGACTTGGTTGATACATGTCATCGATCCCAATTGCGCGGATCGATGATCATGATGTCAATCACTGGATTGTCTTTTCCAGAATCGATTATTTACAGACCGCCGTCATATAGCTGGAATATTGCGGAGTGCAGCGTTAAACAATGAACAGACAAACATGGTTTTATTCTACTTGTCTCAAATACTTTCTGTGAATTTATATAAAGAAAGTCGTTCCATGATTGTATTGAGGATTATGGTTAGTCTTTGAGACAGGGTTTTGGTGGTACTTTTGCTGGACCCAGCAATATATCTCTCTTTATAAGGAGTCAAGTCAAAGGTTAAACAGTACTGATTTATAGTTTTCTTCGTCAGTTAACATACTGGCCTTATAGGTAGCGGTATTTGATATATCATTTATACCAAGGTCTTTGATCAAACAATTAATGTAATGACGCTTACATATAATGGTTAGGTTATTTGAGGCCTTGTCAATGGGTATACCAATGGCTCAAAGACGCTCATTTACGGACAGTCGTGGCATTTCGTAATGTTGAATAATTGCATAATTTTGTTGTTTTTCTGAATTGTTGTTGTCAGCACGATGCCAAACAATACATAAGGATTCACGTAAACGCACGTTTTATACCCATTCTTGGGTAGTGAAATGCATGGGGCTTGCATAAAAGTCAACTTTTGCGTGGAATGCATGCTTTTCTGTAGCAGTTGCATTTTTGTGACTTGATTCCATACATGTACTACAATACTGAAAATCAAACGTTACTTTTTTTAAAAATACACTAAAATAGTGGTGTCACAGGAACTTTTGTTGTTGAGTATACTTACACTATAGTGTTTCGAACCTCTACGATATCATTCTACATACACTGCAGTGATTCCAGCCTCTACAACAGCATTTAAGTACATTGTAGTGTTTCAAACTGTAGCATTCTACTTACAATGTAGTGTTTTTTACCTCTCTGTAACACTTCTATTCTGTAGTGTTTACTAGATTTACTGTAGCATTCAACTTACAGTAAAGTGTTTCCAGTCTACACTGTAGCATTCTCCAGTCTGTGCAACAAACCTGCCAATGTCAAGTGTTGGAATAACTGCAGGGAAAACCTCAGAAAAAATGATAAAAAGGCCATTTTTCCATATTTTTCTTGAGTGTTATTCAATAAACTCCCGGCAGCAATTTATTGGAACAATAATATACTGTGCTATGTTGTTCATGACGATGTCATTGAGTCCCCTTATTTCATTCCCCAGGCAGGTAATGTTTTTAAAAGTTCAGGTGTCCCATGACTTGCACCGCATGATATGTCATAACATTGGCAATAAACAACGCAGGTGAAGGAGTCCGACATGTCTTTTAATAATGGATGTACTTCATTGTACCGTCATTGGGGATCGGTCGATATATATTCAGTGCTCGAGTGTGCGCACCCGTTTATCTTTGCGCCGACGATTTTGCTATTCCAACAATCAGAACTAGACAGACACAGTGTTAAAGCATTGTCAATTGTACCTGAGGTGTAAAATGTAGACACAACAGGCTGGAGCTCGATCAGTCTTGTGGATAGTTGTCACTCTTACGTAGGAGATAGTGATTCTATAGTGATACTAGGCCATACTAAGTCCTACGTAAGAGATAACAGATCCTACATAGGAGATAGTAAGCCCTGCGTATGAGATACTAAGTCCAATGAAGGAGATAGTAATTCTAGGCCATACTAAGTCCTGCGTAGGAGATAGTCAATCTAGGCTATACTGAGTGAGTGAGTGAGTGAGTTTGGTGTAACGCCGCTTTTAACAGTATTCCAGTTATACCACGGCGTGTCAGCTTGGTGTGGGAAGAAAGCCCGAAGTGATGCAGGTCTCAGACGTTTACCACTTCGATGAAACCCACGAGCACGGGTATGGTGCTGACAAACCTAGAAACATAATCGGGGCGAACCGGGATTCGAACCCACAATCATAGGTTTCTTGCGTGTCCAAGGGACGCAACTCTGCACAGCGAATCGCGGCGCCTTAGGCGACTGGGCCACTCGTGCCCCCTAGGCCATACTGAGTCCTTCATAGGAGATACTAGGTTGGTTGGTTGGTTGGTTGATTTGTTGGTTAACGCCGTACTCAGCAATATCCCAGCTATATGACGGCGGTCTGTAAATAATCGCGTCTGGGCCAAACAATCCAGTGATTGACATCAAGAGCATCGATCCACGCAATTGGGATCGATGACATGGATCAACCAAGTCAGCGACCCCTGACCACCCGATCCCTTTACGACAAGCGTAGGTAGCTGAAGACCTATTCTACCTCGGAATCTTCACGGGTCAGGAGATACTAAGTCCCACGTAGGGGATACTTTGACTTAAATTACTTAAATTTCACCGTGGCCCCACTACGCTTCCGTATTAAAACGATTCTTTATAGATGTGACCTGGAAATATTTATACCTTGTGATGGGAAAGGTTTTGGGGAAATATTTATTATGAACATGAATAGTTTTGTTGCTTTTATTACTGACAAATGGAACATCGTGAGTGGACATGGAGCCTGTTTCAATTTTACATAAAAAAGTGCTTATCAAAGTCGGATTAAAGGACTGAAAGCCGCATCATCACACAATACCAAAGCTGTGCAAAAACAAGTCTGAGTCGAGAGTGACACTTTATTGTGGACAAACGTTATCACAATGACAATAATAAGAATTAATAATAATAACGGTGGACGCAACAACGTTTAAGTCCACACTACTTGAGTGTGCGAAAGCAACAGGGTGGCCAGAAATTGTGTGAGAAAATGGCAAATTATTGAAGCATCATTCGGACAAATCCATGCCAATGTATGCATACTTCACAGAGCATAATGTTCACGACCAGCTCTGGCGACTGAAGTTGCACATGCGCTGAGAGATTGTTGAGATCTGTAGCAGACCTGAAATTGCAAATAGACGTTCGATTGTTCTCCCTAAAGTACCTGATGCAGCTGTCACTGATGACCCACTCCTCATGGGCTTACAAAATGAAATCCCTGATGTTGCCCTCGAAGATTTTGAGTTCCCCACTCTTCTGAACATTTTTATGTCAATGATCTTTCTGATGTCATATTATATTCAGATCTGGGAATTACCGATTGAGAAACAGAGGACAGTTAAACAATTTAAGCAATCATTTCCACAGAATCAACTTGATCAATTAAATGAAATTATTTCTGTTTCTCTCGATGGGGACTGACATTATTTCTGTTACACTCAATGGGGACTGTTCTTTGCATGATATGAACTGTCTATGCTGCTGCTCGAACACTGGTGGAACTCCATACAGTTTTCAACGACACTGAACCACAATAGGGTAATAAACAAAACCATATTAAACAAACAAAACTAAATGAAACAAGAAAAGATATAGAATTTTGCTTACAATTACGCTCCTCGGGGCAATCCAATGACAAAAAAAAAATAATTTGGAAAACATTAAACACAAAATACAAGGCAACAAAAGAGAAAATTCTAGATCAAATTATTGATTCTCTGCGGGCAAAATTAGAGGTTTTGACACAAAGAAAAGGAAAGTGGGACAAGAAAAATAAATTCATAAAACAAATACATTGTTTAAACCGCAGTGATGAGAAAAGACCCACCATGGATTCCAGTGTAAGGTTTTGGAAACAGTTGTAGTCGAGGCCCAGGAACTGTAACCTCGAGGAACCATGGTTAGAGGATTACAATGATTGTGTGCATGAAAACCAAAGGTCACCATTGTTGTATTTCATTATACCCAATTGCTTGAAAAATGTATTTCAAATGTCCAAATCCAATACGGCGCCAGAGTCTGATCGTATTCGAAACCACTATTGGAAACTGTTCCCATTTGTCCAAACACCATTACTTCACTGTTTAAATTGTCTTGTGGATCCGGGTGATATTGGTTGTGCAAAGGTCGAACAATACATCTCCCAAAGAAAGGTGATTTGACTGACCCTAAAAACGTCCGCCCTATTACTTGTCTGAGTACACAGTACACACTATTTACAGGGTGTCTTACCGATCTTGTGTCATCATACTGCGCTTCCGATGACATTATTTAAATGGAGCAGAAAGGAGCCAGAAAGGGATGTTGGAGTTGTAAGGATCAATTGCTAATTAAGAAATGATCATTGAGAAAGCTAAAACTTACCACCGAAACCTCTCAATGTGTTGGATAGACAACAGAAAAGCTTATGGTTCTGTAACTCTTGGATAGATTTTGAAGTCACTGGAATGTTCTGACCTAGACAAGCGACTTGTTTTAATGAATTGCTGGTCAACTGAACTTGAGATGTATTCCCGGTGGCAGGTGGTGAATTCAGAACCCATTTCCATTAGAAGAGGAATATTTCAGAGCGATTCTATCAGTCCTTTGCTTTTCAGTTTTTCACTAAATATTTTAATTCTTTTGCTTAGGTGAAGTGAGTGAGTGAGTCGGGTTTAACGCCACTTTTAACAGTATTCCAGTTATATCGTGGCGTGTCAGCTTAATGTGCGAGAATAGCCCGAAGTGATGCAGGTCTTAGACGTTTACCACTTCGGTGAAACCCATGAGCACGGGTATGGTGCTGACAAACCTAGAAACATAATCGGGGCGAACCAGGATTCGAACCCACAATCATAGGTTTCTGGCGTGCCCAAGGGACGCAACTCTGCACAGCGAATCGCGGCGCCTTAGACGACTGAGCCATACGTTACCCCGCTAAGCAGAAGAAAGATGTCATCCTGGACCTCTTACTCTAACACCTCTTACTCACCTCCTTTTCATGGATGACCTTGAACGTATTACAAATGTACGATAAAACTAAAAAAGCAACAGATTCTCCTTGTCGAGTCCTTTTTTTTGTAATGACCTCCACATGTTTAAGGCTGGGAGAACAAACCTTGATGATGACGTTCCTCAACTTCCATCAATGAAGGGGCGGTCGGGTAGCCTAATGGTAAAAGCGTTCGCTCGTCACGCTGAAGACCCGGGTTCGAATCCCGACATGGGTACAATTTCTGGTGTCCCCCGCCGTGATATTGCTGGAATATTGCTAAAAGCGGCGTAAAACCAAACTTACTCACTCCATCAATGAAGATTCAATCAAGGTGCTAGAGATACTGTCACATAAATGTTAGACTGTTGCAGTTGTACTACTTCATGACAATGCCTTTTCCCACACCTCTCGACTTGCAAAGATTGCAGGGTTCAAACCTGGCACCAAGTGATTTCCACCTGTTTCCTAAACTGAAACAGCACCTTCATGGAAAGTGTTGTGAGGACAACGATGACCTAAAACCTGTCGTGAATAGGTTTTTCAGGGTGGTTTCAGAAACCTTTTTCCTTCACTATCGATATGAGAAGTGTATCATCAGCGCTTGACCATGATAATTGTATGAATCAAGAGTAATTTGAAATTCCAAAAAATCATTAAGAAACAGTTTGCATAAGTCAGGTTTTTCGATTCATACCTCAATGAACCGAAAATAATCCACAGTCCTTGTAATTAAATTCTACTATAGTTCATCTGAAAACAGTTGTATACAAGTAGATCAAAGCAGATTAATAAACATTCCAGGCGAAGGAAAATATAATTTAGCGTGACATAAATCAGGGGACAATCTCATTAAAATCAGATCTTAGTTCTCGCTATGCTAAACAAATATCTGAGGACATCTCATTAAGGGTCACGTCAGAACGACCTTTCATCCAACCAATCAGAACGTCGCTTTCCAGATCATGAAAGTGACAGTCGGAATGTGTTTTCTTATCATGCAACCACGAAATACTTTACACGGGGTATTCCGAACGACAGTTACGGGTTTTATGATTATATCCATACAATCTAGGTCATCTATAAGCCATTACAGAGTGTTCCTCTTATCAGTTTCATTTTCTTTAATCGAGAATACGTCAAAATATGTTTCGAAGCGTAGTCGCCAGTTTGAAACAAGTGTCGTAAAGCTCAAGAAAGCTGCCTTCTGATTGGCTACTGTCGATTTCTTGTCAGTCATTTCATTGGTCGGTCAAAATTCGCGACGACAGGTCGTTCTGACGTGACCCGTGATGGGTTGTCCTCAGATCTTTGTTTAGCGGTAGCGAAAACTAAGATCTGATTTTAATGAGATTGATCAGGGGATTGCTTAATTTGTGCACATAGCCTGACACGCTGATAAAGTAAGTAGCCAATCAACGGAAAGTATGATCTAAACAAAGTTCATAGGACCTGTCAATCAAGGCAAGAGGCGAAGAACAGTAAGACTGTAACGACCCGGAACAAATATGTCCGGTAGAAGGCGGCTGTTTCGAATGACATGGTCAGTTACCGCCAGTTTCGAACATTAATTTGGTTCCCTGAGAAGGGAAAGAGAGTGTTAGAAAAATGCGGATGAGAAATGAAATCTAAAGACATGAAATATTTGGAACCCAGGTGAGCGGGAAAAAAACCACAGGCGATTTAGCCTGCATCTTTGCTGTTTCATTCCTCCACTACTTTCGGTTTCAAAAGTTAGTTTGGACAATGAATATGCATGAGTGTGAGAGAGCGAGTTAATATTTAAAGTCACATCGGCATTGTTTCAGCCATATCGTGACTTGAGCAAGTTATGCATTTATATAATATCTTAAGACCTGTCGTCGAAGGACAGTATAACAACTAGCAAAATATCACAGATTCTAATTGTAAAACTAGTTTCAGAACAATAAAATAATCAGATTATAACAGACGACACAATATAAACACGGGCTATAGATCATCAGCAACTGAAGGCAGACCACCATACTGGGGACCATGGGGACTTTCAGTACCTTTGCTACCTGCATGGACCCCAGCAGGATTTACATCATACCCTCAGCAACTGGCGATTGTTTGCTAAGTTAGCCAAAAGTAAAAATACAAATATTCTACGTTTAAAACGCTAATAGCCAGAAATATTCTTTGAATGACATGGGACTTACAATATCCTCTCAGGGGGACAATCATTTTACACTACGTCAACCCCCTTTGAGGATATGGCCAGTAACAAACTCAGATATAATTTCGTTCTACCAGTTTTTAAAAGGTCTATCATGTTATACAATACATATCATAAAAAATAGTAAAACAATTCTATCTCTGTGAAAAACCCAATAACTAAATGAGAATTAATATTATAAAAAAGATCCTTGAGAGATGATGATTTGAAATATTTATCCCTTGTGATGGAAAAATCAACAAAGTCAAGCAAGACATGCTTGACCGTGATTCTCTCATCACAAGGGATAGAAAATGGAGGATCTTCACCTTTCAACAAATATTCGTTAGTGTATCTGCTATGGCCAATACGACATCGTCCTAAAATGACCTCCTCAAATCTGGACTGACTACCCAAGTAGGTGTAACCGATAGTTGGTTTTAATGCATGTAATTTATTTGTACCTACTTGGGTGTCCCATTTTTTTTATATAAGGACTTTGATATATCATCTAATTAAAGGTTTGTAGTCGCTGTATGGTATATGTGGTGGGGTCACAGATTTGTGGAGAGCTGCTTTTGCTGCAGCATCAGCCATAGTGTTACCCGTGATTCCGACATGACTGGGTAACCAGCAATAGACGATGTCGAATTGGCCAGTGGCAAGAGTATTGTGTAATTCTAAAATATCAAGAGTGAGTGGATGATTTGAGCGGACATTTTTTAATGCCTGTAGGCATGACAAAGAATCGGAGAGGATGATGAAGTTTTTGCAGATATTTTGTGTCTGATTATATTCCAAAGCATGAATTTGGCTAAATATCCTGGGCATGACGATACACGTGAGCAGAGAGTAACTTCCCTTGACTGTAATATTTGGTTTCACAAAACATTCCGTAGTAATAAAATATGCAGCCTCGGTGAGCGTGGCTTAATCTTTTTACATTCATTGGGAAATAAATGCAATAACACGTGACCAATTCAGCGAATCAGAATGCAGGAATTACAATGATCACAACTAAAGGTTAATCATAATTAATTGACTTTTAAAAAAGCCCAGCAACTTAGTATCAGGTTATCCCCATGAGCAGATGTCCAGAACATTTCCTCTGGTACACCAGCTCTCTTCTTGTCTGGTGTCTCTGACCAGACGCCATTGGGGTTACAGGGGGTGCAGTTCTTGAACCAGAATCCAGACTGGTGTACTTCAGCGCAGTTCAGAGGGCTGTCATCGTTATCTTGGTCGAAGGTAGAGAAGCGCTGTCCCCTCAATTCACCCAAACAATCACCACCATCAACTGAACTCTTTGTGCTTCCCCATGTGGCCGCATATGACATCTGATAACCATTTGAACGATTTAGTTTGAATTCCGTGTACATCTGCTGTCTGATGGAAGAGGTGGACACATCTCTGTAGTTAAAAACAAGTATGTAATCACGTCCATTTACAAGGTTGGAAATTTTGTCATTTCCGAGCCAGAAATCGTAACGTAGATCGCCAAATCCATCTTTGTAATCTTGCCATGTACGGTAGAAATTGGTGGAGTTATGCTTATGTCTCTGTATAAATGTACTGCCGCCATGCGCCATCCTACACCAGACTTGAAAGGATTCCGGAGACAAAGCAGGGTGAATATGAAACAGTCCATCTTTTCCCTCATAGTGACCACTGGCAAAACCCTCGGAACAATCTGAAAGTATATTGTCAGTATGTACTTAATGTCCGGATTCGTTGTCAAAGTTATCCTTATATTCATACAGGCTCAGTACATTACCGTGAATATCTGGGTAGAATGGGTCTTCAGCAACCCATTCTTGTCTTAAAAGGCGACTATGCTTGTCGAACGAAGCGACTAACGGGATCGGGTGATCAGGTTCGATGACTTGGTTGATGCATGTCATCGTGCCCCAATTGCGTGGATCGATGCTCATAATGTTTATCACTGGATTGTCTGGTCCAGACGCGATTATTTACAGACCGCCGTCATATAGCTGGAATATTGCTGGGTGCGGCCCCAAACAATAAACAAACAAACAAAACATTACCGACGTGGTGTTTCTCGATTAAGTTTTCTTACAGATGTCAGCAGTAACGGCTGTGACTGGCTGTTCTATATACACCCAAAGGAAACAACTTTATCATGACACTTGTTTTGAACCTTCACGAGAATGGAGAAAAATGAGGCAGCCCCTTCTTATCTCTGTGAAGTGATGCCTGAGAGTGTTTGAGCAAATATTCGCGTGGCTACAAAAATGCAACATCCTTTAATGTAGACCTGTAGCCTAGAAGGAGACACCCATATGGAAATCAATCGTGCGCCCTTTCTTGGTGATCTGTTACTTTATGCACATTAATCGGAATTTGGCCAAAGCGAAACAAGGGAATCTGACCACTTCAACTGCAGGTATATCAATGATCTGATATCGTTCAATAATGTTTTCACAGTTAAACAAGTGACTTGCCTGTGCATGTGTTTGTGACGGGTGCCACTGGTGGGTAATTTATGAACACCTGCTTATGATATAGATATAGTCGGAGTCGTTCAATCGACTCTGCTTTTGTCGGAGCTTTTTTAGATATATGGAAAGGGTTTTGTCGCTTTTATGATCATTAATCACCATCAAATTGTGACGATACCAGGTTTTCGCAAAAACGTGAAGCATCACTGAGTCGCACACGTGTAGCAGCCCTGAAGTAACTGTTCAATTTGGAGGAGGATTTAAATATTCACGCACAGTTGTTTATATGCGTATGCCCCGTCCAAGGGTCAAGTTTACGTCACCTGTCACAGACGGGAAATCGCGCTGTTCAACTTCTTCATGTCTCGAGCTCTTTGGCAAATTGTATATCATACGCATGTGTCACTATCAATAATGAAAAGAGGCGTCCCATCGGTGGCATCCTCCACAAGCACATGCAAATGTCTCCAGCTGTTTGGCATACTGACATCCCACTCCGATTCACATTGTCTTGGCATCTTAGTGGAGCGAGTTCTAGCATTTACTATGAAATGGCTTAGAATGCGCCTGGGTCTTGATGCCCGTTACATAATGTTTTGCTTGTGGTTGGTTGGTTTGTTGTTTAACGCCGCACAATATTCCAGCTATATGACTGGACCAGACAATCCAGTAATAAACATGAGCATCGATCCACGCAAAATGGGATCGATGACATGCATCAACCAAGTCAGCGAGCCTGACCACCCGATACCGTTGGTCGCCATTTACGACAAGCATAGTCACCTTTTACGGCAAGCATGGGTTGCTGAAGACCTATTCTATCCCGGATCTTCTCGAGTCTTTTGCTTGTGCAAAAGCAACTGTAGGGATGTGTTTGTGTGCATTGTTTCCAATGCGTATTTCGTGGGCGAGGCTGGAACGTCCTGATATATAAACAACTGAACTGTGTCTAAAACTAAGCGTTTTCTTATTTCATTTCATCAAAATAACAGAACGCTCTGAAAAAGTGTATTGTTCGACCTGTTTCGTCGGTCCATCTGTTTCAGAAAAGTAGATAGGTGCAGCCTTCCTCAATTCAATGAAACTTCACTTAAAATAAGTAATAATTAGTTAACACACTGTATCATCATTTATTGAACCGTGCATGCCAAATTTCAGCTTTATTATTCAGTAGAGAAATGTCATCTCAGTCAGCCTGTGGAATACATGGAATAAATAAACCAAATTCGTACGCATCACGGTCTACCACTAAAATTGATTTCGTTTTCAATCATACAAAATACATCTGCTCATTATTATGGGCGTAAAAGGCAAAATAATGTTTAATTTTATATGAACAGCTAACTAAATTTTATAGATGACACCACATGATCTCGAAAAAACAACTCACCGATCATAAGTCTTTCACAGTCGTCGCCAATATATCCACCATAGCATTTACACTTGAGTGTATCGATGTCAGTGTTGCCATCTTTCGTGCAGCGTTTACGGATCTGAAAAATATAATAATAACAGAGAGCTATGTTATATGATCAACTAGTAACTTACTATATGCACAATACTTTCATCGCAGTTGTTCAACTCTTTCACTGCATGAACATATTTGGTGAGGTGAAATGAGGTCTGACGTAGCGTCCAAGATTATTGCACTGATATAACGTGTGTGTGTGTGTGTGTGTGTGTGTGTGTGAGTGTGTGTGTGTGTGTGCGTGCGCATAAAGATTCAGAGTGAGACGGTTCGACACAAGACTGAATGACAAGAGGGATGAAATCAACTTTCCAATAGGCAACTTTCCCTTCGTGTCGAGCAGTATTCCAGCAGCTCCGGCCTTTGAACCTGTTGAATGTCTTTCAGAGTGGGTTAAGTCACTTCGTGATGTTGTCGTTGCTTGGATGCACAAACTTAAAAAGAGGTTTTGGTTTGTTGTTTTTCGCCGCACTCAGCAATATTCCAGCTATATGACGGCGGTCTTAAAAAGAGGAATCGGAATTGGAATAAAACTATTATGTCCCAGCCGGCTGTTATCCAAAGGCTGGCTGCCCTACATGAAATGTTTGAAGTTTTTCCCACTGACAAGGCCTCAAAAAACATATCCATTATATGTAAGCATCAACGAACTTGGTGTAAATGACATATCAAATAATGCCACATATAAGGCCAGTATGTTTACTGAGAAAGAAATCTGCCCAAACCATAAATCAGTACTGTCAACTTTTGACTCTTGAAGACATGTCCATTCCTCTTTTGTCCAAATCCCCATAAAAAAAATCCTTACAAAGAGAGATATATTGCTGGGTCCAGCAAATGTACCACTAAATCCCTCTCTCAAAGACTAATCATAATCCTTGATACAATCAAGGAAGGACTTTCTTTATATTCACAGGAAGTATTTGAGACAAGTGGAAATAATACCTTGTGGATTCTCAAAACTTTGTCAGAGGATTTGCTTGACTTTTTGCAATCTCAGAAAAGAACCAAATTCCATTCTGTCAAAACATTTAATTTTTCAACTTTGTACACCACTATGACAATCTCAAGTGAGTGAGTGAGTGAGTTCACATATCGGCAATATATCACGACGAGAAGTTAATAATACATATATTTAGATGACAAACGTAAGGAATAACTTCATTCCCAGATCCAAACTAAACCCGCTGTGCACAGATACAGTTACGTATCTATATTCAGAGATTCAGAACAAGTTGTGAAAAATGAAAGCAAATGCCATATGAGGTTTACTGAGAAAACGTTATGTGAAATGCTGGACTTCCTCATAGATAACATCTATGTTAAGTTTGGGGTAAGAAGTAGGCATTCCCATGGGCACCAGTTGTGTTCCCCTTCTTGCGGATCTGTTTCTTTATGCTTATGAATCGGAATTTCTGTTTGGATTGACAAAGTCAAAACAAAGTAATTTGGCAAAGAACTTTGACTTAAGCTTGGTATATCGTTCAATAACAGTCAAATAGCCAATTCCCTTCCACTGATTTACTCACCTGAACTACAAATAAAGGAGACCAGTGAGGCCGCCTCATCTGTTTCATATTTAGAGCTATGCATAAAGATTCAGAGCGACAAAACACTCTCTTTAAGACTGTACGACAAGATGGATGACTTCATAATTCCAATAGTCAACTTTTCCCTTCATATCGAGCAATATTCCAGCAGCTCCAGCCTTTGGTGTTTACAATTTGCAACTTTTGACATACAACCAAGATTTCAAAGAGTGCCATATGACTCTTGCTCAGAAGTTGTTTGATCAAGGTTACAACATTCAAAGACTCGGTAAAGCTTTCAAAAAGTTTTATGGTAGACATGTGGAGGACATTTCCATATCTTACGCATGTGACAAAAAGACGTCTGATGCAATTCCCTTGACTGACTTCATCCATATGTGCGCGTGTTTTTTGTTAGGTGAAAAATTGACTGTGTTTGTGATAGGTGTCACAACTTGGGCAAAATACTCTCACCTTTCCGCAAACACCTGGTGTCGTCACCATGTGATAGTGATTCTGATGATACACTCGAAATTGTATAATCGACATTTTTTCGACGAGTTCTCATAAGAATAAGGTACCCGTGAAGATCCGGGGAAGAATAGACCTTCAGCAACCCATGCTTGCCGTAAATGGCGACTATGCTTGTTGAAAGAGGCGACTAACGGGATCAAGTGGTCAGGCTCGATGACTTGGTTGATGCATGTCATCGTATCCCGATTGCGTGGATCGATGCTCATGACAATCACTGGAATAGATTATTTACAGACCGCCGTCATATAGCTGGAATATTGCTGAGTGCGGCGTTAAACAAAAAAACATCAAATCATATGAATATGGAAAGGGTTTTGTCGCTATTTCCAAGATCTGCAATGGCTTTCTGTTTACACTGTAGTGTTTCTCACCTCTAAAGTAACATTTTAGTGCAGTGTTTTCAAGATCAGATCTCTGCTGTATCATTTATTTACGTTGTTTCCAACCTCTAAATATCATCCTACTGACGCTGTTGTGTTTCGGAGATCTACTGCAGCATTCAACTTACATTATAATGTTTCCAGCCTCCACTGTAGCATTCTCCAGTCTGGAACGCCTCATCGTGTGTCCGGCATAGAGATCCAGAAACACTGTAAGCTGCACAAGCAGTGTCTTCAGAACATATTCTGGCACATCCCGTCTTCGTACGTACCCGGTACACGCCTTGGCTCACTGGCGGTGTTTGAAAAGCTGAGCATTCAGAATATTTATCAAAAGCAGCCATACCTTGTGATATGTCCCCGAAAATACTTTGAATTTCTACCATGAAAAGCTGCAGAAAGATACAAACTATCATTGAAGAAGGCATGTTGGTTGCTATGCAGTGGACGAAGGACTGAGGGTGTGTCACAAAGCTAGTAAATCAACTATTTGCGCAGTGACTACAGTCAAAATCAATACTAAATCTGAGATCTTCTTGCACGAGAAGACGAATAGCGATGGCTGTTCTGCTCGTATATGGTAGAAAGTAACGCCTAAATAACTCTGAAGAAATTTTATGAATAGATTGTTACATGCTGTCTGCAATCGCCTTGTCAATGATTTTCAAGTGTTTGCATAATAGCAGAGACAACGTCAAAAAAGACATGATATAAAAGGCCTTATGAACAGTATTTCTCCAGTGGTTTATTGTAACGATAATAAACTGTGCTTTGTTGTACATAGCAGTTATCATGAAGCCATTTACTTTCCCACGGCAGGTAATGGTTCAAACAAATGAGCGTCTCCTCAAATAATGTATATTATGACTAAGTACCACATGAACTGAAAAGATATTTGCAAAAAACAAATCTGGTGATGGGGTTCGATAATTATTATTATGAGGAGTGTACTTAATCTGCCTGTCATTTGGGACCGACCCTTTTGTATGCTTTTGTTTGTTTGTTGTTTAACGCCGCACTCAGCAATATTCCAGCTATATGACGGCGGTCTGCAAATAATCGAATCTGGACCAGACAATCCTGTGATTGATATCATGAGCCATCGATCCACGCAATTGGGATATGATGACATGCATCAACCAAGTCAGCAAGCCTTGACCACCCGATCTCGTTAGTCGCTTCTTACAAGCTTAGTCGCTTTTACGGCAAGCATGGATTGCTCAAGACCTAATGTACCTCGTATCTTCAGGGGTCTCCCCCTGTAACGTAACTAACTGCATCCTACCCAGAACATTCTTAACAGCCGAAATGTTTGTACTCTCCCTCGACAATTTAGACAGGTCAAGAGAAAGTTCCATGAAAATGCCAGCCAAATTATAACTGGAATCGTTCTCAGAATAACTTTGCTTAGCAATAGCACGGGTAACTACACATGAAGAAACAATCCCTAGAATGTCTTTTTCAAGATTTTAAGTACTTTCCGAAGTGCTAGCTCTAGTCAAACAACAGGACCAGCCAAACATCTTCCCCTGCCAAATCATTCCCAATGAGCACGTCTATACCTTTGACAGGTAGAGTTTGTACGACCCCCATCTTGACCAACCCAGACACCAAAGCTGTCTTAAAATTCACGAAATGGAGAGGTGAACTGGTACATCCACATGAACTCTCTAACAAAACCTCAGATTAAGCTTTCCTCTACCAAAACAACAGATTTTAACGACTGGTCAACACCAGCTAAGTCCTCATTAGCCGAACCACAAACAGGCGGTGACCTGACATTCACAAAAGCAAGGAATGACTCTGAAATGATATACCCTGACTAATATTTACAATTATCATATAATGTGTAGGTTTCTCAGCAGGATAAGGCCAACGGATAAAAACGATATCCGTTTGGGTCATATGCGGATAGAGATGCAAATATCAAAGGTCAAGTAGGGACTACTTTCACAACATGGCGTCGCCCTCGTCATTCGGCGATCGAGTCAGAATTAACCATCGGGAATCTGGACTAACTACAGGGATAATTGCTATCATTATCAAAAGAACAGTCTAACAAACTGAAAATCAGTGTCTAACTGTGACGTAGCTAAGGCATTTTATAAGTTTTGGCAACTTTGGAGATATTAATTTCGAAACAATTTTGGGAGGGCACGAGGCCTAGCCAAGCGGGATCAGTAGCCATATCTGCGCTTGTAGAGCTCTGCGGCTTGAAACCTTCTCCACAAATTAAAATTGTTAGATTTGGCCGAAATATGTTTGAATTGTTACCTTGTTTCGTTTTGTCGCTGTGTGTACATCTGACTACACTTCTAAGCGTTATGACAGGACAGACCGACTGTCAACAATGTCTGGCCGTGGCCGTGACGTCTCATAGACTAGGGTTAGAGTAGCGTCCCTTTGACAAAGGGCAGTTACTCTAGCGGACAGACCGATGGATTGCCGCGAAAGGCAATTAAAACAAAATTGTTGTTATGCGTTTATATGTTGCTTCGCCACTGTATAAGAAACAGGTTTCAGTTGGAACTATATTGGCTACTGTCACTGTCCGACTGACACATCACTTACCCTGTGACGTAATAAAAATTAATGCGTGCATTCCAGGAAAACTCGCAATGTTTCGGTAATGTTTGTAATGAGAGGGAAGGCGATTTTATCAGAGGTTATCAGAGGTTATCACGCGTGTGTGTTTTGGGATGGTAAATAGCCTGTATTAGGAATAAACACTATGTATTTAGCTCGCCAAGGCTCGCTAAATACAATGTTTATTCCTAATGCAGGCTATTTACCATCCCCAAACACACTCGCGTGATAACCTCAATGTAAGCTCTGACTAAAATCCAGAAGTATCTTTAGAACCAATTGGAGCAGAACGTGACTTTTTGTCAACAATCTCAGAACCAGACTTGTTCGAGCTAGATCTGGAGGGGTGAACTATCCTTTTCTCATTTGTAAACCCTGACTGCAAACCTCATTTCATCTCACCTCTAGCAAATGGACGGATGACGATGACATGTTGAGTATCTGATAAAACAGATAGTTTTCCAAATTTAACGGATCAGTGATAAAATGTTCAGTGATGTAATTGGAACATATTTTCCTGTGTTTTTTCAGGTGAACAACTGATTTGTCTTGTGTTCCCGATACGTTCACATCTTCAAAAACACCTGGTATCATCTGCCTTTAGCAGGGGGACACGGGTGGCCCAGTCGTCTAAGGCGCCGTGATTCGCTGTGCCGAGTTGCGTCCCTTCGACACGCCAGAAACCAAGATTGTGGTTTCGAGTCCCGGTTCGCCCCGGTTATATTTCTAGGTTTGTCAGCACCATACCCGTGCTCGTGGGTTTCACCGAAATGATAAACGTCTGAGACCTGCATCACTTCGGGCTTTCCTCCCACATTAAGCTGACACGCCGCGATATAACTGGAATAATAATTGGTGTTAAACCCAACTCACTCACTCACTGTAAGAATATATTCAGTGTGGCATGCAGCAGAGCTTTCTTATGATTACGGAAAATCTTTTGTTGCTTTTATTTATTGCAGTAATATTTTTGTAAGATTTAATAATTGCGATTCAACCTGTGCCACAGTAAAGGAAGTGTCTGCGGTCCAGTGGCTTATAGTTTATGGCAATCTGCTACTTGGCTATCATTATAGAACATATCCATTGAAGAAAGTACTTGTTGACGATGTCTACGTCCGTATGCTTACCTTTGGTCGATTCGCCAAGGACATCAGGAACTTAATCCATCTCCTAAGTGACAATAGCCAGTTACTGGTAGGGCAGGATATTCGATGCGAAATCAATCATCCCAGACAATGTTGATATGTTGTACTTTTTGACGGCCTCTTTTCCCAGTCTTATCAAATGAAATCGATGTCATTAATGCACAAATACAACATTTGCCGCTATATCGAGTGTATCATTTAATCCAAGGCAACATTGTTGATTCCGAGTTCCGATGCGCATCGAAGGTCATAAGAAGCATTGTTAAAATAGAGAACTTGTTTTATATGTTGATCTGTACTCAGCATACATTTGCCTTACATTTGGGATTTCATTTTACATCGCACATTTCTTGTCGTAAGAGACGACTAACGGGATCGGATGGTCAGGCTGAATATTGCCTGACCACCTGATCCCGTTTGTCGCCTCTTACGATAAGCACAGTCGCCTTTTACGGCAAGCATGGGTTGCTGAAGGCCTATTCTACCCCGGATCGAGGTTAAGTGAGTGAGGTGAGATGACTGAGTGAGGTGAAATGAAGAGAGTGAGGTTAAGTGAGTGAGGTAAGATGGTTGAGTTGAGTGAGGTGAAGTGAGGGAGGTCAGGTGATGTGAGTAAGATCAGGTGAGAGAGCAAGTGTCCAACACATCAGTACTGCTCGAGCTGCATAACGATTGATAATGAATTACACAGACGTGGGCCCGTTGGCCTTGAAAGTGAAAAGTGACGTTAACTAGATACACTTACTCCTATCAGTGGAAATTTCGCTGTGCTCCAAAACTGACTCAAAAATCAATGACAATAGTTCTCGCATCTGTACCTATACTCCAGTGGCCTGTCACTTGTCACATACCTGGACTTTAGAATCCACGTGTACAAAAATCGTTCATAATATTATATTACGTGCTGGATACATCACGTGAGTTGGTTTTGGTAAATATTTGTTGTTTGTTTGTTGTTTAACGCCGTACTCAGCAATATTCCAGCTATATGACGGCGGTATGTAAAATAATCGATTCTGTACCGGACAATCCAGTGACTAACATCATGAGCGTCAATCCACGCAAATCAGATCAATGACACTCAATATGGCTGTGTGCGGCGTTAAACAACAAACAAGCAAACAAAACAAACACTTAACCTCACTAACTTCACTTCGACTCACTCACTCATATCACTTCACTTCGACTCACTCACTCACAACGCCAGAGATAGCCGTGCGTGCATCGCCCTGGACCACCTGGATACAGACATACCGACAACAGAGAAATATGAAATATGTTGACCAGACATGTACAGCGACAACAGCCTTCTAAGTCGTTGTTGGACGACGCCTTCTCCGCATTGTCCAAAGTGTTAAGCCCGTCAAACTGACAAAATAGGGATGTTGTCTATAAGTTATGGTTAATCTTATGAATGAAAAAGATGACCACAGAAAAATCAGTGTATCTCTATTCTACTCATAATACTATTTAGAGAATAACCTACATGCTTCAAGAAATAAAAGAATTTCAAGCTCAGTCCTGAGTGAAATAATATTTCAAGCCTTGGCGAAGAACCTTTAATATTAATTATTCACGAGGGACAAATTATACCTCATACCGAGTTGAAAATAGGTTATGCTTTATATTACCTATAGTGTTTTTCCTAAGAAAATGTTGACCAATGTAGGTTTCCTAATGTCAAGTGGAGACAGCCCATCAGTTGATCTAGTGTTGTTATGACGTCACATAAAATTGTGTTTTCGACAATGCGTTCATATGGCGCCACGTAGCTCTCATCCAAAACAACGATGTGTTTGGGTGGAAAGCCATTCAGCACGAAGCAAATAATATTCCATATTTGTTATATTTGAAATAGTTTCCTGAATAGCCTATGGGACTTACAGGTAATTGAACAAAAAAAATATCCTTTCTATTTTTTTAATGTTCGGTACGAATTCCTTAAAATAATTTCAACGATATTCGTGATCTTATGGGTAATATATAGCCATCAATCCTGAATAATACCATCTTGAATAATTCGGATGGTGTTTCCAAGAGGTGATGTTCTGAAATATGAATTTTGAATTATTTATAGTTCTCTTACTAATCTTCCTTCAACTATCACAAACATTTAACGTTGTATTGAACGTGTATAGGAGATGTGAAAACAGAGTAGTTAGTGTGGGATAGGCGATCATTGAAATACCTGGTTACCATAGACACAAGAAAACATAACTGAAATCTAACAATAAGTTACTGTTCCCATATTATCGTTTTCAGATAAAAGCTTACACATCACCATAATATAGTACTATAGTGCTCTTACCTTCCTAAAATCAATATCTCAATTTGACATAACCAATATAGCTTCAATCGCTTCAAGGCAAGGCTGACTGTCCATATGTTGACGCTTTCAATTCTTTCCGGCCGCGAATCTTCGAACCATCCTAACATCACACTCACACGTCTTCATGGCCTGCACGAATATTTTTATTCTACTTTAAGATCCCGGGTGGCACCACCATCAATGATCTCATTTGATGCTAATATTTAACTTATTTAAAATGCATATCAATTATTAAAAAAATGATCTATTAGTTCTATTTCTCCTTTAAAGAAGATGAATGATAATATTTATCCCTGGTGAGAGAAAAATCGACTCAGTCAAGCAAAACCTGCTTGACTGTGAATCTCATATCACAAGGGATACAGAATGGAGGATCTTCAAATTTTAACAGATATTTGTGTGTATAACGAGAATGGCCAATACGACATCGTCGCAGAATGACCTCTTCAAATCTGGACTGACAACCCAAGTAAGTGTAACCGATGGTTTGTTATTGCATGTAGCTTATTTACACCTACTTGGGTGTCCCAATTCTTTTGCATAAGATCTCGGATGTAACATTTAATCAAAGGTTTAATATCACTGTATGGGATCAGAAGTGGTGTCACAGATTTTTTGAGTTCTGCTTTTGTGTTACCCACTATGTCGAGATGGCTGGGCAACCAAATGAAGACAATATCGTTATGGCCAGTGGCAAGATCATTGTACATTTCCAACATATCCAAGATGAATGGATGAACCGAAGACATGTTTTTAATCGCCTGAAGACAGGACAGTGAATCAGAAAATAGTATTTGTTGTTTGTGGATGGACTGCTGTTGAATGTATTCCAAAGCTGAAAATTACCCAAAGTCCATAGGTCATCAAAATATTGAACGGTTTATGAGTTATGCTCCTGAAACGAACCCTACCCTCACAGAACCTAAGTCCATCTTGTTGCCACGGAAACAATAAAAAAATATAAATTTCTAAAATGTCTAAATAGCAAAAGGCACCACCTCAGCATGTACCTGACAGACATGCAAAGTTTGATGAAAAGGTATTGAACGGTTTATGAGTTGTGCTCCGGAAACGAACCCTACCCTCACAGAACCTAAGTCCATCTTGTTGCCATGGAAACGTAAAAAATAAAAAATTCTAAAACTTCTAAATAGCAAAAGGCACCAGTTCAGCATGTACCTGAAAGACCTGAAAAGTTTGACGAAAACATATTGAACGGTTTACGAGTTATGCTCCGGAAACGAAACGTGACGGACGAACGGACGGATGGACGGAGCCCGTTTCTATATCCCCCGCCAACTTTGTTGTGCGGGGGATAATAACGCAAGTGAAGATAATTAATTCTGTAAAATTACTGAGGTAAACGAAATTGATTTATTGAGCGATACTGACTTTGATGCCTTGTTTTAGGAAATGACAGGAATCTAGCACCAATGAAAATAATGTCGTACCCTGCTCAGATGTGGCCGCTGACACAGAGCAAACGCGACTGCTCCTGATCAATCCCAAACTAAAACCCGATTTACTATCGTATCGGGAAAATAATCTAAGAATTTGTGAAACCATAAAACATAAAAAGGTAAGGAAAGAAACTTAAATTAAAAAACAAAAAACAAAAGACTTGCCTACCTGTTATATCGATTGGTCATCGGAGACGAGAAAATATCCGTAGACGGAATTAGAAATCTACTATTCCGGTTTCTGAGTTGGCCGACCTTCTTCGTGCATTCTAGGCCGAGAAGCGGTGGCACATGGGGAGTGACGGGGCACAGTAAATAAGCTGGCATCAGGTCATACAGTAGGTCCATCTCAGGTGACAAGAAACATCAGCTAAGCCAAGTAGTACAGCACACGCGACAAATCCCAAACTCCAAATATAACACACCCTGAAGTTGAAAATTAACACATAACACGCAAGTTTCAGAACACTCGGTTCAATCCCCACCAGTCCATTCCGCATCGTCCGAATTGGTTTGCGATGATCCAAACACATGAAACACAATCATAAATCGGTGATATTCCCAATTTGCTAGAGCCATGAGAGGGTTCACGCGTCGGGGTGTTCTCCATAACTGCTCCATAAACGTCATTTTCAACAGCAGTAATTTTTTAAGTCTACATTTTATCCTCATGCTCCCGTTCGACTCGAAATGCACCTCTTTACAAACTTATGTCACGTCATATATAAATCCGCGAGTGAAGGTTGACCTCGCCTCGGTGCATCGAGGTCATGTTTATATTTTTATTCAACTTCCTGTAACCTATTTTTAAGATTTGATTTATCCCAAATATTGTTTGTAAATTTGTTCAGAAAATGAAATTATGTTGACATATTTCTAGATTATGTTTTATATATTCAAAGTACTATTTTTCTTTGCGTAACTGAGTATGAGTGGGGAAACGTATGTGACCGAGAGCCGTCAAATACCGACAATTTAACATTGTTGCAATGTTCTTCGGCGAAGCCAGAGGACTTCAAATTTAAGTAAACATTGTTACGATATTATTCGGCGAGACCAGTAAACTACAAAGTATTAAATTATAAGAATTGAATGTAAGTTTGGATTAGTTCATTGAAGTGTGATGGTTAAACTTTCGTGTGAGCATCCTCGCAAGCTCGGAGGTTTACACAATTGAACCATCGCTTTTCAATCGTGCACACTTCAAGGAACCAATCAAACTGACGTTCGTTTCTTAAATACACAAAGATTATTATCAGTGACAAAACCTTTGATGACTTTTCCCTTTGAATTTGTATTGTCACTTCCCCATAGAGGATTCTGACCATTCAGGTCGCCCATGGTTATACAGGGTTTCAGGAGCTAGTCCCATACTAGTAATGACTGTAGTTCAGACAGCTGAAGAGCTGAAGAGGGAGAAATATACAATGAGCACAAAGTAAAAACAACGTGCAGTTAGAGTCGAACTGCAACAGCCTGTAGATTGACATTCAGAGGAACAGGGTTGTGGATCACATCCTGCCTCACCAAATTAGAGTGAGTGAGTGAATGTAATTTTAAGTCACGTCAGCCATATTTCAGCCATAGCGTGACTTGAACAATTTATACAATATGCATAAAAAAACTGTCGACGACGGACAGTACAATAACTAGCAATATACCAGTTTGATTGAAAACTAGTTGCAGAATATTAAAAAACTGATTAATGGGCAACGATACGATATAAAAATGTGTAGCCAGCAACAAAGACAAGGTCATCATACCAGGGGACTTACGGTACCTCTGCCACATGCATGGTTCCCCAGCAGGATTTACACCATTCCCTTAGTTACTGGCATTTGTTTCAAGTTTAGCCAGAGATTAAAAGTGAACAAATATTCTGCAGTTAAAATGGGGTTGATATAGATATACTTTGAATGAGGTGGTCTTACATACCCTCAGTAATTTTACGGTACTTTAAACCTCGTCGAGGGCACAGCCACGAACAATCTCAGTTAACAATCATACGCTACCGATTTATAAAATACATTACTTTTTACATCAAAATTTGTGAGTTAGTTCAATATCGTTTAAACAGTTAACTATTACATTGCTAAAAAGGTCCTTCACTGTTTTGACACTGAAATATTTATCCCTTATAATGGAAAAATGCTTGACTGTGATTCTTTCATCAAGCTTTGTATGATTTACATGGTCAAAATTAGATTCCATTACTCTGAAAAGACCCCGAAATAATTGATTGATCTTTGGTTTTAGTTGAGATATAAGAGAATGAAATTTGGTATTATCACGTTGGGGTATCACAATGCTTAAATCCTATTACAGGGTTTAGCCGCAATACGACTACCGCAGACTACAACTGACATTCATTTTTTTTATTTTTCTGGACAGATTCGTATTATTATGGAGACACTAAATTTTGTAGCTTTAACAGACCGATTTGTAACCAAACAAGAAACATATCTATAATGTCTGCGATGCATGTACAATGTCAATATGGATATTGTACGTTGATTTCGAGAAGGTTCAGCCCTTGTATTAATTCATCTAAGATATTAATAATACTGTCAGCGGGTTGCAAGTGACTAGAACTATTACTCGCATGCCAATAACTATCAACAGACCAGCATGTTGATCTACATTTGCGAGCTGCTTTTGAAGAAGACTGTTTGAAATGGATGACTGATACACTTGGCCTTTCTTCCCACGTATTCGATAGATCTGTCACATGTTATTTGTTTACGTTAGTATTTGGTGTTTGTCCTATTATAGATTTATTGAAGAAATGTCAAACTAATTGCAAAAATTCAATGTTCAGCAGTCCGGGCCCAACTAACTCATACAAACAAAATAATCAATTATTGATGTCCCGTGTTTTCATTGTTAATATCAGGGTAATGATTTTGCCTCAACATGTGCATTTTGATTGTTTTCTCATCTTATCATTCTTTCTTGAAACAAATAGTGTTTGTACCATGTATAGCTATGCCGTTAGCTAATATGATGCCCTGTGTCCTTGACGTTCATTATTCCTGTCTTTATCAGAGCGCAGAAATCCAATTTCAAGTCAGTGTCCCAGATGTTTGTGCAAAGGCCTAGATCAGAATGGAACTGTTTTTTTAACAACCATGAAATAACACCATCATTCAATAACATTAAAGTTTATATAGAGTATCTTGAGGCGAATAGATTTGACATCATTAATATTTTTAAGCTCGGACTCTCCACCCGTCAAGACATGTTCATGCTCATGCTCATCTACGTACTATTTGAGCAAACACATTGGGCCGACCATGACATTCTCTGAAGTGGGGCTTTTGTATTATAAAAACGCAGTCTGTTCCCATAGAGGCTTGAAAACAAATTACACATTAAAAAAATTATGGGGTGCTCTAAGGTTTTGTCTGCGGAAGATAATTTAGATTTAAATTCTGAATATATCATGAGCGGATGAGTTTATTAGTTAAAATTTCACATCGGCAGTATTTAAGCCATATCGTTACTGTGATAGCTATGCATTAATAACAAATACATACAAAAACCTGTCAACAAAAGAGAGTAAAACATGAAGACCATCATAGGCCTATTCCTAAAGCAAGCCTAAAAAAAAGAGATATCACTGTACAAAACAATATAATATAATATATTATAGGGCATCATGTCAATTCATAAACAACTATCCATGTACATGAAAACGTATTAATTATTCTATTTCTTTACAAAAATAGAAATTCTTCCTCATTATCATTCCTTAATGCCATCGTTTTGACTAATCTGTCCTGGGAGTTGTTGCACTTACAGCGGCGTTGATCAGCGTGAGCGTTTGTTGGTATCGGGCCCACAATCTGCTGATGACATCAAACAGGTGTGTTTCAGATTACTGAAAAGTCAAAAGGTAATACTATTATGACTTTTCAGAACCTAAATCTTTGATTGCTAAGTTTTACTTTGTGAGCAAAAAGTAGACTTCTATCAAAACTGGACTGATACATGAAAAGTATTACAATAAGAATGACAAAACCCTTTCCGTATTCATATGAAATCACATATAGAAGTAGATTCAATGTTCCGTGTTTATGAATTGCTATCAAATAGTGGAGATATTAGGGTTCGTGATATGTCATCGATCCCAATTGCGTGGATCGATGTTCATGATATCAATCACTGGATTGTCTGGTCCAGACTCGATTATTTACAGGCCGCCGTCAAAAAGCTGGAATATTGCTAAGTGCGGCGTTAAACAACAAACCAACCAACCAACCAACCAAGGGTTCGTGAAAAGGTGATTATAAGCCTGTCCCAAACTAGAGAATTGTATCAGACATCATTATGGTCACTGATGCGTCAAATTTGGTAATGTCTACCATAAAACTTGTTGAAAGCTTTACTCAGGCTGTATGCGGAATGCTGTAACCTCTGACAAACAACGTTTAAGAAAGAGTTGTCATGACGCTCTTTGAAGGGTTCCTTCAAAATGTGTGAAATGTAGACACCAAAGGCTGGAGCCGCTGGAATATTGCTCAACATAAAAGAAAAGCTGACTTTTGGAAAGTCGATTCCTCTTGTCATACACACTTGTGGAGATTGTTTAGCGTGGGCGCCGATATGGTATATGGGGGAGTCTAGGTGACAGTTGTCTCGCTACTCTGAATGCAATATTAATATACCATCGGAAAATTGTGCCACTTAAGGTCAGTCATGCTGTGTGGCCAGTATTGTGAATGATAGAGACCACTTTGCAATATGGTTCAAAGGTTCGGATCTATAAATCATTTCTGGCATTACCTGGACTTATTGAAATATATAACAAATTCGGACTGCTCGTTCAAACTAAATTTTGCTTTAAGAAATTAAAGAGGTATTTCACCACATTGTATTGATATTAAGGTTGAAGTCATAATTCCAAACCGAACAACTTCAGCAGCTGTGGTATGTTGGGCCTCTAGACACACTTATAAAAAAATTCTCGCCGACTTTCATGCGTCCAGCAAAGTACCTTAAATCTACCCAAGTGGTTTGTTGTTTAACGCCGCACTCAGCAATATTACAGCTATATGACAGCGGTCTGTAAATAATCGAGTCTTTACCAGACAATCCAGTGATTGATATCATGAGCATCGATCCACGCAATTGGGATCGATGACATGCATCAACCAAGTCTGACCACCCACCCCGTAAGTCGCCTTTTACGACAAGCATAGTCGCCTTATACGGCAAGCATTGGTTGCTGCAGAGCTATTCTTTCCCGGCTCTTCACGGACCTCAGTGAGTTGGGAACACATCTCTTTGGATATAGCATGGTATAGAACTGAAGATTATTTACTATGATCATGCTGGCTGTTTACATATCTGTGGGTGATTTACTTTGAAGACGGAACTAATATTTGCAACATGTCTTCACAGAGTAATTGGGCGGTCGGGTAGCCTTGTGGTTATAGCGTTCGCTCGTCACGCCGAAGACCCGGGTTCGATTCCAGACATGGGTACAGTGTGTGAAGCCCATTTCTGGTGTCTCCCGCCTTGATATTGCTCTAATATTGCTAAAAGTGGCGTGAAACCAAAGTCACTCACTCAAAGGGTTATGTATTGTACTTAATCACGAATCGTTTCTGCAATAGCTTGCAACTTGAACAAACAAAATACCAAAAACTGTCATCCGTTCAAAGATCTCACCTCGTCTGAAATATGTCTCCTCTGAAAACTCTGTAACCCATGATGGGGAACACAACAATATGTTGTTGTTGTTATTGTTTGTTGTTTAACGCCGCAGTCAGCAATATTCCAGCTATATGACGGCGGTCTCTAAATAATTGAGTCTGGACCAGACAATCCAGTGATTGACATCATGAACATCGATCTACGTAATAGGGATATGATGACATGTATCAACCAAGTCAGCATGCCTGACCACCCGATCCTGTTAATCGCCTTTTACGGCAAGCATGGGTTGCTGAAGACCTATTCTAACCCGGATCTTCACGGGTATACACAAGGTTCTGCCAAGCGTGCACTTTTAAGGTTGGGGTTATGTGCTACTGGATGTCTAACGTTTCGAAATGCATTAGAAAATAATCCCTTCAGAGTTGCGATGCAAGGAACTGGTGAATCAATTATTCAGTGTTTTGAACAGCAACTTGCTACAATATTGCGGTTTCACAATCGGGGTCTCCCTTTGACTGTTATCAGAAGATGAAGTATTGTGAAGATCATAGCACTGGCACCCCAAATAAGATCAGATTCATAACTGCCTTAGTTCTCTTATAGATTTATTTTTTTGTATCCTGCTATCTTTTTGCACTGCTCTCGCAAATAATTAAGTTGATGAAATCATTCTCAAGACATCGTGCATGTCAAGAAAGACTAGGTTCTCCCACGTCAGCTTGCTGAAGGCATATTACGAAAATCCAGCAGCAATCCTTGTGACAATACTCACCGGATATGAAGTCACTCCATCTCCAGAGGAAAACGGGATGGTCGACATGGAGCCATCCAACAGCGAGATCTTGGCTAACATGGACATGGAAAGTCGGATTACTATCCTCAATGATCTGGAATGTCTTATAATTGTCTGAACGCAGTCGAATACGTTCGTAACAGGTTCCTACGGATCGGGAAAGGTCCAGAGAGGTCGGCCAAGCACTAGTCGGATTACAATCGTAAGTATGTAGTGACAAATTCTGCTGTATCGGATCGAAATCGTAACAATGTCCTGTGTTGTCTGGCCGGTGTCCTGTTGATCGGGACGCTGTCGTGATGAACGGGCATGAATTGTTCATTGCAGTTTCTTGTCCATTGAGTCCAGAGTGCGTCCAGATCTTGCCGAATGCGAACCGTCTTTGTCGGTTCACTGTCCGGTCATAGTCCGATCTCTGTCGGATCGTATTCGGGAGAATCGGGACGCTGTCGGGACAGATGGGGTCGATTTTTATCACGCGGAAGATACAAATCAGATCAGATCCAGATTGAGAATCGGGACGAATTCGGCTGGAAACGACTGAATCGGGACGCTTCTTGAACAATATCTTATTGTCTGGGAATTTCCCGCCACAAATCAAAGGATCTTGATCAAACTTTTGACAAATTTCAATCGGGAATGGTCCTATCAAAGACGGCAGTAAAAGTCCTTAGTGTGACTAAGCCCTTAAAAGGGAACTATGCTTGCCGTAAGAGGCGACTAATGGGATCAATGCTCATGATGTCAATCAGTTGATTGTCTGGTCCAGACTCGATTATTTTACAGACCGCCGTCATTTAGCTGGAATATTGCTGAGTACGGCGTTACACAACAAATAAACAACACTAAAACGGTACTGGATACCCGGAGTAAAGGGGTAACTGGACAATGTGGTAGCTGACACTTTTTCGTGGCCATGACAAGCGTCACCCATCATCAACTCTCGCGCTCATTAACATCCCGCAAGCTCTGACGAACCGACCAACGTGTGTATTTACCTATCATTGGCGCTTGTACCATTGGAGTGAGTGAGTGAGTTTGGTTTTACGCCGCTTTTAGCAATATTCCAGCACTATCACGGCGGGGGACACCTTGTACCATTGGGAATACCTATGCATGTATATTGCGCATTAAGTATTTGTGTGAAGAACACCCTTGTGATCTACATTTCTGTAGTATGTTGTCAAAAATGCGCATCTTAGGTATGCCATTTTACTAAAATTAAGGGGGGCATGTGACGAGGTTAAGATTTAATTATGTCATAAATTCTGCAACAGGGGCGGGGGATATAGCCACGTTAGTGGCAAACTGTTGTTACTTATGATAATGCTTCTGCTTGGTTTATTGCTTAGTGTTGATATATCGTTAAATGTCAGTTTGTCTTAATAAAAGATAAAGAAATTCCTCATTAGCTGTGGATCTGTTTCAACAAATGTTTTGGTTGTCATTGATGATGGACTCACTTAAAAGGGATAAATTGTTTATACAGCATCTCTAATTATTCAACAAACTACGAGTGTTGATGTTTTGGTGGTTATACAATATGTATCTTACCAATTATTCCAAGGCCATATTGATAAATTGCGATACATGCATATTGGATGACGAATTGAGGACTAATTTGTATTGACATACACTTGACTAGACTGTACAAAATCAATAGATAAGTTGTGCTTGGTGTCTTTGTCCCACAACATGAATCAATTATGAAAGATATCGAAGTTTGGATCAATTTGTTTTGATGTCTATATCTCTGGATTAATATCGTTTTGGATATCCATTGGAGGTACGTCTCTTTTGCAGAGGGAAAAATCTCTTAATGCAAATACCGCTCAATGAAAAGCTACAAAATTCTTTACATATACATGAAATATATCGCACAAAAAGTTAAGAAAGCATCACTATTATTTGATAAGTAATAACGCACAACTGCTAAAAGCAGAGTCCATTGACAAAGTTTGCCGTGTGTTTTATACATATCTACCATTTCACACACTGTACTCGGAAGTCAGTGTCCGACGACTATAGCAATACTCCCGACTACAGCAATATTCTACATGTAATTGCACGGTCAACCGGGTCACACAATCATCATATATGCTGGCACACACAACCATGGAGTATCAGGCATCCAATATCAACCGTACTCCCCATGAGGTTAATACTTAAAAATGTACAGCGCACAGGTCACGTGAAATTAAGCAAATATAGTTGGATGGATGATTGATTTCGAGTGTTTCCTAGGCTTCGGCCCTGCTCTACACTGAAGCACATCTTGTTTGTTTGTTGTTTAAAGCCGCACTCAGCAATATCAGCAACGCTCAGCCTGTACGGTACTGTCCGCCTTTAGAAACTATTCGGATAAGGAGCATGTCAGGGAAGTTAATCAACGTCTGTATACAGTTTCTCAAAGCGGAGATCTCTATACCAACTCTCCATAACAGCTAAGGGGTGTCACTTTATATTACGAGCGCTTCAATCTGCTGTCACTAACAATCATTAGAAAAAAACCATATAATACATTGTTTGTTTGTTTGTTGTTATACGCCGCACAGTGATTGACATCATGAGCATTGATTTTTTTCCAGAATACACATATCAAAATAAAACTGCTCTGTACCACTCCTGTTAGTATAGAAAGTATTCCTTAGATTTGATTCGTTGCTTCGCTGTTTTGTTGTTTAACGCCGCGCTCAGCAATGTTACAGCAAATGACGGCGATCTGTAAATAATCGAGACTAGACCAGACAATCCAGTGATTAATATCATGATATCATGACGCAATTTGGATCGATGACAAGCATTAACCAAGTCAGCGATCCTGACCACCCGATCCTGTTAGTCGCCTTTTACGACAAGTATAGTCACCTCTGACGGCAAGCATGGGTTGCTGAAGATCTGTTCTACCCCGGATCTTCACGGATCCCTTAATTTTTGAACGTATCCAAGGAGTAGTTCTTAAGTTATTGGTCGCACAAATGTTGAAGTGAAAAAAACATTCGAAGTTCATAACATGTAAAGCTTCATATTTTCTCTCTTTCCATCAAGCCGCGTGCCATATTCCGATGAAAGGTGTATCACATATGATCTTTAAATGTCTTTCCTGTAACAGTAAGTTAATGTTTCAGTCACTAATCATATTTTCATTCAAACAGTTATTCATATGTGTGTCTAGATTGATATTAACATATTATGTTTTAAAATATTACTTAAGTGTTATCGTTTCATTGTAGTGCAATTTCAAAATAATGTCTTTTCTGCAACAAAATATGCCCGTCCTGTAAAATTTTGGGAAAATTTATATGAAAAAAATATAAGTTATTAACAATACAAGTATGATTCTTTATCTAATCTTTAACAGAATTTTATTTTAGTACAGGTGGCAACGAGAAATTCACATTTCAGAGGACATATGTCTGTCCACATTACAAGAAAATGTCTTACTTGTAACAAAATATTAAATTTTCAGCAGAGAGGACTTCTAATAATCACATATTCATCCATAAAATTATTCATTGTATGTCTAGATTAGTAGCTTGTAATTCTGTATACAGTCAAATGTAATTTCTGTGTAATAGTTCATTATAAAATTGCCTTATTAAATAATAAATTCTTTTGCAGTGACAAAATTTGTCCTTCCTATAACAATTTTAAGTACGGTTTTCATAATGTATCTTCAAATTCTTTCTTTTAATTGTAACATTACCGAAACTCTGTGTATCTGTTTTCAAAGGTTGTAGGTTTATTTATTGCTATATAGGTAGACGTAAAATAACCTTTCCAGAGCCAGAGGTCTCCTCTGAAACAAAACCTGTCTTTACCACAATGAAAATTTGATTTATAGAGGGTCTGTTTTAGGAAACACACATACTTTGCAATTTGTAATTTCTTATGCAACGAATGATCCCTCGAACAAAATATATTGGCCTCTTGTATTTACCCAATGATCCATGTTTAACATACAAAAGCAATCAAATAGAGCAAAATGTATATGTGATAAATGTGCGTTATTCTCTCACAATTTTACCTTAAAGCTGCATTTATGTCCTATTCTCTTTTCATGCTGTACAATCCCACATAGCAAATTTCTCTGCAGGAAATACCATCACAGGAAGATTATTTGATGAGGCCAAGGGAGGTATCAATATTTTTATTTTTCAGAAGTTATTACTGTAAAGACAAAATATTGTGGACCGTGGCCTTTGACATGATTTACGGTAGAAAAGTACAGCTTTTTCTACATAACTTTGATCCATGGCTATTTTACACGGAGTATTTCTATTTTGAACCATCAAAATAATAACTGTTAGGACTTTAACGATATTTATCATCAAAATAAAATCTTCAAATTATTCTTACTTGGACAAAGCAATTTGCTTATTTTGGCATATGTATTATAATTGTTTGTACTGTCATTGAATTTAATACATATTTGTTTAGTTTCTACAGATACACAAGACTCCGATATACCATATAACCTGCTTTCCACAAGTTGCTTTTCTCGTACCAAGAGTCGCTATATGGTTGACATAATGCCGATGCGACGTTAAATTGTAACTCACTCACCAAGATTGTTTTGGTCAAGGACATAAATGTCATTTTGTAAGACTCATATTAGTGAGTTATAAGATGCTAATGGCTTAGACTATGGTCATGTGAAATATTACCGCAACAAACATGTTATAGTTGCTGCATTAAAGTTTTGTAAACTTTATTTTGTTGTGTCATTGCTTGGTCACTGTGATTTAATTGTTCATAAACATAACAAAAATTCAGTAATGTTCAGGCCGTTTTTGTCAACGCAAAGTGTTGGAGGCCAATGGCGAAGCGCAAGGAGGCAGCTTAAGGTTGAAATGCGATCTGAAATGATTTGCGAAATTCCTACTGTTTCTGCAAGGCTGGGCACTTACATTAATACTGAGTGTGTGAGCTAACATTTAAAGTCACATCGGCAATATTTCAGCCATATCGTGACGAGACAAAAATTGACTTTAATAATATATATATGTAAATTGTATAAAATCCTGTCGACAACTGGATTATCACAGATTTAAGTTTAAAACTAGTATATGACCATAAAATATGACTATTCATAACAAGACAAGAAATACAATTGTGCTATTAAAGTGAGGTCACCATACTCGGGACCATGGGGACTTACAGAACCTTTGCTACCTGCATGGACCACAGCAGGATTTACACCGTCCCTTTAGTCACTGGTGATAATTGACATGGTTTAGCCGGAGATTAAAGACAAATAGTCTACGATCAAAACACTAGTAGACATAAAAATACTTTTATTTATGTATGCTTACAGGGGGACAATAATTTGACACTACTTCAACCCCCTTCGAGGATACAGCCACTAACAATCTCAGTTAATAATCATATACTACCAATCTTATTTTATAAAATATATAACTTTTAAATTTATCAGTTAATTCTATTTCTTTTGAAAAACCGATGATTAAACAAGCACTCAGTTAATAATCATATACTACCAATTTATAAAATATATAACTTTTAAATTTATCAGTTAATTCTATTTCTTTTGAAAAACCGATGATTAAACAAGCTTGTAATTGATTATAAAGATCCTTTATAGATGACACTTTGAATTATCCCTTTTTATCCCTTGTGATGGTACCCGTGAAGATGCGGGGTAGAAGAGCTCTTCAGCAACCCATGCTTGCCATCAAAGGCGACTATGCTTGTCGTAAGAAACGACTAACCGGATCTGTTGGTCAGGCTCGCTGAGAGCGTTGTAAAACAACAAACCAACCAACCAATTGAGATACGATGACATGTATCAACCAAGTAAGGGAGCCACCTGATCCCGTTAGTCGCCTCTTACGACATGCATAGTCGCCTTTTATGGCAAGCATGGGTTGCTGAAGATTAATCACTGAGTGGGATCAGAAGTGGTGTCACAGACCTGTTGAGTGCTGCTTATGCAGCAGCATCGGCCATTGTGTTACCAATGGTAACAAACAAAATACGATGTCGCATATACCAGTGGCATGATCATTATGAACTTCAACGATTTGGAGTATAAGTGGATGCTTACATGACATATTTGTAATTGCCTGAAGGCACGAAAGAGAATCTGAAAAAATAATTATGAATTATTGATATTTGGATTGGTTATTGACATATTTTAGAGTTGTTAAAATGACATTCGCTTCTGCAGTGAAAATGGAGCTGTCATCTTCATCTTGAAGATATTGTTCTGGATCCAATGATAGTGGCACTAGCAAAAACTGCGTCACCATCCTTGGATCCATCGGTAAATATAGATTTGTAAGTATCATATGTGTTTCTTAATTCATTATAGTCTTGTTGACAAATAAGTTGATTTTTTACAGATTTTTGAAGTTTAGTTAAAGTTCGGTCTACCCCTGACTTTACTAACACCCAGGGAGGAGAAGCATGAAGCTGGGTTGGGGCTATTGTGTAAAGATTTATTTTGGCGCAGCAGCAACAGATGGTTTAATTCTTATTCCCAGAGGTGGGACAAGCGATGATTTCTTTTCGTTAAGGGGGTTAAATACGCAGTCAAATGCTGGGTTAGATTGGTTGGAATATAATATAGTTAGTTGTTTTAAGGATAATTGGAGATGACTGTGTTTCAATGAAGGCTCATCGGCCTCCACATATAAACTGTCAGTAGGGGATGTTCGAAAGACTCCCAAGGCGAATCCTCAGGTCTTGGTGGTGAAAAGAATCGAGGTTTTTCCAAATTACTCACACAGGCCCCACAATAGACGATGGAGCCGTAATCCAGTTTAGAGCGGATGAGTGCTCTGTACAGTTGGAGAAGGGTTTTCTGATCCCTTCACCATTTGGAATTCGAAACTATACTCACACGCAAAAGAAACGCAAGTGGTTTTAAGCAAATAGGTAAGAAAACACAGAACCATGAATTGATACGAATTTTAGCATGTAGTGAAGCCTGATGGTGTTATCAATATTTTTGGTTGCATTTTGGAAGCCCCGAGTAAAAACGCAACATAACAAACGAATCGCCAAACGCATGATTTTAATGAATAGGTGGGTATCATGCACCCATTTCTCGCGAAATCGAAAATGCACGAAATGTCACGAACTGTAGTGGGTATAAAACTGTGGCCGATTCTTGGACCTACCACTCCTTGGTCAACAATGCCACGCCTAACTCAAATTCAGAGAAACCAGTTTATCGGACGTTTGGAAGCTGGAGAGTCTGTCCAAGATGTTGCCCGTCATTTCAACGTTAACATAACCACAATTTACCGTCTCCTGCATCGATACAATGCTACACAGACCACAGATGACCTTCCTCGGAGCGGTCGTCCTAGCTAGGGTCACCACACCTCGACACGATCGGCAGATTATCCGTCAACACCAGCGACATCCATTCCTAACTGCAAGTGAAAGTCCTCGACAGACCATAGGAACACATAATCGACACATTAGCCGGGACACTGTGATCCGAAGTCTCCGTTCCAACAACCTCAGATGTCGCCGACCAGCACGTCGTCCTGTTCTCCAACCACGGCATCGACAAGCACGACTTCAGTGGGCACAGGGTCATCACAATTGGCGTCATCGTGAGTGGAGGAGTGTCATCTTCGCTGATGAAAGTCGCTTTTGTGTCTCCCATGCAGACGGAAAAGTCAGAATTTGGCGGCGTCGAGGTGATCGTTTCGCTGACAGAAACGTTGTGGAAAGGGATCCATGGGGTGGACCTAGCGTCATGATATGGGCAGGAATTGGACTTAATGCGAGACTTGGACCCATGTGCTTTCTGAATGTTGGTCAAGGTCGGGGACACGGCGTCACTGCTCAGCGGTATATCGACCAAGTGATCAGACCCCACGTTGTTCCATTTTTTGCACATAAACAACACATTTTCCAAAAGGACAACGCTCGTCCCCATGTTGCCAGAGCTACCATGGCCTTTCTGCAACAACAAGCCATCCGTGTTCTACCGTGACCAGCCCTCAGCTCTGATCTGAACCCCATCGAACACTTGTGGGATGAGGTTCAAAGGCGTCTGCACAATGTGCGCCCAGGCCCTACAACTGCCGATGAACTACGCACAGCTGCTCTGGATGTGTGCAGGAGGATCCCTACGGCCTTCACAAATCGTCTGATCCACTCAATGTACATGAGATGTGTGGCAGTGATCAATGCTAATGGTGGTCACACCAGGTATTGAATGACATTTTGGGTATTGACCCGAAACTGTGTAAGCCCTTTACATTTGAAAAAACAATCATCTGCCTTTTAATCTATTAAACTGTCTTCAGTAAATTTTTTGTCAATCTTGCCCTATTAGTATTTCTTGTCTTTACTGTTGAAAATAAATAACATGTATACTGCATACTCGACTTGCGTTTCTTTTGCGTGTGAGTATACTTTCAATAAATCGAGTACCGTCAGGTATGTAGTCTTTAAATAGTTTATATGCGGTTAAAAGGTCAAGTGGTGATAAAAAAATGATACCAAGGAACTTGGCCTCTTTTACACCTTTAATAGGAGCTTCATTCAAAACTAAATCAGGGTCCTTATACGGTTAATATGAATGCAGTTGGTCTTGGTTTTTGAAAACTTTAAACCATTTTCAGAGGACCATTTATGAATCATATTTAAACATAATTGCAGTTGCCTTTCAATAGTATGCATCTTTTTACCACGACAAGTAATATTAAAATCATCCACGAATAGAGATCCATCAATTGAATCTTTTAAAACCTTTGATAAACTGTTAATCTTTATGCTAAACAATGTGACAAACTAGATACTGCCTTGTTGGACACAATGATCCTGATTATAATGATCAGACAGGGTAGACTTAAAATTGTCCGTCAGTTAAAAACTGAAATATAAACTGAGACAAACGGCCTTGCAATCCAAAGTCATGTTAATCTTTTAAAATACCATGTTTCCATGTTGTGTCGTATACTTTTTCTAAATCGAAAAGGATAGACACAGCATGCTGGTTATTAATAGTAGCAATTTTAACAAATGACTCCAAACAAACTAAATGGTCAACGGTACTTCTATTTTTATGTAAACCACACTAAATGTTTTTTGATATACTTATTTGATTCTAAGAAACACGTCATTCTTTTGCTGACCATGCGTTCCATAGTTTTGCAAACGCAGCTAGTCAATGAAATGGGCCGATAACCAGAAGGGAGTGTTTGATCAAGACCAGGCTTTGGTATTGGTACAACTATTGCATCAAGCCGTGAAGGAGGAACCACATCTGATGTCCATATTTCATCAAAAAGTAGCAGAAGGGTTTCTAAACATGGTTCTGGTAAATGCTTTAGGAGTTGATTATGTATACTAAACCGCAAAAGAAACGCCACCATGCATAGCTACATGAGAAACCTTACTTCTCCAAACACTGTAAACATACTTTGAGACATATTAAAAAGATGAAACTTGGTAAAACTGGTCATCAAGGTTGAAATTAAAGTGTCAAATGTTCATAAAGTGAAACACAACACTAGCCTCTGAGAAAATGACATCACAAGTCAGTATCTCGTGTGTCCGCCATGTGCATTAATGACTGGCGTGCAACGTCGATACATGGAATGGATGAGGCGGTTGATGAAGGCCATAGGCACTTAAGCCCACACTCTGAGGAACGCCTGATGCAGTTCAGCTGCAGTTGTCGGCCTTGGTCGGACGTCAGTCAGCCGTCTTTGAATCTCGTGCTCAATGGGATTTAAATTGGGACTGAGGGCAGGCCACTGCATGGTTCTGATGTTATTCTGCTGGTGGAAGTCTCTTGTTGCTCTCGCTGTGTGGGAACGGGCGTTATCATGCTGAAACTCGTGGTTGCGGCGCCAAATGAGGTATGGCGTGTGGTCTCAAGACTTGATCAATGTACCGAGCTGCTGTGACACCATTGCCTCTCCCTGGATCGATGTTATGGAAGACCAAAGGGCCGAACTCTGTGCAAGACCAATTTCACCCCACACCATGATGCTCGGACCACCCCACGAGTCTCTCTCAACAACACAAGCATCCAAATAACGTTTCCCATGGCGTCGCCAGACTTGCTCTTTGCCATCTGCTGTTGAGATACAGTAACGGATCTTGTCTGAGAAGAGGACTCTTCTCCACTGCTGGTGGCGCCAATGCTGGTGCTGTGTTGCCCACTGAAGACGGTCCCAGCGATGACGTGGTGTCAGAATGGGTCCTCACTGTGGCCTGTGGCAGTGGAGGTATCTGCTCGTCAATCGTCGACACACGGTGTCCGCACTAATGTGTCGCTGGTGTGTGCCCATGGTCTGTTGAGCAGTTCCTGCAGCAGTAACAAAGCGATCTAAAATATGCTGGCGCATATACCGTTGCTGGAGCCTGTATATGGTCCTTCGTGGACTTCAAATGCATTGGCTACTTGCCGTGCAGTTTGTCCAGCTTCCAATCGTCCAAGGGTTTGGTGTCGCTGATTTCTTGTCAATCTTGGCATGTGGTAGCAATTCAATAACGAATGAATGTTATCCGATCGGGGTGGATTTTTTAGGGCAAGTAAGGGGGGATAGCATGTGCATTCCAATTTGCACAGAACTCACCTGCATCGGGTTACCATGGCCGTTGCCGTGATGCGTTTTGGCGATCGGTTTTATTGTCATCTACTTTGGTTTTTTATCATCAAATTTCTTTTTTCCGGACAAGGTAATGTTAAATTTTAGAAATTTTGACAAAAATTACCCAGATATTTAATGACTACTTTTCATGCAATGTTACTTTGGGTGACGTTTCTTTTTTCCGGAACAGTATATATTATCAGCTCCTGTAGCAGTATCATGGGCTTGTTCAAGTGTTCATGAAGCTCATGTAATTAAAAATATTTCATTATAATCATTCGTCATAACTCGGCCGTTTCCCTAACCCACTATTCGGCTGGTCACTGGATAACATGAGTTGGTCACGAATGTCATTATAATCTTCCCCATTGTCGGATTTAAAATTATAGTTTTCTTTTCTTGCTGTTTTTTGGTATGTTTTGGAACTAAGGGATATAGTTGGAGGAAGAAGAATCTTTAGCAAGGGTATCTCCAAGTTTATTGGCAATATCTGATTAATCAGTTAATAGTTAATAGACACCGTGCCTCACCAAAACTAATGAGCCTCCAGTTGCCTTAGCTTCTGGAGGCGAAAAGAAATTATATGAATTATACTGTCTCATATCCAACTGGCTTTTTTAGATATGTTTCCTGCATACGAAAAGCTTACGGCTGAATATCTTGTATTAAGAACGGTGAAGGTGCTACCTCCATCTGAGGAGGCCCAAACGGATTGTGAACCTCCACGGGGGATGTCAAAGAAGAAGGCTCCTCCAAATGTTGGAGGGCCCTGGCCCTTTTTTAAATTTGTTTTTTGTGTGTTTCTTTTTAAGTCAAGTGGGCATCGCCCTGGACTTTATCATTTTCTTCTTTTGGTTCTTGTTTATTAGAATGTGTAATCTCGGTCTGTGAAGCAGACATTGAGAATGCATCTCTGCTTGACGTGTTTGAGGGATATCATCCAGGGTGATCTGCTTATCACCATAGATAAGGTTGTCTGGCAACACGTTGAAACGGTAGGAACTCATGAGCTCCACCACAACGGATGCAGTATTGCAAGTGCAGAACTTAGCTCCACGGCCAAATGTTTTACACTTGAAGCATCAGTGTGGATTTGGCACATATTCCTCTACTCCGATGTTGAAGTAGCCAGCTTTGAAAGACTTTGGAAGATTTTGCAGATCAAAGGTGAACAAGTAAGTCTTTGTTTTGTGAATTCTGTCTATTTGTTTTTTGGTGAAACGCTTTACAGCAGTAGCAGTAACACCTTGGACTTTTAGTTCAGCCACAATCTCTTCTTCGCTCATGTCAGCGAGACAACGAGCATAATCCCTTACGATACCCTGACAAGAGTTCAGTGTCCTGTGCACAGAGACAACAACCTTGATGTTAACAAACTGCTGAAATCGCAGCAGGTTAACAGATTGCAGTTTCTTTGCAGATTCAGCCAGGACTGATGTACAATATCTATAATAAATGTCATACTATAAATAACAGTAATTAACGGGAAGTGACATGGTAGCCCAGTTGGCTGACAGTCAATATACAATGAAATGCTGGTGAGGATTAACAACGGGCATTAGCGTCTTATAAATAATGGCAATTAAGTTATGGCTACGGGGTAATTAGCCTTTGGAATCAACTGTTGTTCAAACAATGGTTGTCCCAAATCAGTCGCTATGATACTTGTAACATTTTTTACTACTCCACAGGCTCCCACAATGCCGTTGGAGATAGCAAATGGTTTTTTTAATGAATTGCCATCAGAAGATCCAATGACTATTAACCGAGACTAAGAAACAGTATTTGGAGCCCCAGCTTCATCGTCAGACGAAATGCAGTCAACGTGTCTACGTTTGTTATTTTTTGATGAACCAGATAGTGTGTGTAGAGACATGGTGTTTTAATAGAATTCAACACCCCAAATCCCAACCCGCGATCAATGACTGGATTGTCTGGTCCAGACTTGATTACTTACAGACCACTAGAATATTGCGAAGTTCGGTGTTAAACAAGAAACAAACAAAACCATCATCATCAACATCGTTGGTTTATTTTTGGTTGCTCTAATTAATGCCGACAATATTTGCAGTGAACCTACATCATTATGCCTGGCGACATAGTGAACCGGCGACAATATGTGACGTGAACATTGGCATGTATTGTCGCCGGCGACAATACATAAGCATTTCCTGGATTGTGGGCATGATTATATTACGTCACAAGTTCAGATATTCTGAAACATTTGTATTTTTGACAGTGGCGTCACTTCAACACTCCACATACAACACAACACACGTGTTTCTCCCAGGCGTATATTACCCAGAAATAAACTGTGTACATGAGCCGTTACAAAAGTAGGACTGCTCAAATAAACGGAGCATAGCTACAGTGGATACGACACTCTGAAAACGTCTTCTTCCTATAACCGAATATGATATCAGTGATGATTATTACTTTGTGAAAGCTTTGTCTTGTTACTGTTACGTCCGGTGCACTTGACCAAACAGTGAGTGAGAGAGTTAATATTTAAAGTCACATCAGCATTATTTCAGCCATATCGTGACTTGAGCAAGTTATGTATTTATATAATATATTAAGAACTGTCGTCAAAGGACAGTGCAACAACTAGCAATTTTATCACAGATTATAATTGTAAAACTAGTTTTAGAACAATAAAATAATCAGATTATAACAGACGATACAATATAAAAACGGGCTGTAGATCGCCAGCAACCAAAGTTAGGCCACCATACTAGGGACCATGGGGACTTACGTTACTTCTGCTACCTACATGGTACCCCGGCAGGATTTACACCATCCCTCTGGCCACTGGCGATTTTCAGAAAGATACTTGGCCAAATATGTCACATGTAAACATCATGGAGCTTCTCTAAAATTCTAATGACTTGCCCCTGTCAAAACACGCCTGTCCAAAATACTTTCGTAGTTTGATATACATTGGAACTCTGCTGATCCAGATCCCAGATACCCGGAAAACTCACTAACCAGATTATATTCACGAAATATCCACGAAATATGTACTACATAAATGCTTCTTTTATCCGGAAATCCGGTTTCCGGTTTCGGACAGTGAATTTTTAAATGCGAAAGTTTTGTGTCCCTTGTACCGGACAGTGGTCACGCTTGACGATTGTTATATATGCAAGGTCTTTGAGTATTTTCTCGGAAATTACGCCGGACATACATACATTTTGACCGTATCTCCAAATGCATACAGAATTGCATAAGTAGTAGTGCTATGAACAATATGTGGAACAAACCCAACGTGTTTGTACAAAACAGACTGTTTGATTGACGGCGAAACTTATCAAATCAATGAAGGGGGGACGGGTGGCCTAGTCGTCTAAGGCGCCGCGATTCGTTGTGCGGCCTTGCGTCCCTTTGGCACGCCAGAAACCAATGATTATGGGTTTGAATTATGTTTCTAGGTTTGTCAGCACCATACCCGTGCTCGTGGGTTTCACCGAAGTGGTAAACGTCTAAGATCACTTTGGGCTTTCCTCCAACATTAAGCTGACACACCGTGATATAACTGGAATACTGTTACTGGTCCTCCGACAAAGGAAGAAGTGTATTAAGGACGGGTTTTGAACCACTGGAAATTCCAAAGCTATTGAAAACCTTCAAATATTGTTATGTCTGTTATGGGACATCTGTATTTTTGGAGGAACAGTCACTTGCAAACTTTGTATGGATGCCACTCGAGAAGTGCTAAAAGCAATCAAATAAGTCGCTATTTCTTGTTGATGTTCTGATTTTACTACAAACTACTGACAGTGGTGAACAGTACATACATTTATATTAAAAGGAGCCTATGATACTGTGGAGGCGTAACATATGGATTAACATTATAACTTATAACATAATAACCAATTCCCTTCCACTGATTCACCCCCCTGAACTAGAAATAAAGGAGTCCAGTGAGACCGCTTCATCATTTTCCTATTTAGATATGTGCATTAAGATTCAGAGTAAAAAAACACCCTTCACAAGACTCTTGACATGCTCCACAAGAGAATCATAAGACAAATAAATGTGTGCAAAAGTGCACAATACCATCCTATCAAGAAGAACCTCCACGTTAATCAAACCACGCCCTCCCATTATTCTTTCCTTAGACGAGACTAGCCACTTGGTGTTGAAATTACATGGCATATCATATACTTGGGTCAGGCCACAGGAGCTTAATAGACATTCTAGATTACATAAGCAAGGGTGAATCTTAGAGTTTACGTTAGCATCCATCCTTATGAATTGATATATTGGAGTCGAAAACTTATTTTGTTGAGATCGTATAATATGTCCTTGCAAAAAACCCTATAATTCTCTTAGCTACTCTACCGCCTCCGTGGTCTAGTGGTAGAGCGTCCGCCCGGAGAGCGGAAGGTCCGGGGTACGATCCCCGACCGCGTCATACCAAAATACGTTAAAAGATGGTACTTGTTAGTACCCTGTCTGGCGCTCGGCATTAAGGGGCTAAAACAAGGACTGGTCGGCTCGGAGTCAGTATACTGTGTCTGAGTGGAATTTATGTTAAACTGCGGCATGGTATCTCAGTCCGGACTAGTACAAGCAGCCACACAAACACAGACACGTGCATGCAAGTCGCTATAAAAGTGCAATAATCTTGGACGCGACGTTAAACCCAATTTCATCTCACCTCACCCTGTATATCAGGACGGAATCTGGAGTAACTATACGTAGGTACCGCTAAGCTGAAACAGTTATTCCGTGACACTGTGTGACCATAGCACGAAGGCGATTATCAAACGCCACAACATGGCAAATAATCGGCATGCATAACTCAGGAATGTCTTGTAATGCCATTGGTCGAAAATTGGGTTATCATCACCCTATCGTAAGCCGTTTAGTCGAGAAAGAGAAACATGCTCAAACTGGTGATGTATAGGACCGTCCCCGATCCGGGAGACCCCCTGTGACGACACTTCTTCGTCTGATATGCCAAGAACCTTTTTCAACAAGTACTCGTCTGAAACATCTATGGTTGCCAAATCGTCGTTTCGGCACCAGAGCCGTCAGGAACCGGGTGAAAGCAGCAGGACTGAGGGCTTGAAGAGTGATAAAGCGTCCCTTGTTGAGAGATCACTACAAAGCTGCTCGTTTAGCATGGTGTATTGCGCAACAGAGCTGTTATCTGAGAACTTGACGACGGATCCAATGATCAGACGAAAGTCGTTTTCTGCTCCACGTCACTGATGGAAGAACGAGTTTGGCATCTTACCGAGGCAAGAGAGTTAACTGACTTTAAAAGTCCACCCTTGCCGAACTAGCCTGGTATTCTTGGGCGCGATCGTAGCGCCACCAGTGGCTATTCTAAACCTCTCCTAGGGACCACTTCCACTACTCGTATCACTTACATTTGATTCAACCAAAATGGCGGCGCCCAGTCCAGACAATCTTATCGATATTCAAGATCTATATTGTGACAAAACGGGTCTTACAAGTGCATCAAATCACGTGAACACCTTGATTAAAATCATGGAGATATTTGGAAAATATCTGTTGACAACGAGTTGGCCGTGCACATGCTTTGCAAATCTGTCAATCGACCGAAATCAGCATGCCTGTTAACGAACCAGATTTCGATTTCGTTACGTGAATTTGATTGGACTTTGCATTGTCTCGTTAGACAAGCCAAAATGTAACTCCATAATACCTAGTTCGGCAAGGGTGGAAACTGGACTTTTAAAGACTCTTGCCTCTGGGGCTGCATCTCTCATGATTGCAGGTTGGATTTGGTCGTTTGGATAAGGGGCAACTTAACTGGGGCTCTGTACACCCGGGACGTTTTGAGGTCAGTCGTCATTCCTTATTTTGACAACCACCCTCTTGCTACTCGACCTCAGTACATGGACGGCAATGAGTCATCGTTCGAATGCAGTCGTTGATTACATGAGGCCAATGCAATAACGACTCAACCCTGGCCAGAAATGAGCCCAGATTTGAACCCCCTTGAACATGTTTGTGATATTCTGGGGCGGTGCATACAGGCACGAGATCCTCCTATACAAGATTTACGCCAGCATTGCATCAGGAGTGGTTGTTGTTGACCCATCAACAGATCCAACGCCTGACTGGAGGCATGAGACGTAGGTCGGAATGCGTCATCCAGACACGTGGGGTTATACCCGCTACTGATCTGTTTCACGTGTCATGTCAAGTAGAGACTTTAAGGAACATTTTCACATGAAACATCAAACGTAACTCGTTAGCTCCATACTCTTTTGAGGTAGTGTCAAAGGTCAAAAACAGTACCTGTGTAATGTAATAATGTAACAGTTAGCTCCCTTGGGGAGTGGTTGCATTCCGCTTTGTCTCTCGTAAAAAAATGAAAAATATTGACATCAGAGCCTAGGCCAATCTAATTAAGCACTTTTGGACAAAATGGGAGTCTCTATAGATGTCTGGAGAGCCAGGATCGGATGTTTTGTACCGCCCCGAGGACACAAGCAGATAGAGAAAATCAGACTGACTGACGGGACTGACATGGCCTATCGACTACTCTTGTGCACAGTACTTCTTCTCTCAATATATACCTCAGGTAAGATAAGATGAAGTATTCATGTGATTTATTGACAAATCCACCACTCAGTATCATGGATGCGAACTTTTGTCCCACTGATTGTAAAACATTGTTTTTGTTTACATATTGAATTCCGGACCGAGGTGGGGTGCGACTGTTTTGTCCTTGTGTACCATTGCTAATACACCTGTCAGGTGATGTTGAATCGAACCCTGGCCCATTTAGTAAGGATCTGGATGATATGAAATCGGCAATTATTCAACAAATCAAGGCATCCGAAGACAGACTATTAAAGGAAATTGGTTCAGTGAAAGAAGAACTACAAACATTACGGTCTGACATCACAGATTTACGAAATCCAGTGAGTACGAACAAGGGAGAACAAGATATCATTCGGCTTGATGTGGATGCGGTCTGTCAAAAACTAGACGATGTATATTATGACTTTGACAATGTTGATACACGTCTAGAGAATGTAGAGAGAAGGGGTCGAAGAAAAAATATCATTTTGTATGGTGTTCCAGAGGGACCGAGCGAATCCTATGCAATCTGTAAAAACGAAACTTTGAAAGTGTTGAACAATGCCAGGGAAGCCAATAACATAGATCTGCTTGTTCCAAGATACATTGAATAGGACAACGTAACACTGATAGACCACGCCCTGTGATTGCTAAACTTATGCACTGGGAGGATAAGAGTAAGTCTTTAAGTTTGAGAGATTCCCTTCGGTCAAAGGGATATGGAATTTCCAATGACTTAACTTTAAAACAGAGACAAGAATTAAAGAAATGTAAAGATGAAGACCAATCTAAACATCATTTTTATAAAGGTGGTAAAATTGTGTCAGCACCAAAACAGGTTACGGATGCTTCAATCAATGTCACGGATGGGAGAAGATGTGGGGTCTCTGACAGAATCAACAATTCACCCAGGAACGAGGGGAGTTCGCGCCCCACTACCCGCAGTCAGGCTACCAGCTCTAGGGGCAGCCAGCAGGACCGCACTACCTAGGGGTGTGGCCGGGGCCCATACCAAGACTCAGAGGATTTAAAAAGTGATGACTCTCCTACAATAAAACTCTTATATTGGAATATATCTGGATTGAAATCTAAATTAGATGACTGTGACTTTGTTTCATATTTACATTCATTTGACATTGTAGGCCTCACAGAGACGTGGATTCAGAAGTTAGACTTCCAGAACAAGTTTGCTGATTATTTATATTATAATAGACCAGGTGATAAGTTACCAAAAGCAGGGAGACTCTCTGGCGGTATCATAGTTATGGTTAGAAAACAGCTGAAAAAATATATTAAGCGGAATTGGGTGAAAGAAAGTGGTATTTACATTCTATTAGATAAATTACTGTTTGGTACTGTAACAGATGTGTTATACTGTTGTGTATATATACACCCAGAAGGCTCAACCTATTTTGATAAATATGCTACTTCTAGAAATGGTGTACTGATGTTTCAAGACGAGCTCCTGGATATTTTAAATCAGATCGATGACGTTTCATGTATTTTGGGGGGAGATTTTAACTCTTGACATTTTGGATTATCTTGAAGGGCGTGATAACTCGTCTTGGGATTTCTTGATAGGCCATTTTGATTTGCAGAGATACTCTGCTGACACTATTTTGAATAAGTTTGTGACGTTGTGTCAGTGACGCTGGTATTGGGGACTATACATTCATCAGTAGTACAGGGGCAAGCGTAAATGACTATATTATCTCCATCGTACATATGTTTGAACTCTGTAAAACATTCGACATAGACACACGGTACGAGTCGCATCATATTCCATTAACAATGGCTTTACCCACGTGTAGGCTTCACTCAGTCATCGAGGGTCATGATGATATTAATTATGCAAGTACATTTAGATTTACGTGGAGAATTGGTAAAGAAGAAATATTTCTTTGTAACTTAGCTTCGGACAAGTTTGTATCACTGGTTGAAAAAGCAGTAGATACCGTATTCACAAATATTGATGAAAGTATTGAGTTTATTAGAGAAGCACTCTCCTATGCTGGGAACGAAATGAAGAAAGTGGTTCACGTGGACAAGCAAACACAAACATGGTTTGATTGGGAATGTCAGTTACTTAAACAAGAGAGATGTACATGCCTCAACAAATTCAGAAGAGATAAAGATTTACAGTCATTAAGGGAATATACAAGAATTAGAAATCTTTACAAAACCACGTGCAGGGAAAAGAAGATTATATTTCTTGAAAAGAAAAAAGAATATTTGGAAGATAACATTAAGTCGTCGAAAGAATTTTGGACAACCCTCCACAAGCTAAATCCACATTATGAGTTAAAAAATAATATTGAAATTGATAAATGGTATGATTATTTCAAAAATATGTTTAGTGGTAATGGTGTTGGGGATGATACCTACTTTGAATTATCAGATCAGGAAACATGTGATAATGACATAACTGCTATAATTCTTGATTTGCCAATCACAAGAGAGGAAATTCAAAAAGCTATCTACGATTTGAAAAACAGCAAGAGTTCCGGCATAGATGGTTCTGTTAATATTCTACTCCCATACCTTGAATTACTGTTAAATATGATTTTAGAAACGTCTTATTTCCCCAAAGAGTGGCTATCGGTGTGATTGTTCCACTACATAAATCACGATCACATACCGATACCAAAACTTATCGAGGAATTACCCTTCTGAGTGTTTTTAGCAAAATATTTATTTCTATTATTAATAAAAGGCTCACTTTTGGTCAGATTCATTAGATAAAATTTCGGAAGAACAAGTAGGTTTTTGACAAGGGTATTCAACCACGGATAATATTTTCGATGCGATTATTCACAAATACATGCAGAGAAAAGGTGGAACATTTTATGCAATTTTTGTTGATTTCAAAAAAGCGTTTGATTCTGTAAACAGAAATATAATGCGGTCATTGTTTCTTTCAAATGGGGTGAGTAATAAAATGGGTAAACTATTATGCAATTTTTATCAAAATGTAAAGTCATGTGTTAAAAATCGGGGAATATACTCTGATGTCTTCACATGTAACATTGGTGTATGCCAAGGCTGTATTCTTAGCCCACTCCTGTTCTGTTTTTTCATCAATGAACTAGCTGCACAAATTAAGGAAAATTGTACGGATGGTATACAGCTGCATCCAGATATTGTTAAGATATTTCTTTTGTTTTTTGCTGATGATATAGTCCTGTTCTCTAGTACGATAAAAGGTTTACAGAATTTGATAGATCAACTGGAGCTGTACCGTTCTAATTGTAAACTCCAAGTGAACACTGAGAAAACGAAAGTGTTAGTTTTCAAAAAGGAAAATAAACTATCAAGTAGGGAAACATGGTTCTTCAACTCACAACCGTTAAAAATTGTCACTTCTTATAAATATCTGGGAGTAACCTTCACAGGCAGATTAACGTGGAATTACCACACCAGTAATGCAGCAATGCAGGCAAAAAAGAAACTAATGAGAATCTTACATAGTTTGAAAACCTTCACTGATCTCTCATATCAAACCTTTTTTAAAATATTTTATACAAAAATTACTCCAATTCTTTTATATGGAGCAGAGGTCTGGGGGCATACTGAATACAGAACTATTGAACTGGTCCATCTATATGCTTGTAAACGATTCCTAGGCGTAAAAAACTCTACGTCGAGTGTTATGGTATATGGTGAATGTGGACGTGTACCACTTTACATATTTCAATATATTAGAATTCTCAAGTATTGGTTCAAGATTCTTAAAATGCCTATTGATAAATTACCTAGAAAATATTACAATATGATGTTATTGTATGAAAAAACATGGAAGCCGCAATTGGGTATATGATGTAAAGTCGTTATTAAATGATTGCGGCTATGGGTATGTTTGGCGTAATCAATGTGTACCAAACAATCCAGATTCATTTTTAGTATCTTTACGCCAAAGACTTAAGGATATATACTTGCAAAAATGGGCATCGCATGTTTTAAGTTCAGAAAAATGCAATTATTACAAGCTTTTCAAGACAACAATTTCCCCAGAATACTATTTGTTTGACATCAACTTTAAAAGGTTTAGAATAAGTTTAGCACAATTTAGATGCATCTCTCATAGACTTAGGATCGAAGTAGGCAGGCATAGAAACATAGACAGAGAATTGAGAATATGTGAGCAACGTGATTTAAATGTGATTGAAGATGAGTTTCATTTTCTGTTAGTTTGTCCAAAATACGACCACCTTAGATGAAAATATATTGATCTGCCTGGTTATGTACATCCCACTCTACAAAGATTTACAACGATCATGTCAACAACTGATAAAGATACTCTAAAAAATCTATCAATGTTCATTTATCATGCTATGTTAATTAGAATATGACCTGTTGAACGGATCTGTAACCACTCCCGAAAACAGAATTGTACTATGGGCCTGAGGCCTTTCAGTATGGAAAAAAACTTATCCTAATAATGGGATGGGTGATGAGTTCAACTACCTGTGTTACCATGGTGTTTTTGTCAGTATATGTCAATCATAACTCACCAATATCTTCTCTGTGTGCTGTCAAATGTTTCTACTATCCAATGTTATTGGTATCACCAAAAATAATTTGCCATTTGTCATGGTTCAGGAATGCTTAACTTTTTTCTTTGTGTGCAGATTTCGTTTTCATTGATGCAATTTGTATTCTTCGACGCATTTACAAACTTACACTGCGTCATATATGCAGGAATGTTGCTTCATGTGGAACCCTGATTTGAAGAATAAAGATTCACACTTACAAATCACTCTAAACAACTTTCAGGTCCAGAACCGCTGCATCAATGGGGGCGAATATGACCAGGACAAGCGGACCTGTCAATGTTATGGTGGCTATATCGGCCAGTTCTGTGAACGAATCATGCAAGGTACGACGTTAAATCATAATTGAACTGTCCATTCTAGTTTAGACTATCTTGAATTCACACAAAAATATTACAGGTACACACAAGCAGTCATGGATGGTTTTGTTTTCACTAATCCGTTTCTTGAAAAACTGAAAAAGGACACAAATTAATTATTAAAGTGAGTTTTTATCTTGCTGCTCATTTCTAAAGTCTGTTATAACCGAGCTGTATGTTTATGAGGAACCACGTTTCACGCCTGCCTCTACATCTGATGTAATTTTTCCATTTCTTTTTATTATAAGATGCATTTTATGAGACATACATTACATTGTTTCAGATTGTTCGGACGGATATAGCACAAGCCATTATATCAAGGGGTCAGGAACATACTTAATTCAACCAAATATGGCGCCTTCCCCATTCAAAGTCTGGTGCAAGATGCCATCTGGTGGCAGTACATATATTCAAAGGCGTGTAGATGGGTCAACTGATTTCAATCGGTCATGGCAAGATTACAAAGATGGCTTTGAGGGACCTTACAAAGAACTTCTGGCTTGGAAATGACAAAATTGCTTACATTACAAATGGACGCAGTCATATGCTCACATTTAAAAATACGGAAATGACCTCTAAACGACAGCAGATATACACTTTTTTCAACCTATCACAAGAAGGTATGTACACAATGAGCTATAGAGACACATGGGGAAGCAGCATTCCTGCAAAAAATGGTGGTGATTGCTTGGGTGAATTGAAGGGACAGCCCTTCTCTACCTTCGACCACGATAATGATGACAGCCCTCTGAATTGCGCCAAAGAACACCAGTCTGGTTCTGGTTCAAGAACTGCACTCCCTGTAATCCTAATGGTGTTTGGTCAGAGACTCCAGATGGTAAGAGAGCTGGAGTTCTCGGGGAGATGTTCTGGATACCTGTAACAGGAGATAACCTGTTGTTGCCTTGCTTTGTCTTTCTGTCTGCCATGTATATGCATTTATTGATGGAAATGTATCATCTGTAATTGTCTTAAGCGCACAATATGCACAGTGGGTAGGGATTGTCAATTTGCCGAACGTGTGGTTTTGACAATTACAAATTAGCACGTTTCACACCATGCATTTATATCTTACATGAATACACCGAAAGTTTTCATTTTCGTTCAGATTCCATAATATACACACCCACCAGTGGAAATTCGTATAACTTTATGGGGCCGAGTTGATTTTAATGCTATTTTTTAAATAGTTTAGTTAAGTGTGATAATTGCCTTGTTTCTGTCTCAAGCTAGATTACTTAAACAGCATATGAAAACCAATTAGATCAGATTAGATTAAAAGTAACAGTAATTTTTTTTATTTTTGCCTTGCTGACTTTTCACCATGCTGAAACCTGAAACTTGGTGTTTCGTTCACACTGGGTAAGCGGATAAGTCTCAAGTCAGATCGCAGATACAGTCAGCCTTCCAGAAAACGTGAACTTGCGAAGCTACTTGAATGATGTACAATATCCCAGAAGTGAATCAACGTCTGTAGGCAAACACCTCACCGATGACCTCTCTATACAATCTCTCTATAACAACAAAAGACAGTCTCTATTAATTACAAGCGTTTCAATCTGCTTCTGCTATTGTAGAGTATTGTTTGACGTTAAACGACGCACACCAGCCTTTTGACGGCGGTTTGTAAATAATTGAGTCTGGACCTGTCAATCCAGTGATTGATATCAATATCCTGGTCATCGATCCACGCATTTGAGATAAAATGACATGGATCAACAAATTCAGCGAGCCTGACCACCCGATCCCGTTAGTCGTCTCTTACGAAAAGCATATTCGCTTTTTACGGCAAGTATAGGTTGCTGAAGACCTTTTCTACACCGGATCTTCACGGGCCTTTGCCACTGAAGTGTTATGAGAATGCTTTGCGCTTTATTCCATGTTTACATCTTGTATTTTATTTCTAATTTCGATACTGGAACTTTCCACAACTCTTATGATATTGGAATTATATTTCCAATGTTCACAATATATATTTCGATACACGACAAACATGTAAATTACCCGTAGCCTGTCGGTGACACTGAGGTGTTTGTCGTCTCCAGGCAGCCGCCTTGACTGGTGTCTATGCAGCCATCAGCACACTCCTACTTATAGAATCAACTATGAATAAATATAACATATAGAATACAATTGAAAAATTGTAGGAAATGTAACTGACTACACAGCATCATACAACGTTTGACAAACCATACAAATACAGTATTTACATAATTATAAAAATCAATGCATTCACTCAAACTTTCAGACACAAAAATAGAGAAGAATGATGAGAAGCACGTAAAATGTTTACTTAGCCTTATTTAATTATTCACTTAGCAATATGGTGATACAGTCACCATACCAGAGATATGCATGTTAAGGATACTGATAACATCCAACACAACCTAGAAAACATAAGTTATATTTTTATACAAATACAACCATATATATTAGCTAGCAATGTTATAGATTACTAACCTCAACAATCGAATTATTTATCCAAAGATGTGTCCAAGTCCAAAATGTTGACTGACTTCTAAAGTGGTGTTGTGTCTAAAAATCTAAACCTAATTGTATCCATTTTTTCTCAAAAATATAAACCACATAGGGACCCGGAATTACATCTTGGTGGAACTCCACTAAAATTCAATTCGTAAAAGAAGCTAAATTCTTAGGAATAATTTTTGATTATCACCTTACTTTCTTACCACATATTAAATATTTGAAAGCTAAATGTCTGTAGGCACTAGATTTATTAAAGGTCGTTTCTAATTCTAAGTGGAGAGGAGATCAGACGACACTCCTTCACTTATATATACTGAACCGGAAAAAAACCGTCACCATGGACAGATATATGAGAAACCTTATTTGTCCAAACATTGTAAACATACTTTGAGACATATTAAAAGGATGAAACTTGGCATAACTGATCATCTAGGTTGAAATTAAATCGACAAATGTTCTTAAAGTGAAACACAACACTAGTATCTGAGAAAATGGCATCACAAGTCAGTATCTCGTGTGTCCGCCATGTGCATTGATGACTGGCGTGCAACGTCCATACATGGAATGGATGAGGCGGTTGATGAAGGCCATAGGCACTTGAGCCCACACTCTGAGGAACGTCTGGCGCAGTTCAGCTGCAGTTGTCGGCCTTGGTCGGACTTCATTGAGCCGTCTTTGAATCTCGTCGCACACGTGCTCAATGGGATTTAAATCGTGACTGAGGGCAGGCCACTGCATGGTTCTGATGCCATTCTGCTGGAGACAGATGTTCTGGAAAACAACAGGGCCGACCCTCTGTGCAAGACCAATTCCACCCTACACCATGATGCTCACCCAACGAGTCTCTCTCAACAACATAAGCATTCGAATAACGTTCCCCACGGCGTCGCCAAACTCTATCTGTGTCATCTGCTGTTGAGATACAGTAACGGCTCTCGTCTGAGAAGAGGATTCTTCTCCACTGCTGGTGGCGCCAATGCTGGCGCTGTGTTGCCCACTGAAAACGGTCCCGGCGATGACGTGGTGTCAGAATGGGTCCTCGGTGTGGCCTGTGATAGTGGAGGTGTCTGCTCGTCAATCGTCGACGCACGGTGTCCGCACTAATGTGTCGCTGGTGTGTCCCCATGGTCTGTGGAGCAGTTTCCGCAGCAGTAACACAGTCGCACAATCTGACGATCCTGACGTCTGTTGGTGACCCTTGGTCTTCCACTACGTGGTCGGTCATCTCTAGTGTTGGTGGTCTGGTACTGTTGCTGGAGCCTGTATATCGTCGTTACGGGGACTTGAAACGCACTGGCTACTTGCCAGGCGGTTTGTCCAGCTTGCAATCGTCCAAGGGCTTGGTGTCGCTGATTTCCTGTCAATCCTTGCATGTGGTAGCAATTCAATAACGAATGAATGTTATCCGATCTGGGTGGATTTTTATAGTGCAAGAAATGGGGGAACGCATGTGCATTTCAATTTGCACGGAACTTACCTGCATCGGGTTACCATGGCCGTTGCCGTGATGGGTTTGTGCGATCGGTTTTATTGTTATCTGCTTTGTGTTTTTTATCATCAAATTTCATTTTTTGCGGACAAGGTAATGTTAAATTTGAGAAACTTTGACAAAAATTACCCAGACATTTAAATGACAACTTTTCATGCAATGTTCCTTGGGGTGCCGTTTGTTTTGCGGTTAAGTATATATCACTTGTCCGTTCTAAACTCGACAATGGCTCCATCATCTATGGTGGAGCATGTTAAAAGCACCCTTAAACATTTAGATTCAATCCATCATCAAGTTATAAGACTCTGTCTTGGATCTTTCCGAACCTCCCCTTTTGACAGTTTGTACATTGAGGCCGATGAGCCAACTCTTAAACAGCGCCGTATTAAACTTTCGTTACAGTACATCACAAAGTTATATTGTAATGAGTCCAATTCTGCATACAGCTATGTATTTAATTCCCTTTATGGGGATCTGAAAAGTAAAAAATGATTATTGCGCCTCTCGGAATAGAATTAAACCTTTTATTTCTGCTGCTGGAATTAAACTTGAAGATATATCTCCTTCTCGACTGCTTTCTTCTCCTCCTTGGAAATTGGTAAACCCACAGGTGGATCTTACCTTAACTAAACTAAAGAAATCTGACACTAATCAACTACAATATCAACAAGAATATAATGATGTAAGAAACGAATATAATACTTACAAATCAATATTTACAGATGGATCCAAGGATAGACGTGCTGTTGCCAGCGCCACTATCTTTGGATCCAGAACTATATCAACTAGATTACCAGATGACTCTTCAATTTTTATAGCTAAATCAAAGGCCATATTAACTGCTCTAGAGTATATACTGAACAGCATTGAAAACGCACCATCATGAAAATGGATGTATTTTTATCCGGGCTTATGTCATATGAAAATATATAATTGAATGAGTAACATACGACGTTCTGGACGATGCATGAAGAAGAACAGCTCGTCAAAACACATTCCTAAATTTCTTGTGAGCAACAACGCCAAAATGGAACAAATTGTGTTTTGTTTCACGGGAAGCATGCAGAATAGGGCTATAAAAGACAGACTTTTAAAAGCCACATCACTTGTGGCTGCAGACGTAAAGGGTACTGACACAAGAAATGCCAAGATTAACAGCAGAGGAACGTGAAGGTGCCTTGGGCATGCTTGAAGTTGGTACGTCAAGTAGAGTCGTTACACAACGGTTTCAATGCCATCATTCAACAGTCCTCAGGCTACTGAGTATATACCAGCAGACAGGAACCACAAGAGATCGACCACGTACGGGTCAACGTCGTGTAACTACACCACGTCAGGATCGCCATATTGTTCGTCGGCATCTTCGTGATCGTACACTTCCGGCTACCAGGACTGCAGCAACCGTACAAGGTCGACGGGGTTTGATCAGCGCTGACACCCTACATCGACGTCTCCGCTCAGCTGGGCTACGTGCTTGACGTCCATATGTTGGACCCATACTCACTGATCGACATCGACATGAACGTCTGCGTTGGGCCGAAAGGCATCGTCATTGGAGATTGCGGCAGTGGCATGGTGTGCTGTTCTCTGATGAGTCCCGTTTTCATTTACGGAATGCTGACGGTTGACTGCGAGTGTGGCGTCGACGTGGAGAACGTTACCACAATGACTGCGTTGTACAGACAGATCAAAGGGGGGGGGGGGGATGTGTCATGGTGTGGGGCGGCATCAGTCATAACCATCGAACAGAGCTCTATGTTTGTCGTGGAAGAGTTAGTGCCCTTTACTTCGGGAATAACATATTGGCAAATCACTTCATCCCAATCTTTCATTAGCACCAGGATATGCACACCTTCCAGCAAGATAATGCAAGAGCGCACACAGCACGTGTTTCAACACAGTACCTAGCGAACAATAATGTGCCTCTGCTTCCATGGCCAGTCCTGTCAACCATCTATCGCCAATTGAACATCTATGGGATTACCTGGGTCAACGCCTCTCACGTCGTCCGCAAGTACGGAACCTGAGAGAACTTGAAGATGCACTACGTCAAGAGTGGAATGCTATCCCACAGAACACTATTCGCAGACTTATTCGATCAATGAAAAGACGTTGCATGGCCTGTGTTGCTGCCAATGGCGGACATACCAGATATTGACTTTTCATTTAACCCTATGTGTCTTCCTCACACTGATGACGTAAATGTAATTACTGTGTGGTATTCCTGTTTCCTTTGTCGTCTTTCTTAATAATCCGTCTATGTCTGTTCTAATTAAAATCGATCATTGCTCAAGTTGTTTTTGTAATATTTCAAGATTTATTGCTGGTGCGTTTTCAATGCTGTTCAGTATATAAATAAATAGTCTAAACATAAGGAATTCATTATTTTTTCAGACTCCTTATCCTGTCTTCAGGCAATAAAAATACTTCGTGTCAACATCCAATTTTTCTTAACATCATTGAATTACCCAATAATCCTGCTACTGGCCAATACGACATCGTCTTTTGTTGGTTACCCAGCCATGTTGGGATCGTTGGTAACACAATGGCTGCTGCTGCTGCTAAGGCGGCACTCAACAAATCCCTGACACCACTTCTTGTACCCTATAGTGCTTTTTAACCTGTCATTAGATGTAATATCAAAGAACTAATGCAGAAGAAGTAGGACGCCCAAGTGGGTGTAAATAAATTACACGCAATAAAAGCAAATATCGGTTATACCTTCTGGGGTTGTCAGTCCAGATTTGAAGAGGTCATATCAAGACGATGTCGTATTGGCCATTCTCGATATACTCATGAATATTTATTGGTGAGGATCCTCCATTCTGCATCCCTTGTGAAGAAAGAATCACGGTCAGGAGGTGATTGGTCTCCACGTACCAGACTACTCGATTGTTGATCATGCGCTCCATGGTTTTACAAACACAGCTAGTTAATGATATTGAAGGGTCACTAGATTGGTCTGTATGATCATGCCCAGGCTTTGGTCTATGAATGATAATAGCACTGTGCCACTAATTAAGGGGGAAAATTGCCGGTTGTCCATATTTCATCAAATATATTAAGCAGCGTTTCCAAACATGCATCGGGCAAGTGTTTCAGGAGCTGATAATGTCTTTGTCGGTTCCTATTGCAGTGTCATGAGATTGCCCTAGGGCAGTAAGTAATTCATAGAGTGAAAAAGTTTCGTTATAGTCCTCACCATCATCGGAGTTAAAAATTGACTTTTATATTCTCCTGCAATTTTTGAAACCTCTGAAATTGAGGTTTAAAGTTTGAAGATGAGTAATGGTTTGACATAGTTTCACCAAGTTTGTTGGCAATTTCAGATTTAGTGGTTATTAGTATATTACCATCTTTGAGACAAGAAAGTCAAAGTCAAAGTCGTTGCCATGGAAACTCGAACAATATATTTTTTTTTAAATCCCACACTATGAAAAGGCTCCAGCTCACCACCAGACCTATCATTGTGTCAAGTTTGATAAAGATGTCTCATATTTTTTTGTTTTATTTCTGCTCCGGAAACGAAAAGTGACGGACGGACAGACGGGGGATAATAATGTAAAGGGATTTTCATAATGTGTATATGTTATATCTTACACATTACCCGTCACTTGTTTAGGAATAAAGTAAATCATTACTTGAGGACTAGACGTACGTCACAAGATTGGCTCAAACAATGGTATTTGTTTCGCTGGTTGCCTGGATACATTTGTTATGCACCATCTCTTATTACAAACCTCTAGGAGAGCTGTTATGTTGGTGGTTACACGTTTGACGCCATTCATATACAAATGCATCATGTATCACCAGAAATAATTCAAGGTCACGTTAATTGCTTTCAATATTTGTTTAATTGCTAATCTAATGAGAACTAAACACTAAATCAATACTGTCAATAGATGATTTTTTTTGTTTTACCACTTAAATCGATTATGAAATCCCAAAGATCGTAACACTGATCAATTTGTTTTGGTGTGCTTATTTGGATACATTGATATAATATAGAACAAGGGATCATAAACTATAACGCACAATTTGCATAAAAATATAAATATTTGTTGCCCAACGCTTCACATCAGAACTCCTGCCACACAACAGCGGTCTTAAAAGAATAAACACTAGACCAGAATAATATGATGAGCTATGTGATAATACATGTTTTACATAAGTCTTTTGTCAAGCTCATAAAAATCACATCTTAGTTCTCGCTGAGGACATCCCATTACGGGTCATGTCAGAGCGACGTTATATATCAGATCGACCTTCCATCCAACCAATCAGAGCTTGGTTGAGTTTTCTGTAATATTTTTGTCAAATTGGTTTTATATATCTACCTTTTCACACAATGTACACTGAAGTAATTGTTTATCGCGTACAGAAATAGTCCCTATAAATCAAAGCGGCCTGTTCATCAAGTCGTCTGCACCTGGCAAACAAGTGGTAGATCGCATGAGCAAATACCCATGACAAAGAGACACAATTGCACACATTCAACATTGTTATCATACAGCCTTCTTTTAGGCTGGCCCGTACAACCATGGAATACCAGGCGTCCACTATAAACCGTACTCCCCACGAGGTTATTAGATCCACATGCAGATATCTGATTTTATCATATAATAGGTGGGTTTCTCGGCAGGATAAAGCCAACGGATAAAAACGATATCCGTTGGGGTCATATGCGGATAGAGATGCAAATATCAAAGGTCAAGTAGGGACTACTTTCAGTGTTTATAAACAAAAATGGAGTCGCACTTGTCATTCGGCGATCGAGTCAGAATTAACCATCGTGAATCTGGATAAACTACAGGGATAATTGATACAATTATTTAAAAAAGACAGTCTTATATACTGAAAGTCAGTGTCGAACTGCGACGTAACTAAGGAATTTTATAAGTTTGGGCAACTTTGGAGATATAAATTTCGAAACAATTTTGCGAGGGCACTAGGCCTAGCCGAGGGGGATCCGAAGCCATATCTGTGCTTGTAGACCTCTGCGGCTTGAAACCTTTTCCACAAATAAAAATAGTTGGGTTTAGGCGAAATATGTATGAATTGTTACCTTGTTTCGTTTTGGCGCTGTGTATACATGTGACTATACTTCTTAACGTTAGTACAGAACAGGCCGACTGTGAACAATCACTGGCCGTGATGTCTCATAGGCTAGGGTTAGAGTAGCTTCCCTTTGACAAAGGGCAGTTACTCTAGCGGACAGACCGATGGATTGTCGCGAAAGGCAAGTTAAAACAATTGTTGTTTTGCGTATATGTTGCTTCGCCACTGTATAAGAAACAGATTTCAGTTTGAACTATATTGGCTACTGTCACTGTCCGACTGACACATCACCTACCCTGTGACGTAATAAATATTAATGCGCGCATTCCAGGAAAACTCACAATGTTTAGGTAATGTTGGTGAGTGAGGGGAAGCGATTTTCAAGCACAGAATTGAAGAATGACATTATATGATAAAGAGGTTATCACGCTTGTGTGTTTAGGGATGGTAAATATCCTGTATTAGGAATAAACACTATTTACCACCCCCAAACACACTCGCGTGATAACCTCTATATTTCTCATTAAAACAAACAAAAGTCGATTGTACTGAATTGTTGTTTTTGCAATATTTAATAGCTGACGAAGGTTGTTTTGTCAACAATAGAGATGTAAACTTATTTGTGAAAGTACGTAGGCTGAGTACGTCACTTGAACAGCCTTTCAAAGCATTTTAATAAATATGAACTTGGAAGATGGAGGTTAGACTAGCAAAAGACACCTATTAAGCTGATGAACAATGCATATGCCAAGTTTCGTTATGGGGGAGGAGACATGACTATTGTGTCCTGCGTACCCAACGGTGACCACGCTTGACGTTGAATTGATCATCTGGCAGCCAACATCAACTTGGCATCATCATTTTCATTGCATTTCCGATTCTACTACAAAGTTTTAGTATTTTCTCCTAAATTAAGCCGGGCATTGCAATCAGTTGAACATTAATTTTCTCCGAATATATTCAATGTATACAGAATTACCACAATAGTAGTGCTATGATCGGTATGTAGAACAAACCAAAACAGACTGTCTGTATGCTGGCTATGGTTATTATGTTATTGAGTTAAAAAAAAAGTTTTTATAAACAAAGGAACATATATATCATTTTTGTTAAAACAAATTCAGATAAAATCTCAAGCTAAACCAAATGTATTTGCCCAATAGTGAAACAGTTTTCTCAGAATCAGCTTGTAAGATTATATGTGTATAAATGACATCAGTATTGCTTTAGCTTGAGGGCGTTCCCATATAATTATCATAACATATCGTATTACTATATTATCTCTCTGCTTCGTAACTGTGAATCGATGAACACTACTGCTAATATCTTAGGTGGAAGAGTAACACAGTCATTCATACAAGAGCTATGGCAACCCTATCCATGTTCGCTATTGTCACATTGTTCCTTCATTACAACACCACTGCTGGCGATCATACCAACATTATCTCCAAAACATATTCTGAGTGTACTCAGTTCATCTCTCCCATAAATGAAACTGTAGTTGAAGACATGCATGGCGCTGCCTCGTGTGCTGTTCAGTGTGTCACAGAAACCAGATGTGTGGCTTTCAGCGTGTCTGCAACTGATGACATGTGTATGCTTCACCGTGAGATGTTCCTGACAGGAATCTGCTACAGTGGAAATTGGCGCCATTACAATGTAAGTCAAAACTGTTCACTCAATAGTGTGAGGCAATGATACTGTAAAGGTGCAAGTTAGGGATAAATTATGGACATACATTATGTACTTTTAACTGTTTGTAAACAGACTATGAAGCGCAATATTGCAGGGACGACGATGAAAATAAGTAGGTGAGGATATAAGTATTTCTAAACAATTGCAATAAAAACTTCAGGTAGTTCTCCCACAGCAATTTGATTGTAAGTCTTTCAGTGAGTGAATGGGGTGTTATACCAATGAACTACTTCTACAAAATATAACTAGTATGACAATTGTAAAATGCGATATCTTAACCGGGAACTAAATATACATTTCAGACCCAAATATTGGCTTCATAAACAATTACACATCTTTCCCGTTGAGGATAGAGTTATTCAATTATTCCACTTTGATACAAACTGACATCCTTTCGAATTACATGTATGAGGAGGTCTGTTACCCAAGTTGAACATTTTAGGGGATGTCTTTACATCTCTAACTATCCTCGCCTATGAAAATCAGCGTCAGTCGGGGACTTCTGAAACACTTCTGAAAATATATAAAGTCACATTTCATGTTTGATTCTTTTGTGCCTTTTTACACTGTAACTGGGATAATGTTTGTGAATGTAATCTGCGACTGCAGGTATGACGTTCATGTACTAAAGAGAGTAATTGGACATGAATGTACATGGACTATAACTTTCCAATGAAGAAAAGTTCTTACATCAGTCAAAAATGAGACAGTAGTGGCCATTAACTGATTTGTCAATATGGCTGCTGTGGATTCGAACCCCTTGATCAAATTGTGATGGCAAGAGACAGTTTAATTGTTCCAGTTTGTATTTTATTTCGCATTATCAGGTTGTGTCAACTGGTACATTTTCGACTGATTTACAAGCTTACATTGCGGCAAATACGCAGGAATGCTGGTGTCGGGAGGAACCACGAACAATCATTATTTATTTAAACAATAACCACTCTTAACAACTTACAGGTCCAGAACCGCTGCATGAATGGGGGCGAATATAACCAGGAAAAACTAACCTGTCAATGTTATGGTGGCTACATCGGTCAGTTCTGTGAAAGGATCATGCAGGGTAAGATTTTACATCATAACTGAACTGTCCTCTCAAATTCAGACAATTCTAGAATTCACACAAAAGCATTACAGGTGAAAACATGCAATATTAGATGGTCCTGTTTTGAATAATTCGTTCGGTGGAAAGTGAAAATGACATGAATTAATAGAAAAAGTCTCATTTCCATAGTCTGCTGTAAATCTCTGACATTGAACCAAAATTACCTGGCACGAATTCTTTATAATATTTTATCAATGCTTCTTTTTCGTATACTGTTGAGTCTTGCAAAATTGCATTACAATGTTTCAGATTGTACTGAAGGATATAAAACAGGCCATTATACCTCGGGGTCAGGAATATACTTAATTCAACCAAACATAGCGCCTACCCCATTCAAAGTCAAGTGCTTGATGCAACACGGTGGCTATACACATGCCCAACAGCGTAACTATGGATCTGCCGATTTCTATCGATCATGGCAAGAATACAAAGATGGCTTTGGTGACCTTTCCAAGGACTTCTGGCTTGGAAACGATAAAATTGGTTACATTACAAATGGACGCAATCAAACGCTCAGCTTTGTGAGTAGGGATATGAGTACCACCTTCACAAGACAGCGAATGTACACATCTTTCACCCTGTCCCAAGATGGCCTGTACAGAATGACATTCGAAAGAACATGGGGACATACAAATCCTGACAAAAGTGGTGGTGACTGTTTGAGTGAATTGAAGGGACAGCCCTTCTCCACCTTCGACCACGATAACGACGACAGCACTCTGAATTGCGCCAAAGAACATCAGTCTGGATTCTGGTTCAAGAACTGCACTCCCTGTAACCCAAATGGTGTTTGGTCAGATACTCCAGATGGAAAGAGAGCTGGAATACCCGAGGAGATGTTCTGGATACCTGTTACCGGAGATAACCTGTTGTTGTCTTGCACGATCTATTTGCAAGGCATCTAATTGCATTTATTGCAGTAAATGTATCATCTGTAATTGTCCCATGCGCCCAATATGCAATAGGGATTATGTCATATTGCTGAACATACCATGTGTTTGTGACAAATACAATTCAACACGTTTCACACCATTCATTTGAAGCTTACGTAAATTTATCCAACGGTTACATTTTGTTTAAAACAAATGTTCCAGATATAGGTTTCATTTATAAATGTATTGATAGTTTAGGCAAAAGATGTATGTATGTATGTATGTATGTATGTATGTATGTATATTTATATATATATATATATATATTATGTTATATTATATTATATGTAAACACTTGTTTACCGTTACTTCAGAAATAAAGTTTGATTTGCTCTACCCCTTGTGTAGTGTTGTGAAGAATAGTTAAAACACGAGTTCGCGTGCGTTCCAGTGCTATGACGTCATTATAGTTGTTATATGGCATTAAGATTGTTCTTGTAGAACATTGTTTCTTTTGCGATTCAGCAGATGATCATTGCATTGTATTTGGACAATGATAAGTCGTCAGGAATGAAGTACTATTTGATGTAAGCAGTGGTGAGGAAGTTATTATATTTAATTTCAGATAAACATATAAAAATATCGTGTTCACCTTCATTAAAATGTCAACTGTCAATTCTGTTGATTTGAGTGAGTGAGTGAGTGAGTGAGTATGGTTTTATGCCGCTTTTAGCAATACTACGAAGGGGGACACCAGATATAGGCTTCACACATTGTACCCATGTCGGGAATCGAACCCGGGTCTTCGGCGTGACGAGCGAACGCTTTAACTACTTGGCTACCCTACCGCCCCTCTGTTGATTTGAAAAATGGCGGAGTGAATTTCAATATGACCGCCATGATGGCCATATTCAACTTCTAATTGTGTCCATAACTAAGCTTTTTTTGTTTCTAAATGGAATGCAAGTTTGTTACATGTGTAGTTAGTAGTGGAGCTGAACAAATGCCTTCCGTGGTTTGCGATATCATTAACTTTTACCTTAACTTGACCTTTGCTTTCTGATAACACTGAATGATGAAACTTCTTAAAGTCATTCTTCAGCCATTTCTGTTCAAAATGTAATTGAATTTGGTATTGTTACATGTTGATTCCTAACTTATAATGCGAAGGTTAAAATTTAACGTCACATTGGCAATATGTCAGCCATATCGTGACGAGAATGTATACACGTTAATAGTACATATCTTTACGCTATTTAAAAACTTACAGTAACTAGAATATGACAGATCGACCAAATCGGGCAACGTGTTTGTCGAACTGTTGTTCCTTTTGCCCAACACACCACTTCGACCCTTACTTGAATCGGGTCAATTCTACCGTCTATAAATCAGCTGGTCATGCCACGCCCTATGCATGAAAAGCATGAGTTCTGACAAAAAAATACACAAAGAAACATTGACAGGTCAGCTTGTCCTGGTCATATTCACAGCGGTTCTGGACCTGTAAGTTGTTACAGAGTGATGTGTCAGTGTGAATATCTATTCGTCAAGTCAGGGTTCAACGTGACGCAACATTCCTGCGTATTTGACGCAGTGTAAGTTTGTTTAAATGCGTCGAAGCAATACCAATTGCATCACTGTTATCCCAACCTGATAATGCGAAATCGAAAATTATAAACACAAAGAAAATAGTTAAACACAGCCCTATTTCTGAACCATGACAAATGGCAAAAATCATGGCATGGGATGACTGACCACAGGGGCTGGGCGATACCAATGTCATCGAATAAATAAAGAAGATATTGGTGAGATGTGATTGAAATTTACTGACAAAAACATCACATAACACATGTACCTTTTGACCTTAGACAATACCTAAAAAAAAGTATGGAGCTGCAGGATTAAGAAAACGAGTTAAGTTTAAAGTTTCATGTAAAAATGTTCCTTAACATCTCTTCTTGACATGTAAAACAGATCAGTTGCGGGCCTGGTATGACCGCCGCGTGCCCGGATGCAGAAGGATCTCCTGCCTGTATGTGCCGCCCCAGAATATCCCAAACATGTTCAAGGGGGTTCAAATCTGGGCTCATTGCTGGCCAGGGTAGAGGCGTTATTGCATTGGCCCTCATGTAATCCACGACTGCATGCGAACGATGAGGCCTGGCATTGTCATCCATGTACTGAGGTTGAGTAGCAAGATGGTGTTTGTCAAAATGAGGAACGACGACTGGCCTCAAAACGTCCCGGGTGTACTGAGCCCCTGTTAAGTTGGCCCTTATGGTGACCAAATCATGAGAGATACAACCACCAACCCCAAACCCCCATCATAGTATTACGCAACAGTCAGTTTAATGTTCTTGCTGTTTTCAGCCGCTTTCTGACGGTTCTGGTGCTGAAACGACGATTGGGCAACCACACCTGCTTCAGACGATTACTTGTTAAAAAGGGTTTTCAGCGTATGAGACGAAGAAGGTCCCTGTCTCGACTAAACGGCTTAAGACAGTGTGATGATACCCCAAATTTTGACCAATGGCATTACAAGACATTCCTGCATTATGCATGCCGACTATTTGCCATCTTGTGGCGTTTGATAATCCCCTTCGTGTCATGGTTACACAATGTCATGGAATAACTATTTAAAATTGAGCTAAAGAAAGCAATTTTAACGTTTGTATAAATTGCTTTTAGAGATACTCGAGGGTAGCATGTTGCACGGGCATATCATGCATTGTACGTGAGCTTTCGTCACGCATGCCTGATTACATCATGTCGAGAAAACATAATTCTTCCCGTAATATCTTTCATGACTGTTACAAATATTGGAACCAAACAACAATGAAATATATTAGGGTGTGCTTAACTTTTTTCTTTGTGTATATTAAAATCATCCACGACAAGTGATCCATCTATTGAATCACTTAAAACCTTTGAAAGACTATGCATTTTAATACTAAATACAGTGACAGACAAAATACTGCCTCGCCAGACACCCTGATCCTGAGTACAATGGTTGTACCCAAACAGGTTTGAAATTGCTCTGTCTGTTAAAAACAGAGGCTAGAAAAATGAGGTAAACGACGTCTCAAGCCAAAATCATGTAAATCCTTTAAACTGCCATGCTTCCAGGTAGTATCGTATGCTTTCTCAAGATCAAAGAAAATAGATACTATGTGTTGTTTACTTGGTAAAGCATTTTTAACAAAGGATTCCAATCGTACTAAATGATCAATAGTACTATATTTTTCCACAACAATATTTGTGAGAAGACCACTGGTTTCCAAATACCAAACTGATCTATTTTTCACTATTCGTTTCATGGTTTTGTTAAAGATTAAGGAGGGTAATTAGAAGGATCTGTGTGATCCAGGGCAAGTGTTGGTGTGGGGACCACAATGACATTATGCCACGTATGAGGAAATTTCCCCGAAGTCCATATGTGGTCTAAAATATCTAAAAATGTCTCTAGACATGATTCAACAAATGCTTCAATAACTTGTCGATAGTATCATCCCCTGCTGCAGTATCATGAGCTAGCTGCAGTTTGCATGAGCGGCATGTAGCTCATGCAATGAAAACACTGCATTGTCATCATCACCGTTATGAGAATCAAAATTAACTTTTTTCTGTTCCTTTTGTTTCTGATTTCTCTGAAACTCAGGGACATAATTTGAGAATGAAAGGCTTTTGGCAAAAGTTTATTTGCAATGTCAGAATTATCAATTTGTCACCATCTTTAAGATGGTGTACTGGCGATTGGAGCCTTTGCCCTTTATGTTTTTTACCATGTTCCCAAACTTGGACATGGGCGTGAGTCAATTAATTTTGGAGACATAGTTCCTTCAAGATTGGCGCTTATTTTGTTTATAACCACGTCGTGCCTTGGCACATGCAATTTTGACATTATTGAAGTTATGAACTGCAGGATGTTTGCCGAAATATTTGTCTGCTTTCCTCCCATGGTTTAAGAATATGAGGATTTGCAGAAGACACCGTTGGTTAGCTTCTCTAGCCAACTAGAACTTCACCATTCAGTACAGATCAGGAAGGTCCAATATATGCTCACCACCAAAAGAAACGCGAACCATAAAAACATATAGAGACTATGTACGTTAAGAAGAGCTATTTCCAATCTGAAGGAATTAATGACAAAGCTAACAATCAGTCACGTGTTACCACAGAGTTTCTTTACTCTTATCACAATGTGCTGCATGTGATTTCCAACTTTACTCACTAATCCTGCACGAAACAAATAGTGCATCTCGAGTCATGGATCTATGACGTCACATGTGAAGCGTTCATCGGCGTCGGTTCTCACAACATACCAGTATATTCTTTTGTGCATCAAACCAATCTAATATCTCTTGAATATGAGGAATTCTGCATATATTAAACAACATATAAGATATTCACGTTTTTTTTGTCAAGGAGTATAGAAGCTGATGTCCTGTCCAGATTGTCGCAGAGAGAACAAATTGAAGAAATAAACACAGATTCATTAAGAGGTATCTGTGATGTTTTACAATATCTCCATGACAACGTTGGACATCCAGGGAGAGAGAGAACACCCTATATCTCATCACGGACATATTGTATTGGCCTGGGATGACAAAGGGTGTTCAACAATGTCTGCGTCATAAAACACCAGTGGTCAGTATGGAAACCTAGCAGTCTCGAGAACTGGTCTGCATGGAACCTGGAGCCATTAAAGGGAGAGCAGAAACATGTTCTATTAGTGACTGACCACTTCACATGACGAACAAGACATCTGCTGAGGTCTTCTTCAACAACTCCATCATACATTATGGGATACCTAAGCGAATCTACTCAGCCAACTTCACTGAGAAGATCATGCATGCGTTATTTGAGCTACTGGAGATCAACAAGTCCCCGGACCATATCATATCATCCAGTGGGAAACTGGATGTGTGAACGTCTCAATGGGACCAGACAGCAAGAACTGGAAAGGTCATATTGGATCATTAGTACACGCCAACACCTATTCAATAAGTTGATAGTAGTTCATAAACACTTGCTCATGATATAGTTGGAATTGTACAATCGACTACTTTAACTACATGCTTTAACTTCGTACTATTGTTTTGCCCCCGTAATTACTCTGTATAACCCAACTGTTGAATAAATAGCCTCTGCCCTTCTACATATTTGTCTCCGTTATAATTCCACATACTCAAGTTGTCAAGTAAATATTCTGTCCTCAACAAAGATAATGAAATAGCTCAATAATTGTTGTCTACCTCCCTGCATTGACAAAACAAGGTAATTCTCCCATATCCCCAGTCCAGCGGGCCATGCGCGACCATAAATACAGTAGACATATATTCTTGTCTAGACAGCTATACTTTTGGAATCCAAACCACCCCACAAGCTTACACAGTCTCTGGCCACTTACAAGCTCCGACGTTCATACAGTTTGGACCTCACTCTATGAAAGTTCATACTCCAATGAACAAACACAAAGTGAAAGTCAATTCTAAAATAACTTTCAGGAAATACTTGCACAGTTTTATATAACATTTTCAGCAGTTTTACAACGGGATGTTCCCGGACTTTCTGACCCATAACACAATATTGGTATAATTACTGCATCAGAAATCCTGATCAGTTTAATTGATATTACCTACCTACTTTTGACACCTGTATATTGCCATAAGAACATTTTTCGTGTGATGGAAGGTATGATTGTGCTTTAGTCCACACTTGTCTGGGTGTAAAGACTACACAAAATATCCATAAAACGACACATCAAACTACTTGTAATAGAGATAGCTTTCTTTAACATTTCTTTCAGACCAATAAATTCACAAAAATTGTCGAATCGATCAATATTTTTTGTAACTGTAACGTTCGTTGCATTAACAAGTACAGAAATATCATCAGCAAACAAAACCGCAAATGGTTTAATTAGCAATAGGTTGATTGATAAACGAAAGAAAAAACAACTCGGGTCTCAAGATGCGGCCTTTGAACACTGATAAAAGAATATTGAACATTTTCCCATTTGTACCCATATTTTTGGGCTTGCCTGTGATCATCATGTTTAACAATATCAAAAGCTTTTAAAAGATCAATAAATATTTGCGAAAATATTTGATCAGCACTGGAGCAATTTGGAGTTGGTACACCAACTCTCCTGGCTGGAATATATTGTAAAGTAAATATTAATATAGAATATAATCTTTTATTAGGACATAGGCAAGGCCTCCAACTAAGAAACATTTATGAGATGAGTTTGATAAGCGAATCGACCACGGCCGCGGTCTTGAGCACAGATGGCACTGGCATTACAGGATGAGTGAGTGAGTGAGTATGGTTTTACGCCGCTTTTAGCAATATTCCAGCAATATCACGGCGGGGGACACCAGAAATGGGCTTCACACACTGTACCAATGTCGGGAATCGAACCCAGGTCTTCGGCGTGACGAGCGAACGCTTTAACCACTAGGCTACCCGACCGCCCCCATTACAGGATGAGCAGGCCTCCATTTATTCTGATTTAATACCATATAATTACACCATTGACAAAAATACAAATTATAATTTAAGCCTTAATAATGTGGTATAGGAAGTTTCTCCTGTGTTGGATAGCTATCCATCCTATCTGTCCACTTGAATGTTTAAAGCAAAGTGAGGAAAATAAATTAACGTATATTTTTCAGATTCGTGACTGTCTTGCTGTAAAAGGTGCAATTTGTAACTGAATCCCAGCAATGACGTTCGATTGCTGCATTGTGTGCAGTGTGTAACACATGAAAACATGCAAAGTATGTTCTAGCTGTAAGATAATACGTATATTTTGTAAGAAACAAGGATTTTGAAAATACCCGATTCAGATTGGTCAATCAGAAGTTTCAAATCTCAATATCCAACTCTGACTGAACATCTGAATTGAGAAGTGTGCCGCCATAGTAGTGGCAACTAAATTTGTCAAGGACTGTTCGATTTTCATTAGTGTTGCCCATTTCTCGTTATGCTATGTAAAGCACCATGAACTAATGCTCTAGCACATTCTTGAACTTTCTATTCAATTATTCATTTCCTTTTGAATTTTGAAACAGTTTGTTTACAGGCATTTTTGACGGTGGTCACAATAATAAATAAATAACATGAGATCCTTCAATATTTTTATTTCTTTTGTCATAAATGAAGGTTGTAGGATGAATGTTTAGCATAATCGGACAGAACTTCCTTGCAGCCAACAACGTTAACGTCACTCTCCTCAGGCTTGTCCAAATTAAAACACCTCGGGAATGTCATGGATCGTCGTGTTCGACAGCGACCACATTCTCCAGCCAACCGACAAGAACTTATCCAGGCCTTCCAAGAAGAATGGCGGCATATCCCACGTGACGTCATCTGACTTTTTCTGTTGAGATTTTTGCGTGTTTTGTAGCAGGGGTTGGTCAAACACGCCATTTCTGTGACGTGTCATTGAACTTTAGCGATGTTAGATGTGTGTGCCCTTTGTCCATTGTCCAAATGTCACATTGTTCAAGAGTTCTTTGATTAGGGTCACCCAATTCACGGCCTTCGTAAAGCGTTAAAAATATTCCATGTAGACATATTACCATGGTTCTTTTTCGGTTAAGTAAAAGACTTGCCTTGTCATATGTCTGTGACGGATGCCACCTGAGGGGTAGAATACGCTGAACTTTTCGCGAATACCTGGTATCATCACTACTTGATACTGATTCATATACGCCTACCTATGTTAGTTATTATTGGACACTTGTGCTATTAGAAGATATTTCTTATGATTACAGTTTTCATTTATATAGCCTATGATCAGGCCTAACAAAGGAAACTTGCAGTGGGCAACACATATCTGTCAAATGTTTACCTTTTAAATAGAAGTAGCTTAACAAAGCATCGTATCCTCAAGAACACTGCATCATTTCATTTTAAATCTGATGCCTTTTCACACACAAACAAATCCTGGGAATGATAAAACCCAGCTAATCACCATCCGTGCACGTTATTGATTATATTGATCAATTATTTACGAGGATGGGGTATCAGTCACTGAATGCAAAATCCATACTCCATTACAGGCTGTCCTAATTCAGTTCAAACATTGTTGACCACAGCGTTGAACACCATTGACTGATTCAGTCACAAATATATTTGAAGATTATATTGTCGAAATGGCATAAACAAGTCTCACTGTGAGGTGAGGTGAGGTGAAATGGGGTTTAACGTCGCGTCCAAGATTATTGCACTTATATAGCGACGTGCATGCACGTGTATGTGTGTGTGTGTGGCTGCTTGTACTAGTCCGGACTGATGCCGATTTATAGTGCTAGCCCACTGAGATACCATGCCGCAGTTTAACACGAATGCCCCACTCAGACACAGTATACTGACTCCGAGCCGACCAGTCCTTGTTTTAGCCCCTTAATGCCGAGCGCCAGACAGGGTAACAACAAGTACAATCTTTTAACGTCTTTTTGTATGACGCGGCCCGGGATCGAACCCCGGACCTTCCGCTCTCCGGGCGGACGCTCTACCACAAGACCACGGAGGCGGTTAAGTCTCACTGTGATGATATTTGTTTTTATGCAACAACCGATAACAGCTTACTTTCACCTTTTCGAGAACACAAGGTAGTACCATTACCAACTGATAGTAATTCATAAACACATGTTTATAATGTAGTCGGAATCGTACAATGGACTTGACTTTTTGCTGGGATTTCTTATGATCATGACAACGAGTTTGTTGCGTTTGTTAAATATTTAAACCAAAGCATATTTTTCATATTTAAAGGCCATGAACAAATCTCACAACGAATGATTCTATACATATTCCAAAAGTTCCAGGTGCTTCTCTTCAGTGGTTTCTTTATTGGATATATTAAAAGACTGAAGGACAGACCACGGAAAGCGCGCATGCCTTAACCTCGGGAGATATATTAATATATAATATATGATCACTAGAACATAGTGGTGATACCAGGCGTTCAATCCCTCAAAACACATGTAAGGTAGCATCTTAACAATCACGGGGGCACATGGTACAAGTCAAAATAGGGAACTGCGTCGGACATATTGTTGGTCAATGTCAAGAATTGACTGATGTTTAATGATTTCGATTGTATAAGCTTGAGTTGTGCGTACCCTTTACGTTTTTTACCAAAATAACGAACGTTTAAAACGTTTAAAAATCATTGAAATCATTCTTAAGGACATGTCCGATAATAGGTAATTTAATCAACAGACAAAAGGATTTGAAGTTCAATGAGGCTTTTAGCAAAATATATTGTCCTGTTTGGCATTGAACTTAAGTATGTTCCTTTGTTGGAAGAATAACCAACACAAACAAAAGGTACCTTTTGTTATGTGAAAAACAATTGATTTTGGATGTACAGTGAGGGAAAGTGAAATTTGAAAAGAGTCACAACACATCTGCCTTGAAGCTACACTGGTTCTAATCATCACATTATTGTCACAGTTGTCATTTCAAAAATAAGACTATAGGCCATATTGTAACTATTCGAGGTCCTCCCAGTCGATGATTCGCTGGGTGACATATGTGCATCTGTGAATCGTTGTTATTCATCAAAGCATAGACGGTTCTCTAAATGGGTTTGGTATGACGACACCACTGTTTTTAATAAGACACGAACAAGCCCCTGATTGGCTGGAATTGTGGGTCAAGGTAATTAAGCCAAAACTTCATATCACTTTCTGTTTTGATAGCTATAGAAAAGAGGCATGGGGCTTTCCTTGTTAAATCTGAACTGAATTGTACATGTATTTCCAAACCGAAAGAACATGCCATTTAACCGGAAGAGGACATAATTTTCGTTTTACGGTAGATGTGTGCATGGGACTTTCTCTGTTAAAGCCGCACTTCATGTTGCACGTACATCAACTGGAAGCGAGATCATTCAAACAGATGCATGCAAAACTTTGTTATTAACACAATGAAAGACATGGCACTTTCTTTGTTGAATTTATTCTGCATTTGATTCCCAAACCGGAAGTGACATAATTACATGTAATATGTTAGCACGTATCACTTATGTAAATGGTTGGAGGCATGATGCATTCCAGTTTAAAACTGTACGACGAAGGGCATGTATTTCCCCAAGCTTGAAATGATGTCATTGGACTGGATGTGGCTTTAGATTCCTAATAATGCTAACCAGAGACAAGGTAATCTTGTTTGTGATAACTTTGAAATATAATGTCGTTCTTGTTGAAAAATGTATGCTCACCCCTTACAAACGATACCTAAACACTGCAAGTTTTCCTGGAATGTGCGCATTAATATAATTCGCGACAAAGTCAGTGATTAGTCAGTTTGATAGTGTCAACAATCAATATAGTTCAAAGTGAAAATTGTTTTTAGTCCGCGGCGACACTAACGTATAGGTAAAGGGATAATTGCCCACACATAACTTTTCAATGTCAATCCATCGGTTCGCCCGCTAGAGTTATAGCTCTTGGACAAAGTGAAGCTTCTCTAGTGTATGTGACGTCACGTTTGATAAGAGCCTGCAGTAACGTTCCGAAATGCGTTGATGTTCCACACAGCAACAAAACGAAACACAGTAAAGTATTTCGGCAAAATAAAACTGTTTTTAATTTAAGAAAAGATCCCAAGCCACAGAGGTCTACAAGCCCAGTTATGGAAACTGATCTCGCGAACGCCTTCCGCATTTGCAAATCGATTTACGGCCCTTTGTACTGACGCAGATGAAATGAACTCCTGGATACATTTCACGATTTTTCGAGATTTATGGCCGTGCAGATCTTAACAGAAGCTTTCGAGAACCTTTTCTGACTCCATTGAACACCACAGGCACTGCCAAAGAAATTAGAGAAAATGGTGACGAGGAAAAGTGGGAGGACGAACAGCCTGCACACGGTCTGGAATGAAGTCCCTATGTCTCAAACTAACATCCAATCAAACATACCTCCATCATATATGAATAGAAGCACACAGCATTACTTCCACCAAGGGATGCAAAACTGCTCACAATGCACAGATGACTTACAGTCGAATGTGTCGTCAGTCCCACTGTAGGCTACCAAAATGGCGTCTCAGTTCGAGACGATTGCAAAACGTCAGGAGAAGTTAAATGTTTTTGAACATTCAGTGATAATAATCAGGGACGAGATCAAGACTCATGCAGAAAGAGTTAGTGCAGTACTGCAGTTTCTGTTAGCAATTAATAAGTGGTATGCAGTTGTTGTTTGTTGTTAAATGCCGATCTCAGCAGTATTCCAGATCAACAGTATTCCAGATCAGAGTCTGGGTCAGTTTATCCAGTAATGAGCATCGATTTACGCATTTGGGATACGATGACATGCATCAACCAAGTCAGCCAGACCAATTGATCCAGTTAGTCGCCACTTCTTACAATCTTAGTCGCATTTTACGGAGCATGGGTTGCTGAAGACCGATTCTAACCCTGATCTTCAAGGGTACTAAATGGTATGTACAAAGAATGCAAAGCAACAAGTGAAGGGCTGATGATAGATTTTACAGACGTGCAACATAAGATGGATGATATCAAGAGGGAAATTAAAGACTTTAAGAAGAAATTCCTTCTTTTCAAAGCAGATGAATGAGAGAAAATTTGTTGTTCAACAACATAAAAGAAGGGAGCGTGAAGAAAACTGTACTGAGGTTATCAAGACATGCTGTGTAGATCAACTGGATATCACCGACACACTAGTCATGTACCGTGCATCACAACAGGAACATTTGGAAAATATCCCCATACAGTCGTGAAGTTCCAAAGTTTCCAACACAGAGAGAAAGTTTAGGAGAGTTGTAAAAGTCTCAAGAACACCCACAAATCAATCGGAGAACGGTTTCCTCGAAATATACAGGAAAGAAAAGAAGGCAGAAAATAACGGTATTTAAGAAAGTGAGGAACGACGGCTGGTGACAGTCATGCTTTATGTTGAGGAGCAGCTGTACCCTGGCCGCGCCTCCTTTCCCACCAGATGGAAGACCTGTGTTTGTTTGTTGTTTAACGCCGGACTCATAATTATTCATGTTTTATTAGCATGGTAAGCAGCTGATGATAATATAACAGATGCTCAATATGGTTTTCAACCCAACTCTAGTACTGTGAATACAATATTCGCATTGTGTACTTTTTATGTTCATTTATGTCAAATAAACGTTTAGTCTGGGGCATAAATTATCAAAGGTTAGAATTAGAGGTAAAATGTTAAAAGTAGTAAAAAATCTACGTACCTTAATGTGAGGCCGTGTGTGAGTATGTGATTCAGCTCTTATTATTCCAAAATATGTGGCCATCGTTGACAGCTTTATATTAAATCAAAATATAATTATTATCACTGTTTCATCACGTTATGGCTGGAATATTGCCGATGTGACGTTAAATTTCACTCACTCACTCACCAAAATATGTGGAACATAGATGGATGATCTCGCGAGGGAAAATGAAATACTTTCAGAAGAAATTCTTGATATTCAAAGCAGATGAATGAGAGAAAATATGTTGCTCTGCAACATAAAAGAAAAGATTGAAGAAAACAGTACTGAGGTTATCAAGACATCATTTAAAGGAAAACTGGGTGACACTGACACACCAGTCATGTACCATGCAACACAATAGGAAAGTCTCTGGAAAGGATCGCCATATAGTCGTGAAGTTTCAAAGAAAGAGCTGGTTGGGAAGAGCAGTAAAAATCTCAAGAACGACCCACAAAGTTTCATCGTTTGCGAAAACGATATGTTTACATTTAATAGTCAAACTGCCTCAAACATGACTTTTAACGTGTCAAAGCATGTCATTTATGATATATATATATCCATTCTCTTGCAACTAAAGTTCGTTTCAACGCGTCCATAGCGGTAATCTGACCGTGTTGCTGTAAATAATGGTGAGTTGTGCGAGCTACCGATCACTTCACACTCGATTTTGACGAAATTAATGTAAACATTATTGAATGATCAGCTGACAATGTTTTTGAGATGGGGATAACATCGTTTCAATGGAAAACTTCAGTTTATTAAAAATGTAAGTAAATATTGGGATCCATGCTTTACCGCGCACTATAAACGAATTATATTGCAATAGCGGGGGAACACTGTAATTGCTGCATTGACTTGTATTAGCAATGTTTGTTTTACAGACAAGATTAGTCCAATTACATGGACAGTAAGATTAAGATAATGCAAGTTTAACAAGTTTAACATATTTATTTTCAAATTTGTAAACAAGCGAAGCGCTTATGTTAATACGCACGGACCCTTGGAGATCCGGGATAGAATAGGTCTTCAGCAACCCATGCTTGCCGTAAAAGGCGACTATGCTTGGCGTAAAAGGCGATTAACGGGATCGGGTGGTCAAGGCTCGCTGACTTGGTTGATGCAAGTCATCAATCCCAATTGCGTGGATCGATGCTCATGATGTCAATCACTGGATTGTCTGGTCCAGACTCGATTATTTACAGACCGCCGTCATATAGCTGGAATATTGCTGAGTGCGGGGTAAAACAACAAACCAAACCAAACCTAATACCGCTCCATTACATAGAAGACATGATACAATAAATACACCAATAAAGGTTAGATTAACAAATGAATTGTACATACCAAGCTAAACGTGTAGCTATGATATATGTAGTTGCAGTTTATATTAAACAATTCATATAATTGAAAATCTGCCAGTTTCTAATATGAAGTTTTGAATAGAATGAATCTATGTTTGGATTTGCTCTTCCTACTCAAATACGAATTTCCGCATAGGACTGTTTGTAAAGAATAACCATGCTGGTAAAAATACATTTCATTTCGAAGAACATAGTAATTTGCACACACAAAAATGAAGTGTAAAGCATCTTGGGTATGATATCCACAGTTACAAGTTTATATATCTATCAAATATATCTATTATACTGATCTGCGTTAAGATCGCTGCAGACAAGCCTGGGGCGACTGTGAATAATGTGACATAATCTGCTTCCATCATTTAAATCCCAGTGTATACCATTATCTCCCCTTACGTGAAGCAAGTTCTTTAATTGTGTAACGGTCTCTGCCCTCGTTAGGTTTTCTGGTAACATATTCCAAAGTTGTGTTGTCGCTGGTATAAATGAATCTGCATAAGCTTTTGTTTTACACTTCATTGTTTGAAGATTAGTTTTATCCTTGAAGTTAATATTTGTGTTACTGTATCAGGAATAAGCCTACAAAGATATTCCGGGGAGAAATGGTTATTCATTTTGTGAAACATTACCAATTTTGAATTGTATCTTCTGTCTCTTAATGACTTACACTTTGTTTCATTGTAAATCTTCTGATGACTCGTACCCCGGACAGCGCCACATATGGTCCTAAAAGCATCTAAGTTTTATGTTTCCAATAAATCAGCTTGTTCATTAGTACAGTTGTCCCAAAGATGACAACAATAATACAAAATTGGTAAAATAAATGATTCATACATAGTTTCTAAGGTAGTTCGTGATAGACGATATTTATAACTTCTTAAACAATCAACCAGAGGACAACATTTCCTTGTAACATCATCAATGTGCATTGTCCATGTACAATTACTTTTAAAATAATATCCAGGTGCTTATGACTGTGTACATCTTTGATTTCTGCACCATTCATACATAAGTTAGGTTTGCGACTAGGGACTTCATATATGATAATATATAGTATATAAATCGCGGATATTTTAACAGTTCGTTGTATCCGTTTGTTCGCTCTATCCGTGTTCTACTGTACATAGGAGAGAGAAGAAAACTGTTAAACTCGGCCCGGTTCTTAAGATGGCGTTGAACGACGGCCTTAAGGCGTGGCTAGTGAAAGTCAGGCTTTATATTGAGTAGGACCTGTTACTACCAATTGGAAATCGTGTGCAGATACGTCTTTCATGCAATAGAAATAGTTTGAGACATACAGGAAAACCTGGGAACGAAAATCTTAACTAAGCCTCTTTTTCTCTGATTATGTACCCTGGTCGCACCTCCTACCCCACTAGGCAGGAAAGCACGAAGGGCACACATCGAGGATATGTGAAGATACTTTCCTGGAATATAAATGGTGGTCTTTGGAGAAAATGGGAGGATATTGTGAGGACAGTTATTGTGTCTGGTCGAAGGTCAAGTAAAGTGAAAAAAATGATTGCGATACTTTTGCAAATATAATTTTCCTGAATACTTTTAGCCAATTTCCGGGAGAGAAAAAGTCAATTTATTCGAAGAAAGTATTTAAATGTCCAAGTGAAAGTGCTCATTCCAGACGCCCCGTAATCGGCTTCCAAAATAAACCATATGGGGGCGTGGCGTAGTTACCGGCGCTGCGGCGATTACTGTTTTCATTGGCTGATAGGTTTGCCTTGTTTATCTATCTTGTGATTCTCAGCCGTTATACATACACTGCTTCTGCTGTTTTTCTTAAGCCTACACAATAATAATATCATAATAACATTGCATACATTGTTGAATAAATAATTACTTGAGGACGAGACATTCGTCACAAAACTGGCCTAAAGATTGGTAGTTTGACTGGACACATTTGTTACTTTAATACTGGGCCACAAGTGTGTGACAATGTCATTCCCGGTATAGAAAGTGTCATTAAACCTGTTCTGGCCAAACGTAGATATGCATTCATCTAACTGTGAAATTTGCACAGAAAGTGTGCACCATGTTCACTTAGAACACCGGCAAATATTTCGTCCAGTGGGTGGTCACTATTTGATCAGGTTGAGTACATTTACATGCTGATAAAGTTCTGTAAAATATACAGTTTACAGAGGCGTGAACTCTCGTCCTTCATGAAACTTGTACATTTCAGCATCACATGACTTAAACAACAAAGAGTTGTTTCTTTTATTTATTTAACACAATTAACGACATGTTAATACATTCTACTGGCTAAAGTTTTATTCCATACCAATCTAGGTCTCTTTGTCGCCTTGCTTAAATTTGAAAACTGCCCCTTGTCCTGGACATTCCTCTGTCAATAATCGCCAACAGCTGAAGGGATTATGTAAATCCGGCTGGGGTCCATGCAGGTAGCAAAAGTACTGTAAGTCCCCATGGACCCTAGCATGATGATCTACCTTCAACTGCTGGCGATCTATAGCCCATTTTTATATTGTACCGTTACTTATAGTGATATCTTTTTATGGTTGGATGCTAGTTTTAAAATAAAAATCTATGATACTCTAGTAATTTCACTGTTCTTCGATGAAAGGTTTATATTTAATTTACATATATTTATTAAAAATGTATAACTTCCCGTCACGATATGGCTGAAATATTGCCGATGTGACGTAAAGCATTAACTCACTCACTCACTCACTCCTGGACTTTCCTGAAAAGAGATAACCTGACAGATAAAAAAAATATCATCATCACTGTCCATGGTTGTAACTTTCTCATGAAATTGTTAAAATTTGAGCAATACATCATATAGAAGGATACGGACATGCTGGGGTAGGTGGCACGAACCGTACAGTTTTTAATTAAATCGTGCAATCTGCTTTAATTATGAATGTGTTTGTGCAATCTGCAGTGTACAGTTGGCGTATCTTGAGCCTTTGCCTGTGCTCAAAGTTAGACGGAGAGCCTGTGCCAGTACTTTATTGGGATATAAACGTACTGTCGCGAGAAAAAAAGAGTACGCAACATAAGCTATTTATCCCGATAAAGTACTGGCACTCGTCCTCTATCTATTTCAGAAAATGGGATAATTTACTGTGTAAGTCACATTGAGTCCACATGGAGTTCTATTCACTGGCGATATAACTTGACCATATATTTCTTATCTAATTTTGCGACACATTTAACCTTATAATTTATATGTAACTTGTTACATAAACCAAAAGGGAAAAGAAGGGTTGACATCTGTCGTGGACACCATAATTCAAACAGTTTTACAATATATCAGTTTGTCCAGCTGGTAAAACAAAAGGGTAATAAATATTCTTCCTTTCTATTTAAAGTTTTTTTGTAGCGATTTTGTTATTCAAACAAACATATAGACATGGTAAGTGAAAAAAAGGTGAATACTTACTTCTTTGGTGAAACTGTGGCCTAGTATTTAAATATACCAGACATGATTTAAATAAATCATTACTTGAGTACCAGACATTCGCCACAACCTAAACCTTGGTAGTTGTTTGGCTGGTTGCCTGGATACATTTGTTATACAACATCTCTTGTTACAAAACTGACAGGAGAGTTGTTGTCTTGATGATTACGTAAGACGCCATGCATACACAAATGCAAAATGCATCGACATAAATAATCCAAGGCCACATTAATTGATTTCGATACCTTTACTATGGCTGATCAAATGAGAACAAATTTGTATTGACATACCTAAAAACTAAATCAACGCTGTCAACAGATAACTATTTCTTCGTGTCTTTCTTGTAGCCGAACATAACAATCAGTGGTACACACATTTTCTCCCAATCTTCAAATGTAAACATAAATACTTCCAACGTGTTTGTACAAAACAGACTGTTTGTATGAGGCTGTCTCTATCAAGTCAATAAAGTCTCGGTTGACAGCCAAAAGAACACATTTATAGGTTAAAGAACATATTTTTTTAAACAAATTCGGATGAAACCTCAAGGCATTCCCATGGGGATGTGTTATGACTACATATGTTTCCCCATATATTGAAACAGTTTGTCTCAGAATCCGTTTGTAAGATTACATGTGCATAATTGGCTTCAGTTGTTTTATAGTTTAAGGGCTTTCTCATATCATTATCATATCATTTCGTATAATTATATTATCTGTCTGCTTCAGTGTCGTAATTGCTGATCTATCAACATAACTGCTAATACAACAGGTGGAAGTGTAACACGGTTATTGCTGAAAGAGCTGTGGCAGCCCTAACTATGATCGGTATTGTCACATTGTTCCTTCATTCTTAAACTAGTGCTGAAGATCATACCAGGAGTATCTCTATCAAAATAGACCCGTGAAGATCCGGGGTAGATTAGGTCTTCAGCAACCCATGCTTGCTGTAAAAAGCGACTATGCTTGGCGTAAAAGGCGACTAACGGGATCAGGTGGTCAAACTCGCTGACTTGGTTGATGCATGTCATCGATCCCAATTGCACGGATCGATGCTCATGATGATCACTGGATTGTCTGGTCGCGACTCGATTATTTACAGACCGCTGTCATATAGCTGGAATATTGCTGAGTGCGGCGTTAAACAACAAACAAACAAACAAAAACAAACTCTATCTCTAAATGTATTCTGAGTGTACTCAGTTCATCTCTCCCATGAATGAGACTGTAGTTGAAGACAAACATAGCGTTGCCTCATGTGCTGTTCAGTGTGCCACAGACACCAGATGTGTGGCTTTCAGCGTGTCTGCAACTAATGACATGGGTATGCTTCACCGTGAGATGGTCCTGACAAATATCTACTAAAGTTGAAATTGGCACCATGTGTTTTATTATACAAATTTTTAATGTTTAGTTTACATGATCTACAGATTTGTTTTTTAACCTTCAGATAATACATTTTTGAGCGATTTTGCATATATGGACAAAAAGGTGTTTGGCTTCACACATTGTATTAAATGTTTTACAAAAATGGGTCAGTAATGGTCATAGATTGATTTGTCAATGTGACGCCTGTGGATTCGAACATAATGAACAAATTGGCGATGTCATCATTGGTGAAAACAAATATGTGAAGTTTCTGATCAGCTTTATTGGTCCAGTTTGGGATTGCGCGGATCGATGCTCATGATGTCAATCACTGGATTGTCTGGTCCAGACTCGATTATTTTCAGACCGCCGTCATATAGCTGATATATTGCTGAGTGCGGCGTTAAACAACAAACCAACAACAACAACAACGAACGATGTAGCTGTTGAGTTCACATTATCAGATTGCGTCAACACTGATGCAACGATTTCTTTTGACGTGGTTATACACATACACTGCGTCAAATAAACAGGAATCTTGCGTCAGGGGGGACCATGACTTGAACAATAATTATTCACCCGTACAAATCACTCTTAACAACTTACAGGCACGGAACTGCTGCAGGAATGGGGGCGAATATGACCAGAAAAGCCTTACCTGTCAATGTTATGGTGGCTGCATCGGTCAGTTCTGTGAAAGGATCATGCAGGGTAAGATCATAATTGAACTATGCGTTCTGTTGGAAAGTGAAAATGACACAAATTGATTATAAAATTAAGTTACTATCTTACAGCTCATTTCTAATGTCTGCTATAAATATGTTGATAAGGAACCATGTTTTCATGGTTATATCTACCTCTGATTACACTGAACCAAATGTATCTGGGAACAATTCCTTTTTCAATTTTGTTAATGTGGTTGAAATAATGCATTGCTATATTTCAGATTGTTCAGAAGGATATCGAACAAACCGAAAGGGTGCACGGGAATCACGCACGTTGAGACGCCCGACGCTAACACCGTATTCGTGCGTACGTGATTCCCGTGCACCCTTTCGAGTTGAGTTGATTGGTTCAACTGTGTCATATGGCTCTGTGACGCAGGGGTAGCATTATGCATATGCAGATGGCTGTTTCAATGAATGCTCGTTCCACCCGTGACGAACAGGTCTGGTTGTTGATGAAATATAGTGATATCTAAATAGACAGATTTTGTATTCATGCACCGATTGTCTTTGTCCAGTTATGTATGACTGTTTAATAATCTCATACCAACTTTGACTGGAGTAGGTCCGATAGTTTTTCAGATATTGTAGTAAACGTCGGTACCTTAAATTACCTTCCAGATTATAGATGCTAGTGTGGTGAGTAAACTTCGGTCCGATTAAAATATGTATGAAAACATCTCGAATGTACCAGTACCGCTAGACTGGAGAGGGCACTGAGTTGAACTTTCCAGTGGCTGGGTGAGTTGTATATAAGGGAACAATAACGTGTTTACGTATCTCTCACATATTTCGTCTCCCACGCATTTTCATTGCCATTATTATTGCTGTGCAGTAATTTGTATTCATTTGCAAACTTAGTTAATTTTGTAATACATTTGTTGATTGTGTGGTACTAGTTACTTACTAGTGTTGAATTCACACCAGATTCTCTTATGTACAGATTTCATAGATTCATAAAAAATAGCAGCCGATTGATCACCCATAGGAACTGTTAAATGAATTGATATTTTTTTTTCAATTGCATGCTTGGTCTCTGATGGAAGCCAGGTCTCTAATACACGCCGGGTTAACGGCTATCGCGACATTAATAGAAGGCCTAGCGTCTAATAAAGAAAATACAGTAGTTTGATATCGGATGTTTATGGCGATGATATGGCATTCTAGGTCATAACCCTGACTGCTTACAAGACTTAATGAAGGCATATCTTTTGAATACAAATGATAATGTTAATGAAACTGTCCAGGACATGTGTGATGGCGAACAGGCAATTTCCTCATTGAAAAAAAATGAAAATGAAAGTAAAATATAACATTATAAAAAAATATATAGAAAAAAACGTGATTCATGACAACATATTCATCGATATTCATTGCCATCTCTGTCAACCTACACCATTAGAATTTGGCAGGAGGGTTATTGAAAGTCATATCAGAAAACATTCCTCCCATGACAATTAAGCAAATCATGCACGAACCACTGTTCCTGGGGCACAACTATCAGGTTTCTTTCACAAGCTGGTAAAAAATGCCGTAAAAAATCTTGAAATGTACGGGTCAATTTCAATCCCTCGTGTCCAAATAATCGGTTCGTCTGGAGCCTTAAAAGGGGCTGTTCAGTCATGCTCTAGTTCCGTTGGCAATCATGTTGTACCCTCAGGCTCATTCACAGTAAATCTAAAGGTTAAAGTTGAACCACATCATTGATCAGGGTTGTCAACTTGCTACGTGTAACTTGTTAAGAGTCAGGGATAGTGCAAACAAAATCATTGGCAGCCATTAACAGTTGTTAGTAACCGTAATGTAGGTCAAGTTCTGCCACATCCCAGTTATAGTTGGAGAGGCATTTATGTTGAATTTGTTTTATTAACTGAAGGTAATTGCTAACTAATTCCTAAGAATAACACATTTAAAATAAATAGTAACATGTTCATTAATAAAGTTTTTTGGAGAAATAAATTCGTTCAGCATATTTATAGAATAGTTCTACAACCTGTCACCCCTACAATGCGAGATTGTATGTTCGATTTCTAAGACATGACCTGTCGCGTTGATTTCCAAGAAATGACTTGATGAGTCCAATAAGTGAAAAAATTTTGCCATGAAATTAAAACATATATCTTTCGACTAGGTTTAGAGAGTTATTTGTCAACTTCCTTTTGAAAAGACTTTGTGTTTTGAACCTTTAATTTGAACTCGTCAGGACTTTGGGCATTTTAATATAGAACCTTAGTAATATTTGTTACATTAATAACGACCTGTGAGCCCTTTTTGGAATGTTCTAAGGTAGTGACTTTTGTGCCCTGTGCAGTAACGCGTTGTAGGAGAGCACCGTTTTCAAAGCGCTCTGGTCGTCATGGTAGGATGGTGAAAAGCCTACTGTGTTTTGAAATTTGATGTAGTCCCACTGGAGAGAAGGTACCTCTTACTTAGGTTTATCTTTTAGATATGTGTAATTGTAATATGAAAATTGAAAAATATCTATTTTTTCTCATCCTTTATATTGTTATCTAGAGACAACTAGAGACAGATAAATGGCTTTTGCGTCGCTGCTGTGTGTAATTTTGCGTCTGTCAAAGCAACCCATGGCACTAGATCTTTAGTCATTTATTTTCAATTTTCAAAATCTTCATGCGATTTTATTAATTCCTCCTTTCTTAAAAGCGATTCCTCCCTTCATGTAAACTCTCATTGATCTCAGTAAATGTATGCAAGAACATGTAAGATTGGAAACATTACAAATGCTGAGTGTACAACCAGATGTGTGCTTTGGTTACATTTTCAAATGACAAGGGTTCAGAGCACGGCTTTCGTTGTCACACCTGGTTTATTTCAGTTGATTTATATTGGACCATTTGTGTTAGTAATTTAGACAATTTGTCAATTGCAGGTTAACGATAGTTTTGTAATTGAAGTCAACATTATGAAGTTCAACGTATGCGATTACGACCCATACGTCAAAAGTTGGTCCGAGTTACAGGTTCACACGATGCTGGATATTGTATAGAAAGAAATACCTATACCATTCTTGGTAGTTGTAGGGTCATTGATATGAAATAAGTTAATGTTGAATCTGAATAAAAATGACACTCGGAAGGTTCTACAATGTTCTCTTTGAAATATGTTCATTTCTTCTCGTTTGACTATCTATGAAGAAAACGGATGCATTATCAGTATATAATAAATCCATTGATGTGATAGAGATGAGGAGTGAGCCGCAGATACTTCCGAAAATACACTCAACAGGGTACTTCGTGTGAAAACATGTATAACGCCAACGCAAAGTGTTCGCGAAAAGGTTAAGCATGTCCTGCTCTTCCGGTAGCACCCCCATTCATACAATTTGCATAAAAGAAAGTATTTGTTTGTTGCCAAACAACGCACAGGAGTACTGCTGCCGTAGGACAAAGTGAACAAAGTTCAGTGTGCAGGAGGGATTTTACTCATCAACACCTCATTCTCGCACCAATGAACAGTCGTTGGTTGGTTGGTTTGTTGTTTAATTGGGATCGTTGACATGCATCAACCAAGTCAGCGAGCCTGACCACCCGATCCCGTTAGTCGCCTCTTACGATAAGCATAGTCGCCTTTTACGGCAAGCACGGGTTGCTTAAGACCTATTCTACCCCGGATCTTCACGGGTCCAATGAACAGTCAATATGAACATCAGAACATACAGACAACAAACGTAGGTCTCCCACTAACATTGCCCTATATTAATCCTTATAAATTGTAAGGAAAATCGTCACCGAAATATATAACCTGTACATAGAGCCTTTTCTTGTATTTTACTTAACTTTGATCACACCTTTCTCTCGTTAGTAGGGTTTAAAACACGCTTCTCTACTTCGTTGGTGTAAATATCATGATTGTGTTACCGACCGAATAAGTGAGGAAAGTTTATGTTGCCGCGATCTCTTTGTTACAGTTTTCTTAACAGTCTACAGTGCTTATCGGTAACTGAATATGGCACTTAAGAATTAAACGTCAGTTTGGATTGGTTCATTGAAGTGTGAACGATTAAAAAAGCGCTTTTAAATCGTTCTTCACTTCAATGAACCCATCCAAACTGACGTTCAAGTCTTATAATTTCATACTTTGTTGTTTACTGGTCTTGCCGAATAATATCGTAACAATGTTTGCTTAAATTTGAAGTCCTCTGGTTTCGCCGAAGAACATTGCAACAATGTTATTTTGTCGGTATTTGCCGGCTCTCGGTCACATACGTTTCCCCACTCATACTCAGTTACGCAAAGAAAAATAGTTCTTTGAATATATACAACATAATCTTGAAATATGTCAACATAATTTCTTTCTCTGAACATATATACAAACAAATTTTGGGATAAATCAAATCTTAATTATATAAAAATAGGTTACAGGAAGGTGAACAAAAATATAAACATGACCTCGATGCACCGAGGCGAGGTCAACCTTCAAGCGCGGATTTATATATGACGTCACATAAGTTTGTAAAGAGGTGCATTTCGAGTCGAACGGGAGCATGAGGATGAAATTTATACTTACTGCTGTTGAAAATGACGTTTATGGAGCAGTTATGCAAAACACACCGACGCGTGAACCCTCTCCTGGCACTAGCAAATTTGGATATCACCGTTTTATGAATGCGTTGCATGTGTTTGGATAATCGGAAACCAATTCGGACGATGCGGAATGGATTGGTGGGGACTGAACCGAGTGCTCTGAAACTTGCGTGTTATGTGTTAATTTTCAACGCCAGGGTGTGTTATATTTGGAGTTTGGGATTTGTCGCGTGTGCTGTAATACTTTGTTTAGCTGGTGTTTCTTGTCCCCTCAGATGGACCTACTGTATAACCTGATGCCAGTTTCATTACTGTGCCCCGTCTCTCCTCATGTGCCGATGCTTCTCTGCATAGAATGCACGGAGAAGGTCGGCCAACTCAGAAACCGGAAAAGTAGATTTCTAATTCCTATCTACGGATATTTTCTCGTCTCCGATGAAACAGGTCGGCAAGTTTGTTTTTTTAAAAATTTCTTTCTTGTTTCTTTCCTTACCTTTTTATGTTTTATGGTTTCTCAAAATCTTAGATTGTCTTCCAGATACGATAGTAACTCGGATTTTGGTTTGTGATTGATCAGGAGCAGTCGCGTTTGCTCTGTGTCAGCGGCCACATCTGAGGAGGGTACGACATTGTTTTTATTGGTGCTAGACTTTGTCATTTTCGAAAACAAGGCATCAAAGTCAATATCGCTCAATAAATCAATTTCGTTTACCTCAGTTTTTTTACAGAATTAATTTTAGTATTGAAAGATAGCCATTCCTTATCCAAATCACCGCAAGGACAATCCATTGTGTTTCATGTAGCAGCTAGACGACATCTATCACCAGAACCAAAGCATTTATTTATTTATAAGTCAGATGAAATGTTACAAGACCAGCCAAAAATACTAAATTAATTATATTGCTGATTAATGCAAGTATTAAAAAGAAAATCGAAAAACGAGTTGATCGTAAACACCGATCGAGAATCCGGGTAAACCCCGGAAAGTAGTTCCGGCAAAAGTTCACACGATCAATTTCACAAAAAATAGTTCACATCGTATGAACTTATTTTGTGCTTTCATTGGTGTGTGAACTCTAAATATTATCAGATCACGTGACTACCCCTTCATACAAGGTACATTGGATTGATCAGTTTAGAGGCGGTCGGGTAGCTTAGTGGTTAAAGCGTTCGCTCGTCACGCCGAAGACCCGGGTTCGATTCCCGACATGGGTACAACGTGTGAAGCCCATTTCTGGTGCCCCCCCGCGTAAAAACCATACTCACATACTCACATCAGGGAAACGATTCACAAAGCGCCCGCAAGCCACGAACAAGCGGTAAACACTCATCGGAGTGCTGAGAAGGATGCTCAAAAGGTTACTGAGGCCGGTCATAACCTACCGACACCCCGTGTATCGGGTCCCAACACATGTTACACACACTGGCAACAATCAGTCTCACATTGTTACAATGGCATAGCACTACAAAACTGGCACATCTTTAAGAAGAGTGTTCCTTTTTTTAGTGAAAGCGAGAAATACATACTTTGCAAATCTTCCTATAACATAGGGGTGCAGCTATATAATTGTTTTAGTTTATCCAGAGTTTGACATATGCAATAATATTTAGGGAGTACCTGTTCCCTCAAATGAAAAGCCTGGTTAGTTGCCCCCTCCAGTTTCATGATGCCTCGGTTACCTGTTAGTGTATTTGTACCCATGTCGGGCCTGGGAGAACTGAGATCCTGTCTGTGCTCGTTAAACCACGTACCGCTGTGACGTTACGGTGTCCGGTGCAGATTTTGATCGAGTAAGTTAATATTTAACGTCACATCGGCAGTATTTCAGCCATATCGTGACGATAACTTATATTTTAATGACGTCAACGATGGACAGTATCATAACTAGAATATCACAGATTCGATTTAAAACTAGTTGAGAACATTAAAAAGGCAGTAAGTGTAACACAAAATAAAAATTTGGCTTGAGATCGTCAGTCACGATCGTTATCGTTATTATTGCTAGGGTGCCCTTAGTTGTTAGCATGTAAACCAATATTGTTTTCAATGAAATATTCTTAGTGTAGTATTAATAAATTATTCTTAACTGAAGTCAGATTGTTGTGAAATTCTTTCCATTGTTAGAGTTGACTTGGGGTATACTGCTTTACTTCATCCTCACTCATAACAACATGTTACTTTTGGCCGGGGGCGGTCGGGTAGCCTAGTGGTTAAAGCGTTCGCCGGGTTCGAATCCCGACGTGGGTACAATGTTTAAAGCCCATTTCTGGTGTCCCCCACCGTGATATTGCTGGAATATTGCTAAAAGCGGCGTAAAACCATACTCACTACTTTTGGTCGACTACATCTTATGTTTAGTGCATGAGAACTTGTAACAAAGAATGACAAGCAGACAGTGCCTACGTGCCGATTCATCGAAACGGAATGCTAGTTCCGGCCTCAAAAAAGGGGCGATCAGGAGGTAGCCTTGTGCTTAAAGCGTTCGCTCGTCACGCCGGAGACCCGGGTTCGATTCCCGACATGGGTACAATGTGTGAAGCCGATTTCTCGTGTCCCTCGCCGTGGTATTGCTGGAATATTGCTAAAAGCGGCGTAAAACCAAACTCACTCACTCACTCCGGCCTGAAAAGGCTACTCAACTCATTTGGGGAAACTTGTGTTGATGCCTCGCATCAAAGTTTGCTTGTATTCAATGAATTTATTTTCTCGTGCAGCTTTTGTCATAATAGCAATGTGACGTCACATAAATTATAACATTGTTATGAGTTCACGGTCAAAAATCATTTTGAAGTCATGGAGAAGATAAAAGACTATAAACAGCTGTTTGTTTATGTTTAGCGTTGTTTAACGTCGTCCACGGGAATATTCCAGCTATACGACGGTCGTCTGAAAAGAATCGAATCTCAAAAAGACAATAATAATACTTATTGATATTGTTTTGTGGCAGTATATACTCTCGAAAAACGCTAGAATGGGTGGTGAGAGTTTTCATGAATAGAAGTATTTTCATGAATCCTGTTCCATCACGAAAACAATGTCCCTTGTTTCTTATAGACATTTCATTGACACCTTCAAACAAGCTTTTAACTACCTATTATTGTTCGTTGCCCCTGTAATAACTCTGTATAAGACAATTGTTAAATCAATAATGTATGCCCTTTTAATTGTTTGTCCCTGTAATAATTCTGCATACTGAAGTTGTCAAGTAAATAGTTTGTCCAGCACAAAGATAATGAAATAGATCAATAATTATTGTTGTCAACCTTCCCGCTTTGACAAAACAAGGTAATTCTCCTATGTCCAAAGATCAGCGGGGTATGTGCGACCATAAGCACGGTAGATATATCACCGTCAAACCGCTATCGACATATCAATACCAAACCAAAATTAAATGACAATATGTTGGATATGTGTAGCCCATGTGACTACCAGCATCACCAAGAAACTTTGTCATGAAATATCAATGAGGTAGCCCATTAATCTACACCAATACTTAACTGCCAGTGACATGTATGTGAGTTGAAGTGACGATCTACCATGTTCACCCAGTTTTGTGTAGTTATAGTTACTTTCAGGAAATTGATAAAGTTTCAGTAGTTTTAGAATATGTTATTCCCTATTTGTTGTAATATTGGGGGAACCACTGCATCATCAGCCCTGAAAAGATCAGTTAATAAATGCTATTAATACTACTTACTCCTTTTATTCCCATATATTGCAATTAGGCATGATAGTCTGGGTTTGAATACTAAACCTATATATCCATAGTGAGTGTTTAACGCCGCTTTTTACAGTATTCCAGGCGTGTATCACGGCGTGTCAGTTTAATGTGGGATGAAAGCCCGAAGTGATGCAGGTCTGAGACATTTACCACTTCGGTGAAACCTACGACCACGGGTATGGTGCAGACAAACCTAGAAACATAATCGGGGTGAGCCGGGATTCGAACCCACAATCATAGGTTTCTGGCGTGCCCAAGGGACGCAACTCTGTACAGCGAATTGCGGAGCCTTAGACGACTGGGCCACCCGTGCCCCCATTTATATATCTATAAAATGACACCACCCCAAACGTCTTACCATAGAGATACCTTTGTTAACATTTACTTTCATACCAATTAGTTGACAAAAGCTGTCCAATCCATCAATCTTTTTTGCAACTGTAACGTTGCATCGCAAGTGCAGAAACACCATCAGCAATCAAAACAGCAAATATATTATTTTCCAATAAAGTTGATTAATGAATATAAGCGAAAACAGATGGGGACTCAAGATGCTGCCTTCACAAGCACCAATATTACATTGCAAGATATTAAACAATCCAATTTGAGGTCCATACAAAGAGTTATACCTCAGCAATATCACAGCTACATGTATATGACGGCGGTCTGTAAATAATCGAGTCTGGCCCAGACAATCCAGTGATTGACACCATGCGCATCGATTCATGCAATTGGGATCAATGACATGCATGAACCAAGTCAGCGAGCCTGACCACCCGATCCTGTTAGTCGCCTCTAACGACAAGCAGAGTCGCTTTTAACAGCAAGCGTGGCTTGCTGAAGACCTATTATACCCCGGATCTTCACGGGTCTATACTTCTGAACCCATCGATTAAGGAATATTGAAATTTTCCCCATTTATACCCAAAGACAGTAATACATCACGTGTAACTGTATCAAAGGCTTTTAAGAAATCAAAAAAACAAACATTAGAATCTCCCGTTCTGTTTACATGCATATTTCTGAATAACTGCATGGAGTGAAAATATTTGATCAGCTGTCTAACAATTGAATCCTTATTGTTTTTCACGAAAAATATTATTTTGAGCACACCACTGTCATAGCCGACTATTGTTTAAAGTATACATCTTGCACATATAGACTATCAATGCTATGCCTTCGTAGTTATACTGTCATATACCTGATGCATGATACCATGATAATATAAAGATAGTTCTTCTTATGGTAAATCTTTGAGACAGGGATTTGGTAGGACAAACTTAGGACCGAGCAATCTTATTTTTTTCGGTTCATTAAGGTATGAACCAAAAACCGATCTTACAAAAGTTTGCACATCGCTTTTTCGATTCATACCCCAATGAACCGAAACAAATACACAGACAACCCTTATAATTACATGCGGCAACAAAAACAGTTGTATATATCAAAGCAGACATACATTCCGATATTAATAAACATTCCATGTGTGAGAATACATACTGTGGCGTCACATGAATCAGGTGATTGTTTAATTTATGCCCATAACTTTAGTCGCCTACAAAGTCAGTAGCCAACGAACGGAGAGTAGGATCAAAACGAAGTTTATAGGACCTGTCAATTAAGTCAAGAGGCGAGAAGAACTGCAACAGTCAGACTGTATTCTACCATGACATTGATGAATGCTTGATTCTGATTGGTTAAAAAGAGGTTTCCTTTTTGCTACGGAAACCCCTTTCAAATATATTAAGCCTTTTCACAAAAAACGTGCGTATGAATACATAGATAGCCTACATATCGATTCATAGAAAATGGCTGCCGATGGATGACCCCCATATGAACTGTAAAACATATCTATATTTCCTCTAATACACGCTGGGTCTCTAATACCAGCCAGGTCCCTAATTCACGCCGAGTCAAGGGCTCTCGCGAAATTAACAGACGGCGTAGCGTCAAATAGAGGAAATACGGTATTTTGATATCGGATGTTTGGGGCGTTCAAGGCCGCAACCCTGATTGCTTCGATGATGACATTAAAAGATTTAACGAAGGCATATCTTTTGCATATAAATGTAATGTTTATGAAACTGTTAGCGAAATGTTTTATGGTGACCAGAATCGGACCAATTTAAGCTATTCTCTCATTGAAACAACCGACAATGAAAGTAAAATATAACATTATAAAAATTGTTTGAAAAAACTTTATTCATGATAACATGTTGTTTACAAACCTTTTTCTGATTGATTTTCGTTGCCATCTCCGTCAACCACCACCGTTAGAATTTGGCAGAAGGGTATTTCAAAGTCCATCAGAAAACAATTTTCCATTCAAAAGTCCACGAAAAAAATGTCCCAAATGAAGTGAAAGCTTATCAAACTTTATGAAATTCATTTCAGAACACGCACAATTATTTCTGGGACACAACTGTCTAAGTTCTGTCACTATTTAGCTTTTGATCCGTGAAATCTTGAAATTAATAGGTCACACCATGCAGATTCCTCGTTTCAAAATATCCTGCTCATCTGCAGCCTAAAAAAACGGCTGTTCAGTCATACTCAGTCACATTGGTAATCATATGGATGTACCAGCAGGCTCGATCAATCCCAGATAATCTACCTGTTAAGGTTGAACCACATCATAGATCGGGTTGTAATTTTCATTCTATAACTTGTTACGGAGAATGTAAACACAGTTTGTCAGCAATTGACAGCTGTGAGGTGTGAGTAAACGAGATGTAGGTCCAGTTCTTGCACATGTTAAATGAATAATAGAATAGAATTTTAATTCATAAAGTTGGCTGTAGAAATATATTTGTTTTGCATTTTAAAACCTTATTTCTATGACCCGTCACCCTTACAATAGAAATGATGGCATGTTCGATTTCCAAGAAATGACCTCTATCACAAAATTCCGAGAAATGACAGTCTGTCCAAAGTGTACAACAGTTTGTTTGTTTGTTTGTTGTTTAACGCCGCACTCATCAATATTCCAGCTATATGACGGCGGTCTGTAAAATAATCGAGTCTGGACCAGACAATCCAGTGATTGACATCATGAGCATCGCTCCACGCATTTGGGATCGATGACATGTATCAACCAAGTCAGAGAGCCTGACCACCCGATCCCGTTAGTCGCCTTTTACGGCAAGCAAAGTCGCCTTTTACGGCAAGTATGGGTTGCTGAAGACCTATTCTACCCCGGAATCACAACAGTTTGGTAAAAATTAAAACATTTCTCTTTGGACTAAGTTTGGAGTGTTATTTGTCAACTTCTTTTGAAAAATTATGTGTTTTGAACACTTATTAAGAACTACTCACGACAATGGTGTTTTTAATCTTGAACTTTGGTAATAATTGTTACCTGTATAACTACCTGTGACCACTTTTCGGAATGCGGACCTGTGCACCTGTGTTATTACGCGTTGCGAGAGAGCGCTGTTTTCAAAGCGTTGTTGCCGTCATGGTAGAATTGAGGTAAAATTTGATGTAGTCCCACTGTATAATAGATACCTCTTTATTATAATTTTGAATCGAGCGCTTTAGGGAATCTATTCTACAGTGGGACTACATCAAATTTCTAAACACAGTAGGTTTATCTCCAAAAGAACCAGAACAAATATGTCCTTCACACTCAACATATGTACTGTGGTTACTAGTGACGTTGAATAAATGCAGTGTACATACATGTATAAACTAGATAAAAACGTTTGTCCTAATATGATTATTATCATTATTATTATTGGAGTATTAACATGTGTAATCTCCAGCTAACAATGTCAATTCCAAACAGTCCAAGGACACGATTGGTATGGTGGTAGCATCAGCATCATAGTCTCAAATGGCATCACATACCACAACAGGACGGATCTGAAGATCGTGTGAGGGAACAAGACCAGTCAATGTTATGTGGACCAAATGTAACGTCCAGTGGTCATGCCATATGCCCAGCGCATAGGTCAGAACGTTGAGTCCGAGAATGACAACTCACGTGCTCACTGAGCTCGTGTTGCAATCGATTGTCTCAGGCAGCAAGGTGTCACAACATTGCCTACGTCAACCATATCTCCAGATATATCACCGATTGAACCTTTGCAAAGTTCAAGGCAGAAGCGTTCGCAACAGACCGCAGCAACGGTACATAATTTGCAACAGCTGGACTAGGCCTCACGAGAAGAAAGGGGAAGGATACCTCGGGAGATCAGCATGCTCAGAGATATCGTTCCTTGGAGCATGGATCAGCTATTGACTCAACTTCATTTCTTAACACATCATTTCTGAATAAATTTGGGGAGTCCCTTTAATATCGTTCCTAGTATTGATGGGAAAACCCACACATCAACCAGAAGCGATATCATTCACACAGATGCAAATAAACTGTGTTATTATGAAAGTGGACTGGACTTTCTAGGTTGAATTTATTCTGCATTTGTATCCCAAATCGGAAGCGAGATAATTAAACTGGTAGAACATATCATATTCTCATTGAAATGGTCGGAAGCATGGTACTTTCCAGTTTCAAATTGTACTACAAAGGGCGTGCGTTTTCCAAGCAAGAGATGATGTCATTCGAGTGGAAATTGCTTCAGATTTTTCATAGACTTCAAAGACATGCCTATTCAACAATTCATTTTCGTATAATCACAATTTGATAGTGATCCATAAGGTCAGGTGTATAGTGTAGTCGGAATATATGCTCTGTTTTTAGCAGAAATGTCTTATGATTACGGAGAGAGTTTATTAGCGTTGCTCATGTTTTGTGGTTTGGTATCGCATAGAGGTAAAGTAGCTCACGTTTTGCCATACGGTCGGCCTAAACGTTATTGCCCAGTTGATCGTGCCACGTGAGGAGGGGCGGGTAGGGGAGGATTGCATCTTATCCCTAGAATGTCATTTTCCTATTATTATATAGTATCTAAACATACTGTGTGTTATTTGGGGGGTGGGATCGTTTCTGGGTTTTGTAGATGCACATTGCCCAGATACACAAAGAGATAATGTAAAGTTTTACATGTTATATCTTACTCATTACCCATCACTTGTATGTTAAGAAAACACCAGTAAATCATAACTTGAGGAGTACACATACGTCAAAGTATTGGCCTAAACATTGGTACATGCAGCTGTTGGGTTGGTTGCCTGGATACATTTGTTATGCACCATCTCTTATTACAAACGTCTTGGAGAGTTATTATGTTGGTGGTTACACGTACGACGCCATTCATATACAAATGCATCATGTATCACCAGAAATAATCCAAGGCCACGTTAATTGATTTCACAACTTTGATAATTGCTTATCAAATGAGAACTAATTGTATTAACACACGCCAACACTAAATCAATGCTGTCAATAGATTAATTCTTCTTCTTGTCTTTGTTTTACCACCACTAATCCATTATGAAATCCCAAATATTGATCGATTGATTTTGTTGAGTTTATTTGAACACATTTATCTAATACGGAAAAGGTGATATTGCCATAGGATGATCAAGCCTCTGGAAAAATCTTAATGCAAAAATGTTTAAAGAAGGTAAGTGTTGGTTGCTAACGCTTCACATCAGTACTCCTGCCATGCACCAGAGGTCTGTAAAGAATCAAAACTAGACCAGACAATCATGTAATATGTTGAGCTGAGTGATCATGCATATCTGTCTGTTAAAAGCAGAGTCTTTTGTATGAATTTTGCCAAGTTGTTTTTACATATCTACCTTTTCACACAATGTACAAGTAAGTCAATGTTTAACGCCAATTGACAGCAATATTCTCGATATTATCATAGCGGCCTGTAAACAAGTAGTAGATCGCATGAACAAAGATCCATGACACTGACATAAAATTGTTACCATACAACCCACTTATAGGCTGGCACATGGAGTACCAGGGTCCACTGTAAAACGTACTCCCCACGAGGTTATCAGATCCACATGCAGATCAAAGCTTGAGGGCGTTCCCATTTAATTATTTTATGTCATATCATCATGTCTTCTCTCTGCTGCAGTGTCGTAATTGTGGATCGATGAACACTACTGCTAATATCACAGGTGGCAGAGTAACACACTCATTCCTACAAGAGAAATGGCAGCCCTATCCATGCTCGCTATTGTCACAGTGTTCCTTCATCACAAAACTAGTCCTGAAGATCATACCAGGAGTATCTCTGTCAAACCGTATTCTGAGTGTACTCAGTTCGTCCCTCCCATAAATGCGACTGTAGTTGAAGACATACATAGCGTTGCCGCATGTGCTGTACAGTGTGCCACAGACACCAGATGTGTGGCTTTCAGCCTGTCTGCAACTGATGACATGTGTATACCACCGCGAGATGTTCCTGACAACTATCTGCTACAGTGGAATTTGGCGCCATTACAATGTGAGTCAAAACTGTGTTGTGTTTTATTATACAAATCTTTAATGTTTAGTTTACATGATATGCGGATTTGTTTCTTATCTTCCAGACACTACACTTGAGAGAATTTGAATACCTTGGAAAAAGAGTGTTTGACAAAATGCCGTGATAGAATATCCTCGACCCATCCTATTCGACACATCTTTATGATAACATTTGGATGATGGACCAGTTGCTCAAAAATCACTAACATATACTCTCAAATTTCCCCTGCCACGTTGATTGTGTCGGCCATTTTTTAAAATCAGTCACTTGCCCTTGCATGTGTTTGTGATGGGGCAGGATACGCCCAACATTTGGCGAACACCTGGTCACATTACTATTTGACAGTGATCCATAAGCAGTTCTTGCGACAAAGTCGAAAGCGTACAATGGACATTACGTATATTAGAGATTTCTTATGATTATGGAAAAATATTTTTCCGTATCGCAACTCTAGCACAGGAAGAAATGTAATTAGGGCGTATTTTGAACCCCTGGCAATCCTAAAGTCACTGGAACCTTCAAATATTCTTATGAATGTTGTGGGACTTCTTTATATTCTGACTAGCCACTTGCCAAATTTGGATCAGTGGCATCGGAGAAATGTTGCCGTAGAGAATGAATCAAGTCCCTTTTTTCATGTTCTTTATTTCCCTATAACCTACTCACAGTGATACAAAGTATATACATTATTGTTATAAAGATAATAGTTGAGGCAATGATACTGTAAATGTGAAAATTATGGACATACATTTCAAAAGAGTAATTTTATCTTATCAAACATGCATTTGATAAATGTGTTCAGGCGCCATAATATCTAAGAGTTACTGTTTGTAAACCGTTTGTAGTCTATCTAGTGTAATATAGTGGCTACGACTATGAATAGAAGACTTTTAGTAGGTAAGAATATAGTTCTTTTAGGTGACAGACAGTTGCACGAAAAACATTCACGAAATTCTTCTCCCACAGCTCCCGATTTGCAAACTTACAGATTTGACACAGTTTTCAGTGAGTTAAAGGGGTTTTATACCAACGACCTACTTATGCAGTGAACATGACATCACTTGTAAGAACAATATGATATCTCAACGGGGCACTAAATATGCATTTCAGACCTAAATATAGGCTTCAAAGCAATTTTACATCTTTCCCGTTGAGGTTAAAGTAATATCATTATTCCACTAAAGGTTTAAAGAATTGGTCGTCGCGCCTAAGGCCCGGGTTCGATTTCCGAAATGGTTACAATGTGTAAATCTCATTTCTGGTTTCGCCCGCCGTGATATTGATAGAATATTTCTAAAAGCAGCAAAAAATACCCACTCACTCACTCACTCACTCTTAAACACTTCTGAAAATATCTAAGTCAACTTTCATGTGTTTGACACATTTATGCCTTTTGCTTGAATAATGTTTGTGAATGTAAGCTGTGACAACAGGTATTATGATGATGTATTAATGAGAGTAATGTGACATGAAGGTACACTACCATAACCCGCAAATGAAGAAAAGTTCTTTCATCAGTTTGTTTGACAAAAATGAATCAGTGATGACAGTAAATTGATATTTCAGCGTGGCTGATTCGAACCCCTTGAACAAATGATGTCAAGTGTCAGTTTATTGTTCCAGTTTGCGACGGACGATGTACGTTTTGATTTAATTGACGCAATTGGGTTTTTTTCGACGGATTTACAAACGCCAAATAGACAGGAGGAACTTGGAACAATCATGATTTATTTAAACAATAACTATTCACACGTACAAATTACTCTTATCAACTTACAGGTCCAGAACCGCTGCATGAATGGGGCGAATATGACAAGGACAGGCTGACCTGTCAATGTTATGGTGGCTATATCGGTCAGTTCTATGAAAGAATCATGCAAGGTACGATGTTACATCATAATTGTCATTTTTAGATCAGACACTTCTTGAATTCACACATTAACATAACAGCATCATTAACATTCAATCATAGATGATCTTGTTTTGAATAATACGTTTCTTGGAAAGTGAAAAAGACATGAATTATTAGAAGAAGTTTATTTTAAAGCTCAGTTCTAGAGTCTGCTGTAAACGAGCTACTTGTTGATAAGAAAAAACATGTTTCATGGTTGCATTACACTGGGCCAAATTTATCTGGGAATAATACTTTCCAAAGATTCGCTCATGGAATGTTTACTTGTAAATTTGAGTCTTGCAACAATAAAACTTAAACACTTCATAAACACTTCATAAAATATACATTGCGAACTTTCAGATTGTTGTGAAGGATATCACACAGGCCATAATTACAATGGGTCAGGAATATACTTAATTCAACCAAACATGGCGCCTACCCCATTCAAAGTAGATGACTGATGCAATCCGGTGGCTATACACATATTCAACAGCATGTATATGGATCTACCCATTTCAATCGGTCATGGCAAGAATACAAAGATGACTTTGGGGACCTTTCCAAGGACTTCTGGTTCGGAAACGACAAAATTGGTTACATTACAAATGGACGCAATCAAATGCAAATAACTAAGGATATGTGTTCCACCTCCACTAAACAGCGAATATACACATTTTTCACCCTGTCCCAACATGGCCTTTACTCGATGACATACAAAGGAACATGGGGACATACAATTCCTGACAGAAGTGGTGGTGATTGCTTGGATGATTTGAAGGGACAGCCCTTTTCCACATTCGACCACGATAACGATGACAGCACTCTGAACTGTGCTCAAAAACACCAGTCTGGATTCTGGTTCAAGAACTGCACCCCCTGTAACCCCAATGGTGTTTGGTCAGAGACTCCAGATGGTAAGAGAGCTGGAAGACCTGAGGAGATGTTCTGGATACCTGTTATTGGAGATAACCTGTTGTTGTCTTGCAAGATATTTTTGAATGCCATCTAATTGCGTTTATTGCAGTATATGTATCATCTGTAATTGTCCCATGTGCCCAATATGCACATTCGGTAGGGATTAAATCATATTGCCGAAAATACCACGTTTTACCGCAAAATTCAGATTCTATTTTAAACGCAAACACGTGTGTGAAATGTATACCCTTACTTACTGAAATAAAGTTTGCTCTACCCCAATGTGTCGCGTAATAAAGTACAGCTTTGCCCTGAACTATCATAGTTATAAGTCTGTTTCCGGCTTCTCAAAGGCGGTCACACGAAAGGACGAAGCCCAAAGGATGCCATTCATTTGGATGATCTGTTGCCTCTCCTTCAAGAACCATTGGGACTGCACTAAGTTAGAACATAGACTGTACACTGTGTCATTGAGGGAAATTAAACGGCTCCAGCAGCTTTTTGCTGAGTGGTGGATATACAGAGCCCAAAGTGTCGACTAGAACGTGGACTTGGCAGCTAACGATGTAAACATTCAACTACTTGTGGCTGCCAAGACTCGCCATACTGCTATCAACCTGCAGGTCATATAACCACAGGTGACTAGGTCATATAATCACAGGTGACTTCTCTATTGTTGACAATAACAACCTTCGTCAGTTTGTCAAATATGGACCAAAATACCGTGAGCAACCTCCTACCAGTTGGGAATAACAACTTTAAAATCGTTATGGGTATTGTCGAAGAATAGGCCTAAAAACTGGCCAAAATTGAAGAGAAACCTGTTGAATATATTTCAGAGTATCCGGAGTAGAATAGGCCTTCAGCAACCCCTGCTTGTTGTAAAGGCGACTATGCTTGACGTAAGAGGTGTCTAAAGGGATCAGGTGATCAAGACTGCTGACTTGGTTGATGCACGCCATCGTATCCCTATTGCGTGGATCGATGCTCATGATGTCAAATACTGGATCGTCTGGTCCGTACTCGATTATATTCAGACCGCCGTCACATAGCTTCAATATTGCTGTGTGTGGCGTTAAATTACAAACAAACCAAACGTAAGTTTGTATTTGTGCCTACTGACAAGGCCTCAGATAACATAACCGCTACATGTAAGCATTACTAAATTTATTGTTTGATCAAAGAACTTCGTATAAGTATTTTAACAAGGAAAAAATCTGCCAAAACGATCAGTACTGTCAACTTTTGACTGTAGAACCTAAAGACATGTCCATTCATCTTTCGTACTGGATTCCAGAAAATCCGTGATTTCATAAAAAAAAACATGAACATGCCAAAATGTCAATTTACAAATCAATAGCGTGTGTCCACCTCTGGTTGCGATGGAAGCAGCACATCTTCGTCTCATGGACTGGAGAATGTTTCGAAGTTCATGGAGTGTCTGTGGAACACGTGGTTGACGTCGAAGGCGCCAATCCATCTCATCCCACATGTGCTCGATTGGTGAGAGATCAGGGGAGCGAGCCGGCTAGGGAATGATATTTACGTTGTTTTGTTGAAGAGATTCCTGAACAAGTCGAGCAATATGAGGCCGGGAGTTGTCATGTTGAAAGGTAATGCCTAGGCCATGACGACGCAAAAAACGGTAGAACAACAGGGCCCATGATCTCGTCGCGGTAGCGCTGTCCATTGAGATTTCCCTCTATCACTATTAAACGGGTCTTCTGTCTTGCTGTAATCCCACCCCATACCATAACGCTGCCGCCCCGGACCGATCTTCTTCCATGACATAATGATTGACATAACGTTCACCTCGACGTCGGTACACTCGAATCCTTCCATCGCTGTGGCTGAGGTGAAAACGAGACTCGTCAGTGAACAGAACTTGTGCCCACTGCATGGCCGCCCAGCGTAGACGCTGTCTGCACCACTGTAGACGTTCTTGACAGTGGTTTCCTGTCAAAATGGGTCGTCTGGCGACAATCCCTGCACATCTGAGGCTACGACGTACGGCTGTGAAGATATTCGTCGAAGGCCAGGGATGCCTTTTGCAGTCACTGTTGCTGGCTGGAATCGATTTCGTAGGTGTGTATTCGAATCAAGTTGTCTTGTCGATTATTGGTTACGCGTGGCCTGCCACACCGAGGATGGTCTCTGACTGCATTCGTCTGTTGCCAACGTTGCCATGAACACCAAATGGTGTTTCTGTGGACGTTAAATTGTCTTGCAACATCACGTTGACTCGATCCTGCTTCAATCATACCAATGGCTCTCAGACTCTCATTTTCGGACGGGCGTGGCATTTCGTAATGTTGAATAATTGCGTAGTTTTGTTGTTTTTCTGAGTGGTTGTTGTCAGCACGATGCTGGACAATCCATATGGAATCCCGTTAACGCACATATTTTTATGCCCATTCTTGGGTAGTGAAATGCATGGGGCTTGCATAAAAATCAACTTTTGCATGGAATGCACGCTTTTCTGTAGCAGTTGCGTTTTTGTGACTTGAGTCCATACATGTACTACAATATTGAAAACCAAACTTTACTTGTTTGAAAAATACACTAAAATATTGGTGTCCCAGGAACTTTTGTTGAGGATACAATCAAGGAAGGACTTTCTTTATATTCACAGAAAGTATTTGAGACAAGTTGAAATAATACCATGCGGATTCTTAAAAACTCAAAGGATTTGCTTGATCTTTTGCAATCTCTGAAAGGAATCAAGTTCCATTCTGTCAAAAGAGTTGATTTTTCAACTTTGTACACACTTTCCCACGTGACAAACGTAAGGAAAAAGTTCCTTTGTTACAAAACGTTGTGGACCGCCTCCGTGGTCTAGTGGTAGAACGTCCGCCCGGAGAGCGGAAGGTCCGGGGTTTGATCCCCGACCGCGTCATACCAAAATACGTTAAAAGATGGAACTTGTTGTTACCCTGTCTGGCGCTCGGCATTAAGGGGCTAAAACAAGGACTGGTCGGCTCGGAGTCAGTATACTGTGTCTGAGTGGGGTATTCATGTTAATCTGCGGCATGGTATCTCAGTGAGCTAGCACTATAAATCGGCATCAGTCCGGACTAGTACAAGCAGCCACACACACACATGTACATGCACGTTGCTATATAAGGGCAATAATCTTGGACGCGACGTTAAACCCTATTTCACCTCACCTTACAAAACGTTGTGACCTAAGATACCGTTACGTATCTCTGTTCAGAGGTTAAGGACAATTTGTGAAACATGAGAGCAAATGCCATCTGAAATTTACTGAGAAAACAATATGTGAAATGCTGGACTTCTTCATTGAAAACATCTCTTATTGTACACTAATTCTTGTTGATCTGTTTCTTTAAGCACATGAATCGGAATTTATGTTCGGATTGGCAAAGTCAAAACAAGTTTATTAAGCTCCCGGTATATCAATGATCTGACATCGTTCAAAAACAATCCAATAGCCAATTCTCTTCCACTGATTTACCCTCCTGAATGAGCATTAAAGGAGAACAGTGAGACCGACTCATCTGCCTCATATTTAGATCTACGCATGAAGATTCAGGGTGACAAAACACTCCCTAGACTGTATGACAAGAGGGATGACTTCAATTTTCCCGTTGTCAACTTTCCCTTCGTGACGAGCAATATTCCCTCCTTTGGTGTTTACATTTCACAACTTTTTGGATACAATAGAGCATGCGCTTTTACCAAGATTTCAAAGAGCGACATACGGCTTCTGCTTTAAAGTTGTTTGATCAAGGTTACAACATTCAAGGCTTCCGTGAAGCTTTTAAAACGTTTTATGGTTGACATGTGGAGTTCATTTCCAAATTTGACGCATCGGTGAAATTATGTCCGATGCAATTCTTGACTTGCACTATATGTTCCCGTCTTTTTCAAGTGAACAATAGACTTCCCTCTGTGTGTGTTTGTGAAACAAGTCTTAGCTGAAACCAAGTATATTCATTAAAATAATCAGGACCCGTGAAGACGGATACCCTGACTTGGTTTGATGCATGTGATCGTAGCCTGATTGCATGTACAGATAAACATGACATTAATCACGGGATCGTCTGTTCCAGATTCAATTATAAACAGGCCGTCGTTATACAGTTCGAATTTTGCTGAGTGCGGCGTTAAACAACAAACAAACAAAAACAACAAGCCCGTCAAGGTGAAATAAGGGTACAAATATTGGGCAAAGGAACGCTATTCCTAGAACAAGTGCCCTATACCAGCAGACTTACGTCCTCAAACCGACACAGGAGCGCAACCACGGCAAACAGTTGCCCAAATCGCTCGCCTTTCACGACCAGCAATTGGGTGCTGGGGATACATTCTAGACCCCGGGGTTATTTACATGAGACCATAAACACACATATTCATATATTTCTTTATTTTCGTGTGTATCCTAATAGGGTGAATACTGATATCACTATCTAAATATACTGAACCGCAAAAGAAACGTCAACGCAGAAACATTGCATTAAAAGTTGCCATTTAAATATCTGGGTAATGTTTGTCAAAGGTTCTAAAATTTAACATGACCTTGTACGGAAAAATGAAAAAAACAAAGCAGATGACAATAAAACCGATCGCCCAAACGCATCACGGCTACGGCAATGGTAACCCGATGTACGTGAGTTCCGTGTAAATTGAAATGCACATGCGTTCCCCCATTTCTTGCCCTATAAAATTCCACCCAGATGTGATAACATTCATTCGTTTTTGAAATGCTACCACATGCCAAGATCGACAAGAAATCAGCGACCCAAGGCTCTTGGACGATTGCAAGCTGGACAAACCGCCCGGCAAGTAGCCAAAGCATTGCAAGTTCACGTAAGGACCATATACAGGCCCCAGCAACGGTACCTTACCACCAACACTACAGATGACCGACCACGTAGTTGAAGACCAAGGGTCACCACTCGACGTCATGATCCTCAGATTGTGCGACAGCATCTTCAAGATCGCTTTGTTACTGCTCCACAGACCAGGCGGACACACCAGCGACACATTAGTGCGGACACCGTGCATCGACGATTGACGAGCAGACACCTCCACTGTCACAGGCCACACCGAGGGCCAATTCTGACTTCAGTGGGCAACACAGCGCCAGCATTGGCGCCACCAGCAGTGGAGAAGAGTCCTCTTCTCAGACGAGAGCCGTTACTGTATCTCAACAGCAGATGGCAAAGAGCAAGTCTGGCGACACCATGGGAAACGTTATTCGGATGCTTGTGTTGTTGAGGGAGACTCGTGGGGTGGTCCGAGCATCATGGTGTGGGGTGGAATTGGTCTTGCACAGAGGGTCGGCCCTGTGGTCTTCCAGAACATCGGTTCAGGGAGAGGCAATGGTGTCACAGCAGCACGGTACATTGATCAAGTCTTGAGACCACACGCCATACCTCATTTGGCACGTCACCTCAAACACGAGTTCCAGCATGATGACGCCCGTGCCCACACTGCGAGGGGCAACAAGAGACTTCCCCTAGCAGAATGGCATCAGAGCCATGCAGTGGCCTGCCCTCAGTCCCGATTTAAATCCAGTTGAGCACATGCGGGACGAGATTCAAAGACGGCTGAATGACGTCCGACAAAGGCCGACAATTCTTGGTGAGAAACACTGTTTCCAAAATACTATGTATTTAGCTGTGTGTCACACAAAGTAACCCTTTAATTCAGTATTTCTACAGACACTGTACGTACTGGGAGTAGGTGTGCAGTTACTGAAAGACATTAGCAGATGCCCAGGTCTGTAATCACGATCTGCAAACGCTGTTTGTCGATACTTTGTGAATGGATGTTGAATCAAAGTTCCATCTGTTATTTCGTCCTATTCATAGCATTTCCATTAGTCATGTTAGATAATGCATGAAAGTTGCATCATTTGTCGGTCGACTGTATGATGCTTCACTGATATAAAAGAAAATCTTCAATTTCACATTATTTTACATTAAGCCATGCTGTACTTCGGTTGTTGTCGTATAGTGGCATATTTCCAAATGTAAAAGGCTGTTTGTGAAGAGAGAAACATTATATTTTAAATAATAATGTGGTAGACAATGGAAAACCTGCAAGCTTGAGCCACAACAGAATCTGCCCATAATCCAACAAACGAGTGACAGCAACCCAAAAAAATCAAGAACACATTCTTTGAATAAGTTGCTGAGGCACACTACGACTTGCTGAAGATTATTGAAAATGAAGTTCCAAATGTCCGTCCTAACTTATATATCCTAATCTCAGTTAAGAAATACAAGCCTTGATCATCATCGGGTCAGACAATAAGCATATGCCTGACCAAAATCAAAGGTCTCCCAAGGCTTAGCGTGCCAAATGGGAAATGGTGTCTCATTACTACTTTCACATCACACTATGGCAGTACACCAAGATCTCCAGACCGAATACACAGATTCAACCCTGATAACCTGACCTGGGTGATCAAGAGGCACGAAGGCACCGAAGAAAGAGAGGAGCGCGTAGAAAAGGGCAAAGCATGTGCTCAAGTTAATTGTTCATGGTTTCATCTGGCCTTTTGCTTACTACTTTGCAACCAAGCCTGGTTTATCAGGCAGAGTTTATTTGTATAAGTGGCAAAAAAGCGAAATGTACATCATGCGTACAAAAACATTATACAAGTTACATCATACAGCTTTTCTAGAGGTGGTCCATTTCTCAAATAATGCTGCATGTACTCATTTCTTAAACTTGCATATTCTGGACATATCAATAATACGTGAGTGAGTGAGTGAGTTGGGTTTAACGCCGCTTTTAACAGTATTCCAGTCATATCACGGCGTGTCAGCTTAATGTTGGAGGAAAGCCCGAAGTGATGCAGGTCTTAGACGTTTACCACTTCGGTGAAACCCATGAGCACGGGTACGGTGCTGACAAACCTAGAAACATAATCGGGGCGAACCGGGATTCGAACCCACAATCTGGCGTGCCTAAGGGACGCAACACTGCACAGCGAATCGCGGCGCCCTAGACGACTGGGCCACCCGTGCCCCCAATAATATGTGAGATTCATCTTCATTTGGGTGGTTACAGTATGGACGGGATGTATTTTCAATTGCCGGTTGTTGTTTTTTAAATCTAGCAGCTCTAGTATTAAAAGTATGTAGTTTGCATCAAGATTTCGTGAAGACTGGACGGAGATGAACTACTTTTATTTAGCCAAGGTAGGTGGCAGATGGAATAGACTTTTTGCAGTCAATTCAATTCATTTCACTTCTTTAATGTATGAAAGACCACAGGCCCATATACAACGGAGTTACATAACTTATATATAAGATACACAATCCCATATACATTGGAGTTACATCACATATTTATAAGATACAAAGTCGAAGTAACAATTCTCTTCGTAACAAAAACGCATGATGTATATACAAAGCCAGTTGATGTATTAGAAGATTCTTGCAGGACAGTAATGAAGACAATCTTTTAGTATTAAAATGAGATAAAGACCACTGTGGTAAGTACTTGTTTCTTAGATATTCGTATATAAGGCACAGAAACATAAAATGGTATCTATCTTCGACAACAATGTCACAGAATGGGCGTAACTTTAAAGATTTCTCAACAGATGAAAATCTACCTGTGTTAATTTTTAGATCATCCAGGCCAAGTCTAAAACGAATAATGATATTACGAAAATTCCTGTACCGTAAGTGTGATAAATAAGGTTCTGTTTCAAGTAATGACTTGAACTGGCGATAAGTATCATATCTTCAACTTTCGTAAATATCTGAATGCCATTTCTGATTAAACATATCAATGGAACGCATGCGAAAGTATTTAATCAAAACATTTGCATAAACAATTGGGACAGCTAAATGAAATGTAATAAAAAGTAATGTACGTATACAAGGAGCCCATGTACCAAGACTATCGAGGTGCACAAGCATGTTGTTCAGGCATTATTATTATTTTACACATAAACTTCAAGCAACGAGTGTAAGAAACAATGTACAATGGGAATGACCCGCATTCTCCATAAACAATATTACTTGGTGTTGACATACCAACCTTCAAAAACTCTTTTACAATGGAAGAGATGAACCTGTTCAATTGTATAGAACACTTTACAACTCAATAATTCAAACCCATACAGTTAAATAGGTTGTATTTGAGAAGCAAATAACTTAAAATACATTTGGTTGAATTAATCCCAAGTATAGAGATATCAGAGTGGACTTGTAACAGAGCTTTCTTTGCTCTGTTAGTGAGATTAATTACAGTCTTACTCAGATTCAGTGTATAGGTAAGCAATATGCCAAGGTATTTGTAGTCATTCACAACATTAATACATTAACCTTCAAATAAACATTTCTCTCTTGCCGCCACTCGACCACCTCTACGAAATATACCAATATTTGTTTTATCAAGATTAACAATGAGTTTCCATTTAACTGAATAATCCGAATGTATGTCAATCTGCTTCTGTAGACCAATAATAGTACTAGGGATCAAAATCACATTATCTGCAAAAAGTAGTATATAGGGAATATAACGTAGTATGGTATCATAGAGCGTTGGTTGGTTTGTTGTTTACCGCCGCACTCAGCAATATTCCAGCTATATGACGGCGGTCTGTAAATAATCGAATCTAGACCAGACAATTAAGTGATATCATGAGCATCGATCCACGCAATTGGGATCGGTGACATGCATCAATCAGGTCAGCGAGCCTGACCACCCGATCCCGTTAGTCGCCTCTTACGACAAGCATAGTGGCCTTTTACGGCAAGCATGGGTTGGTGAAGACCTATTCTACCCCGGATCTTCACAGGTCCATAGAGCATTAGTGTAGAGACGTGCGCTGTGAGGAGCTTGCTTACATACATTGATTCACTCGCGGGACACACTACACCATTCCAGTAGCCTTCGCGAGTTCACAGTTTCTAGAAGGCTGACTGTACTTCTACTTACCCACTGTGGACGGAATACCTATCTGGATTCACTGACTTTTCTACCTGCTTCCAACATTCAAGAAGTTTCGGGTTTCACCGTGATCAAAATACAAAGTAAGATAAAGATGAATTTGCTTTTATTCTCAGCATATATGCAGAATAAAATTGAGTATCAACGACAGAAACCTTGTCGTATTTTGTTGACATTTTAACCCGTTGACATATATCCAGGTGAACAAGACATTATATCTGTTGATCTTAAACCATAAGAACATATTAACGAACCGAACACATACAATAAAAGCGAAGAATTGTGAAAAATATGGTCCCACTACTCACTTCTTACCTATCAGTTTTGCAAAGCTGCTTAAATGACACACTGTGTGTTTGTTGAAAATGTCATATATTTTCAACAATTATTCACACACACACTAGCAAGTAAAAGTTTGCTTATAATATTTTATCTGAATGTTTAAAGCGAAAATGAAACCCTTGGTTATATTATGTAAGATATCAATGCATGGCATGAAACGTGTTAATTTGTATTAGTCAAAAAACACATGGTATGTTCAGCAAAATACCATAATCCCTAACCAACGTGCATATTGTGCACATTGACAATTACGGATGATACATTTACCTCAATAAATGCAATTATATGGCAACTAAATAAGCCAAGCAAGACAATATCAGGTTATCTCCGGTAACAGGTATCCAGAACATCTCCTCGGGTATTCCAGCTCTCTTTCCATCTGAAGTATCTGACCAAACACCATTGGGGTTACAGGGAGTGCAGTTCTTGAACCAGAATCCAGACTGGTGTTCTTGGGCGCAATTCAGAGTACTGTCGTCGTTATCGTGGTCGAAGGTGGAGAAGGGCTGTCCCTTCAAATCACCCAAACAATCACCACCATTATAGTCGGGATCCTCCCCATGTCCCCATGTTCTTTCATATGTCATTCTGTACAGGCCATCTTGAGACAGGTTGAACTGTGTGTATATCCGCTGTCTTTTAACAGTGGTACTGATATCCGCAGTTCGAAAAGTGAGCATATGACTGCGTCCATTTGTTATGTAACCAATTTTTTCGTTCCCAAGCCAGAAGTCCTTGTTAAGGTCCCCAAAACCATCTTTGTACTCTTGCCATGACCGATTGAAATGGGTAGATCCATATTCATGCCATTGCATATATGTTTTACCACCGTTTTTCATCGAGCACCGGACTTTGAATGGGGTAGGCGCTATGTTTGGTTGAATTAAGTATAGCCCTGACCACTCGTTATAATGGCCCGTACTAAATCCTTCCGAACAATCTGAAAGAATAAAATGCATTTTTATTAAGTGCGTTTTGCACGACCCAACCGTATAGGATTAAAAAGGAAAAAGAGTTGTTCCCAGATTTGTTTGGTTCAAAGTAATTAGACGTAGATGTAACCGTGAAACATACTTTCAACAGACTTTGATCTAGTTTTTAACAGACGTTACAAATGACAATTACCTCTTAAAATAATGAAATTGTGTTTCACTTTTTCACTTTCCAAGAAAAGGATTAATCAAAACAAAGCATTTATGATTGCATGTTTTTACTTTAACATTTTTGTCTGGATTCCAGAATTGTTGAAACATGAAAGGACAGTTCAGTTATGATGTAAAGTCATACCCTGCATGATCCTTTCACAGAACTGACCGATGTAGCCACCATAACATTGACAGGTAAGTTTTTCCTGGTCATATTCGCCCCCATTCATGCAGCGGTTCCGTACCTTAAGTTGTTAAAAAGTGATTTGTCAGTGTGATTAATTAATTCTTCAAGCCAGGCTGGCGCAACATTCCTGCGTCTTTGACGCAGTGTAAGCTGAAAATGCGATATCAAAAACTACATCGTCTATCACAAACTGAACAACTTCTCATGCTTGTTCCCACCAATGACAACATCTCAATTTGTTTGCTATGTATTGTTATATAATTGTTCTGTATGTGTAAAATGGACTATGCTAAGTCTATCAATATTGTGAGCAAGATTCGATTAAATTTGCGTGTAACATTACTGGAATGTTAAATTAGTACTCTGCACTGTTGGGGGGATTGCGTACTCTCCTTCCAATGATATTGACAGGCCAGTGGGATAGGATAGGATAAGTTTTATTCCATACTGAAAGGCCTCAGGCCCATAGTACAATTCTGTTTTCGGGAGTGGTTACAGATCCGTTTCACAGGTCATATTCTAATTAACATAGCATGATAAATGAACATTGATAGATTTTTTAGAGTATCTTTATCAGTTGTTGACATGATCGTTGTAAATCTTTGTATAGTGGGATGTACATAACCAGGCAGATCAATATATTTTCTTCTAAGGTGGTCATATTTTGGACAAACTAACAGAAAATGAAACTCATCTTCATTCACATTTAAATCACATTGCTCACATATTCTCAATTCTCTGTCTATGTTTCTATGCCTGCCTACTTCGATCCTAAGTCTATGAGAGCTGCATCTAAATTGTGCTAAACCTATTCTAAACCTTTTAAAGTTGATGTCAAACAAATAGTATTCTGGGGAAATTGTTGTCTTGAAAAGCTTGTAATAATTGCATTTTTCTGAACTTAAAACATGTGATGCCCATTTTTGCAAGTATATATCCTTAAGTCTCTGGCGTAAAGAAACTAAAAATGAATCTGGATTGTTTGGTACACATTGATTACGCCAAACATACCCATAGCCGCAATCATTTAATAACGACTTTACATCATATACCCAATTGCGGCTTCCATGTTTTTCATACAATAACATCATATTGTAACATTTTCTAGGTAATCTATCAATAGGCATTTTAAGAATCTTGAACCAATACTTGAGAATTCTAATATGCTGAAATATGTAAAGTGGTACACGTCCACATTCACCATATACCATAACACTCGATGTAGAGTTTTTTACACCAAGGAATCGTTTACAAGCATATAGATGGACCAGTTCAATAGTTATAAGAAGTGACAATTTTTAACGGTTGTGAGTTGAAGAACCATGTTTCCCTACTTGATAGTTTATTTCCCTTTTTGAAAACTAACACTTTCGTTTTCTCAGTGTTCACTTGGAGTTTACAATTAGAACAGTACAGCTCCAGTTGATCTATCAAATTCTGTAAACCTTTTATCGTACTAGAGAACAGGACTATATCATCAGCAAAAAGCAACAGAAATATCTTAACAATATCTGGATGCAGCCGTATACCATCCGTACAATTTTCCTTAATTTGTGCAGCTAGTTCATTAATGAAAAAACAGAACAGAAATGGGCTAAGAATACAGCCTTGGCGTACACCAATGTTACATGTGAAGACATCAGAGTATATTCCCCGATTTTTAACACATAACTTTACATTTTGATAAATATTGCATAATAGTTTACCCATTTTATTACTCACCCCATTTGAAAGAAACAATGACCACATTATATTTCTGTTTACAGAATCAAACGCTTTTTTGAAATCAACAAAAATTGCATAAAATTTTCCACCTTTTCTCTGCATGTATTTGTGAATAATCGCATTAAGTACAAAAATATTATCCGTGGTTGAATACCCTTGTCTAAAACCTGCTTGTTCTTCCGAAATTTTATCTAATGAATCTGACCAAAAAGTGAGCCTTTTATTAATAATAGAAATAAATATTTTGCTAAAAACACTCAGAAGGGTAATTCCTCGATAATTTTTGGTATCGGTATGTGATCCTGATTTATGTAGTGGAACAATCACACCGATAGTCCACTCTTTTGGGAAATAAGACGTTTCTAAAATCTTATTAAACAGTAATTCAAAGTATGGGAGTAGAATATTAACAGAATGTTTAAAAAATTCTGGAATTAAACCATCTATGCCGGAACTCTTGCTGTTTTTCAAATCGTAGATAGCTTTTTGAATTTCCTCTCTTGTGATTGGCGAGTCAAGGATTGTAGCAGTTATGTCATTATCACATGTTTCCTGATCTGATAATTCAAAGTAGGTATCATCCCCAACACCATTACCACTAAACATATTTTTGAAATAATCATACCATTTATCAATTTCAATATTATTTTTAAACTCATAATGTGGATTTAGCTTGTGGAGGGTTGTCCAAAATTCTTTCGACGACTTAATGTTATCTTCCAAATATTGTTTTTTCTTTTCAAGAAATATAATTTTCTTTTCCCAGCACGTGGTTTTGTAAAGATTTCTAATTCTTGTATATTCCCTTAATGACTGTAAATCTTTATCTCTTCTGAATTTGTTGAGGCATGTACATCTCTCTCTTTTTAGTAACTGACATTCCCAATCAAACCATTTTTGTGTTTTCTTGTCCACGTGAACCACTTTCTTCATTTCGTTCCCAGCATAGGAGAGTGCTTCTCTAATAAACTCAATACTTTCATCAATATTTGTGAATACGGTATCTACTGCTTTTTCAACCAGTGATACACACTTGTCCAAAGCTAAGTTACAAAGAAATATTTCTTCTTTATCAATTCTCCACGTAAATCTAAATGTACTTGCATAATTAATATCATCATGACCCTCGATGACTGAGTGAAGCCTACACGTACGTAAAGCCATTGTTAATGGAAAATGTTGCGACTCGTACCGTGTGTCTATGTCGAATGTTTTACAGAGTTCAAACATATGTACGGTGGAGATAATATAGTCATTTACGCTTGCCCCTGTACTACTGATGAATGTATAGTCCCCAATACCAGCGTCACTGCCACAACCACTATTCATAATATGAATATTTAAAACAGAACATAGGTTCAACAAACATTTACCAAACTTATTCAAAATAGTGTCAGCGGAGTATCTCTGCAGATCAAAATGGTCTATCAAGAAGTCCCAAGACGAGTTATCACGCCCTTCAAGATAATCCAAAATGTCGTCGTCCACAAAGTCGGGTTCTGTCCCCCTTCTGGAGTTAAAATCTCCCCCCAAAATACATGAAACGTCATCGATCTGATTTAAAATATCCAGGAGCTCGTCTTGAAACATCAGTACACCATTTCTAGAAGTAGCACATTTATCATAATAGGTTGAGCCTTCTGGGTGTATATATACACAACAGTATAACACATCTGTTACAGTACCAAACAGTAATTTATCTAATAGAATGTAAATACCACTTTCTTTCACCCAATTCCGCTTAATATATTTTTTCAGCTGTTTTCTAACCATAACTATGATACCACCAGAGAGTCTCCCTGCTTTTGGTAACTTATCACCTGGTCTATTATAATATAAATAATCAGCAAACTTGTTCTGGAAGTCTAACTTCTGAATCCACGTCTCTGTGAGGCCTACAATGTCAAATGAATGTAAATATGAAACAAAGTCACAGTCATCTAATTTAGATTTCAATCCAGATATATTCCAATATAAGAGTTTTATTGTAGGAGAGTCATCACTTTTTAAATCCTCTGAGTCTTGGTATGGGCCCCGGCCACACCCCTAGGTAGTGCGGTCCTGCTGGCTGCCCCTAGAGCTGGTAGCCTGACTGCGGGTAGTGGGGCGCGAACTCCCCTCGTTCCTGGGTGAATTGTTGATTGTGTCAGAGACCCCACCTCTTCTCCTATCCGTGACATTGATTGAAGCATCCGTAACCTGTTTGGGTGCTGACATAATTTTACCACCTTTGTAAAAATAATGTTTAGATTGGTCTTCATCTTTACATTTCTTTAATTCTTGTCTCTGTTTTAAAGTTAAGTCATTGGAAATTCCATATCCCTTTGACCGAAGGGAATCTCTCAAACTTAGAGACTTCATCTTATCCTCCCAGTGCACAAGTTTAGCGATCACAGGGCGTGGTCTATCAGTGATACGTTGTCCTATTCTATGTGCCCTCTCAATGTCTCTTGGAACAAGCAGATCTATGTTATTGGCTTCCCTGGCATTGTTCAACACTTCCAAAGTTTTGTTTTTGCAGATTGCATAGGATTCGCTCGGTCCCTCTGGAACACCATACAAAATGATATTATTTCTTCGACCCCTTCTCTCAAGATTCTCTAGACGTGTATCAACATTGTCAAAGTCATAATATACATCGTCTAGTTTTTGACAGACCGCATCCACATCAAGCCGAATGATATCTTGTTCTCCCTTGTTCGTACTCACTTGATTTCGTAAATCTGTGGCGTCACAGCGTAATGTTTGTAATTCTTCTCTCACTGAACCAATTTCCTTTAATAGTTTGTCTTCGGATGCCTTGATTTGTTGAATAATTGCCGATTTCATATCATCCAGATCCTTACTAAATGGGCCAGGGTTCGATTCAACATCACCTGACAGGTGTATTAGCAATGATACACAAGGACAAAACAGTCGCACCACACCTCGGTCCGGAATTCGATATGTAAACAAAGACGATGTGTTACAATCAGTAGGACAAAAGTTCGCATCCACGATACTGAGTGGTGGATTTGTCAATATATCACATGTATACTTCATCTTATCTTCGATGATCGTACCTGAGGTATATATTGAGAGAAGAAGTACTGTGCACAAGAGGTGTCGATAGGCCATGTCAGTCCCGGCTGTCCATTCCGATGTCGTCGAATAGGGTTTGTTTTTCTCTATCTGCCTGTGTCCTCGGGGCGGTACAAAACATCCGATCCTGGCTCTCCAGACATCTATAGAGACTCCCATTTTGTCCCAAAGTGCTTAATTAGATTGGCCTAGGCTCCGATGTCAATATTTTTCAATTTTTTACGAGAGACAAAGCGGAATGCAACCACTCCCCAAGGGAGCTAACTTGTACTTAGGCCAGTGAATGAGGCGTCTGGTATTTTTTCATGACGCGTTGCTTTGTATGTGAGTAACATAATGATCTAATGCGCTCAGCGGATTGGCAGACGGAGATAATTGCATCTCTATTATAATCACTTGTAAGTGTAAAAACAAAAAGTGCTGAGCTTGGATTGGTTTTTTACGGTCTGCCACAATGTGATCAGTTACATGCTCTCGTGCAAAAAGCAGATGAGCCCACAGAGTGCGATTGCACAGGCCGATTGGCGGAGGTTTTATTACAGGCACTTGAAAGTGTTGAATTTGTTTTGTGCTGAGCTGTCGGTTTAAATAAACGGTGTACATTGTATGTGAACAGTCATCATGTTTTGATGCAATGGCCATGGAATTTTGCTTTTTATTACTAGATATAAATAAAGTTTAGCTCAGTTTAATATTGTTTGCAGAGTCAACAAACTACGATTTTAATTTTAAAAATGGGACAAATAAAAATTATAAATATGGGGAATATGAATATGAATACCTTTTCGAAGACACTTTTCAGAAGACGAAATTGACTCATTGGCTTATTAAGATTTTATTGATATTTTTTACTTATGTAAATGCAAAATGTTGTCTAATATACCTTTATGTACATGCCAAACAATTTCACCAGGCACAAAACTTGCTCAGAGTTTGAAACAAATTCCCGATATCTTTAGTGAGATACTCTGATTATTGTGCTAAGAAGAATCCAGTTCCATGCAATGTGAACAATATGCAATCAAAACCATTAAAACTGTACCGATGTTAGGCAAGGCAATGAAACATCTCAACATATTTACAATCAGGCCGTTTATCAACCTAATGACGATATGAATTTGCACCTCGTGGTATTTGAAGAACAAAAACGATATGTTCATACTTCAAAATGAACTGTTATTTGCACAATATCACTCATTTCGTGTATATGTAGAATACTATACGACCTCCCGTGTAGTACGATGTGTAGGAAACGAGTGAACAGGTATCAACTTTTCGCGAGGTTCATAAAAATGGATATTATATAAAAATTAGATATTAACCTATCGTCTAACCAGAATATACAAATTACATGTGTTAACAGTTTAGGAATTTATACATGAGATCTTGAAAATGAACATTCAATGCAACACGATGGGAGTTTCCATGTAAAGATTAACTATTTCTTAGCAACTAAATGTAGAATAAAAATCTTGATAACTGATTTTTAATCTAAGATCTTTAGGGTAGACAACAGTTTGCTAAGAATTGGGAAATAGCAAAACGTGACCTGGGTCGGCTGGGGAAACCAGACCTTTTTTACATTTTTCAATAAAAGTAACATGGACGTGATTTCCATCAGGATAAAACAAATGACGTGTAAATGACGTGTTATGATCTATTTAAGAACGAATGTGTAGTTCATTTACTTAGCCCAAGTATGCATGGATCAATCCGCTCGCATTTGGACAGCATAACCAATGATCTATTTACAAGTTCATTTATGCCAAAAAGAACAGGACTAAGTAGATAATTTGTTGAATGTTATTTCGTGAATACACCAATTGCGTAACACTATCCCTGAGCACGAACCCAAACGGCCTGTCCTTGACATGAGTTTAGAAGAGAATGTATTGCCACTATATTGCCCCTTTTATGAGTTCAATTTTTATGACATTTAATAAACCTTGATTAGTAATTCCATGGGTCTGTAACAACTTTAATTTAATCCATATGACATAGAGATTACTACACGAGTGCCTGTCAAATGCCATTTATCTTACAACGCGTTGTAAGATAAATGGTATCTGACAGGCACGAGTGCAGTAATCTGTTTCTTACACACCCTAAAATCGCACCTTTTTAGCATCGAATCGATGCATTTTGTCTTTTCCCATGATCGCAATTGCGCATTAATACATAACACAACGGTCATGAGTGACGTCATCCGACGTACTGCTTATTATTCATAAAAAATGTGACCCTACACCTTAACCTAAAATCGTTTCCGCCGTCTGTGGATTACAAAGGCGATGATGATTGTGCAAACTATATAAGATCAAAGAACCCGCATGATGCCGATTTTAAAAAATCACCTCGAAGAAATTACCAAATATGTACAACAATGTTTATTACCGTATGACATCACTGCCGGTGACCGTCTACAAAATGGCGTGATCACTGACAACAGTACGCGTGATTTTCAGGGGAGGATTTTCGTTGATTGAGGGATGGTATATACATAAATGTGTCATGTAAGTAATCAGATACAATCAGACAATTTGCGTACTGTTATTTGTTTTTTATGTTTTCCAACTTAACAAAGAGAATGTGTCAGAAATGCAGATAACTACCGCGTGCGTTGTGCGTGACTTTGCGCCAGTCATGGCGTCACACAGGACGGGAACTTTTTACGATTTCTGTTGAATTTCCCTGCCAATTGTTGTGTATATATATAGTAATTCCATAATTCGTGCTACGATACTCTTCCCACGAATATTCTCAAACGCGACAGCCAATGTATGCAACAACTAGACCAATTGATCTTTCAAAATCGGAGAGTGAAAAATCTTAATTTTGCTTTGTTTAGTTTTCCGAGCACGGTGTTCGTTTCCACCCCTATCTTTATTTCGCTTGATGTCATCGTGATAATTTGTATTGGTGACAATGACCATTTGTCACTTGATTCTAAAATTTAGGAAGAATTCAGGGATGCATGTGTCGCAGCTGAGTTTGAAATGAACGTGATCTAATAGGCGTTTCATTACCCGCATACATGAAACGTGATTTTTTTCAACACTATCCAATACGTTTCAGAATTATCATTGGTGTTTTGGTGAAAAACAGATTCCGGTGATCACTAATGTGCTATTTTGAAATTCAATCCTTCTACTAAATATCCGATATTTAGATTTCTAAACACACAGTAAGTATGCTTTGCCTTGAGTGACTGTAAATTTATTAAACATTTTGAGTTTATGTCATGGAACATTAATGGTTTAAGGGGTAAGTTGGACAATGCTGAATTAATTGATTTTTGTTCAGTTTGACATTTTTTGTCTTCTCGAAGCTTGGAGAAACTGTGAGAAAGACACGATTGCAACAGTGTTCCCCGGCTATTGTGTTTATGTAAATTACATAGATTACAATCCGCGAGGCGGTGTGGTTGTATGTGTTCGGTCTGAACTTGAGCGCTATATCAAGTATGTTTGTATAGATTTCACCGATTTTATATTGGTAGTTTTTGAGAAAAATTTGTTCAGTTCATTGTATGATTACATCTTTGTATTTACATATATACATCCTACTGGCTCCTCCGTGGTAACAGATGTTAGACCACTGCAAAGCATAGAGTATCTGGAGCAAAGCTTTTTATTTATTACTAATCGTTTTCAAAATGGTAAGTTTATAGTATTTGGGGATCTTAACGCCAGGTGTGGAAATCAGTCCGATTTTGTTGTGCATGATGGGAATCGGTATATACCGAGCTTTGAGAACATGACTATGTGTCTGATTCCTTTGACACTCCCAGACAAAGGCGTGATGATATATGTAAAGACGATGGAAAAGGAACTCCTAGATTCGTGTTCAACTCATAACATTCACATGCTGAATGGGAGATGTTCGGGTGATACAGAGGGAGCTTGTTTTAAAGGAGACTGAGCAAGTTTGGTTGATAACTGTTTATGTTCAAGTGACTTATTTACCAGAGATATCGACTTTACTGTACGTACACGGCGATGGTGAAATGTTGCAGCACTTCAATCATACCATACCTAGCTATAGTTTTTAATAGGATTATGCATAGTGGTGTATTCCCTTACGAGTGGGCAAAGGGTATAGAAGTTCCTCTGCATAAGAAAGATAATATAAATGATGTCAATAATTATAGAGGAATAACGCTGATGGATATATTTGGAAAGTTGATGACAACAGTATTAAATGATAGACTCAAGGCTTTTGTGGACGTTTATGACACAATTCCTGAAGCTCAGGCAGGATTTCGAAGCGGATACAGTATAACTCATACTATATTTACATTACAGTGTTTAGCACAAAAATATCTCACTAAACGTCGGGGAAGATTTGATGTTCGTTTGTTGATTTCCGTAAAGCGTTCGATTCGATTAACCGAAAGCTCTTGATGTATTCAACAATGAAAAATTGAATACACGGTCGTTTATTGTTTGTTTTGAAGGATCTATACTCTAAGATTCAGTGTGCTGTCAGGACATCAAACATCTCTCTTTCACATTATTTCGAATCATTGAGCGGCGTTCGACAGGGCTGCTTATTGAGCCCGTTTCTGTTCACCATGTTTATCCTTGAATTACAATCTATGTTAGAAAGTAGTCATTTGCGAGGGATTTTTAATGGAGAGGAGTTTATAGACATGTTACTTTTACTATATGCAGATGATTTGTGTATATTCGATGACACAGTAATAGGTCTGCAAAGAAAAATTGATATTTTATCAAATTTTGTAAAATCTGGGGACGTGGAATTAACATGTCTAAAACCGAAATTTTGGTTTTCAGAAGAGGTGGCACTTTAAGGTAGGATGAACGATGTTTTTTGAATGATAAACGTATCAATGTTAGTACTTAACTATAGTTATCTGGGTGTTCCGTTTTCAAATAGATTGTCTTGGACTAAATGCATTGATACCCTCAATAAGGCTTTGTTTGCCATCAAACAATTGCAGTTTCACTTTGTAAATATGCCAGTTAACATGTTATGTAAACTGTTTGATATTAAGATATCAAGCACAGCAATATTAGCTGAATGTGGAAGATATGGTTTGCATGTGGATTATCATATGAAGTGTGTTAAATACTGGTGTAAACCTATTAGAATGAATGAAAGATATCCCTGACAGTGTTATTTGTTAATGAAGAAGCTGGATGGATGTGGTTGACTTACTCGGGCAACTCATGTTAAATATTTCCTCGACATTTATAGATTTGGTTATGTGTGGCACGAACAGAATATTGGTGATGTTAATTGTTTCTTGCAGCTGTTTAGACAACGTTTGTTGGATTGTAACACACAGAGTATACAGATGAATATTTATGAGTCTTGTAAGTTAAGGTATTATTCACATGTCAAGATATTATTGGACATGGAATATTATGTCACAGCCTTCAGAAATAGAGACCATAGACGTATGCTGTACCTGCTGAGATTAAGTGAATTGCCTATACGGAGTAATCTGGGCAGAAGAGAGGATATTGTTTATTCACAGCGCTATTGTCGGCTATGTAACAATGGTTGTATTTAGGACGAAGTCCATTTTGTGTTTGTCTGCCCGTTTTACACATCATTAAGGCAAAAGTATATTCCTGTAAGATTCTATAACAATCCATGTATTAATACTTTTAGCAATCTCTTAAATAGCCAAAATGACTGTATACTCACAAATGTAGCTAAGTATGTGAAGGAAGCTCTATTATTACGTACAAAGACCTAATATTATACCCTAAGTATTGTTTTCAATGTAAATTGCCTCAATTATATGTTACTATACTGAACCGCAAAAGAACCGTCACCCCAAGTAACATTGCTTGAAAAGTTGTCATTTAAATATCTGGGTAATTTTTGTCAAAGTTTCTAAAAATTAACATTACCTTGTCCGGAAAAATAACATTTGATGATTAAAAAAAACACAAAGCAGATGACAATAAAACCGATCGCCCAAACGCATCACGGCAACGGAAATGGTAACCCGATGCACGTGAGTTCCGTGTGAATTGAAATGCACATGCGTTCCCCCATTTCTTGCCCTATAAAAAATTCACTCAGATGGGATAACATTCATTCGTTTTTGAATTGCTACCACATGCCGAGACTGACAAGAAATCAGCAACACCAAGCCCTTGGACGATTGCAAGCTGGACAAACTGCCCGGCAAGTAGCCAATGCATTGCAAGTCCACGTAAGGACCATATGCAGGCTCCAGCAACGGTACCAGACCACCAACACTACAGATGACCGACCACATAGTGGAAGACCAAGGGTCACCACTCGACGTCAGGATCGTCAGATTGTGCGACAGCATCTTCAAGATCGCTTCGTTACTGCTGCGGAAAGTGCTCGACAGACTATGGGGATACACCAGCGACACATTAGAGTGGACACCGTGGGTCGACGATCGACGAGCAGACACTATCACAGACCACTATCACAGACCACACCGAGGACCCATTCTGACACCACGTCATCGCCGGGACCGTCTTCAGTGGGCAACACAGCACCAGCATTGGCGCCACCAGCAGTGGAGAAGAGTCCTCTTCTTAGACGAGAGTCGTTGCTGTATCTCAGCAGCAGAGAGAGAGAGAGAGAGAGAGAGAGAGAAAGAGTAGCGACGCCGTGGGGAACGTTATTTGGATGCTTGTGTTGTTGAGGGAGACTCTAGGGGTGGTCCGAGCATCATGGTGTGGGGTGGAATTGGTCTTGTACAGAGGGTCGGCCCTGTAGTCTTCCAGAACATCGATCCGGGGAGAGGCAATGGTGTCACAGCAGCTCGGTACATTGATCAAGTCTTGAGACTACACGCCATACCTCATTTGGCACGTTTCAGCATGATAACGCCCGTGCCCACAATGCGAGAGCAACAAGAGACTTCCCCCAGCAGAATGGCATCAGAACCATGCAGTGGCCTGCCCTCAGTCCCGATTTAAATCCCACTTAGCGCATATGGGACGAGATTCAAAGACGGCTGAATGACGTCCGACCAAGGGCGACAACTGCAGCTGAACTGCGTCAGGCGTTTCTCAGAGTGTGGGCTCAAGTGCCCATGGCCTTCATCAACCGCCTCATCCATTCCATGTATCGACGTTGCACGATAGTCATCAATGCACATGGTGGACACACGAGATACTGACTTGTGATGCCATTTTCTCAGAGACTAGTGTTGTGTTTCACTTTAAGAACATGTTTCATCTTTTTAATATGTCACAAAGTATGTTTACAGTGTTTGGACAAATAAGGTTTCTCACATATCTATCCATGGTGACGTTTCTTTTGCGGTTCAGTATATATATATATATATATATATATAACTGAAATGCACATGGGCCTATGGCCTCCAATACACGAATCAACTTAACTTATAAGAGGGAATTTCCAACAGAATTCAAAACTTTTAGTGTGCGTGATGTATACTGAGTCAAATTAAAAACTTCACAAGTAATCCCATATATGATATACAACGGACAAATGTTTCAGAGAAGGTAATTTTTAATCATAATTGTCCAAAGAAGGATTTTAATTAACGGTGGTAGCCATAATCTGTTCCAAGCACCTACGGTATTCGGTAATAACATCAACGGTTTAGTCCCAAGCACGAGAATCTGATGGCACACAAGTTCAGTAGCGTGTATGGTCACCATGTGCGTTGACAACTGCCACACAACGCCTCCGCATGTGAACACATGATTGGGAAGACGACGCCATTGTTGCTGCAAAATGGTGCCAAGATCTTGCAAATTCTGTGGTTGGTTCTGGAGAGTGCGCAGACTTCTGCCTAGAGCATCCCAGACATGTTCGATGTGATTGAGGTCGGGAGACCTTGACGGCCAGTCCATGACGTTGACTGCTGTATGGGGTCTGGCATTGTCGTGTTGGAAGATCCAACCAGGTCCATGTGCTGCCATAAAAGGCAGAAGTTCTGGTGCCAGTACATGGTCGCGGTAGGCAGCAGCGTTGAGGTTGCCACGGATGACAAGGAGCCTGGAACGTGCATTGCCACAGAAAGCACCTCACACCATGACACTTCCGTCTCGAAATCTGTCAACTTCCTGTACACAACACTGGGCGTAACGTTCATGACGGCGCCTCCACACCCTCGCCCTACCATCAGCAAATCGAAGATGAAATCGGGATTCATAACTGATGACGACTTGATTCCAATTCCTCTGAGTCCATCGTAAGTGTCGCTGTGCCCACAATTGACGTTGACGTCTGTGTAATTGAGTCAGAATCGGCCCGCAGTATGGCCGTCGTGCTTGAAGGTGAGCAGTTCTCAGACGGTTTCGAACAGTTTGCGCACTCAGTCTACCCCTAAACAGTTCATTTCTGGTTGATGTAGCCGTCAAAAATCGGTTACGGGGGTGACGTAAGACAATCTGACGATCCTCTACATGTGACGTCACACGTGGTCGACCTGGCCGAGGGCGATCAGCGGTGGTACCCGTTTGCTGTAGACGCGTCTGTAAATAAAAAACAGTCCGTCGACTACAACCCATCGCCCATGCGACTTCAGCTACGGACGTTCCCGTCTGCAACATGCCAATGGCACGTTCACGTTGCACATTTGAAAAGCGTGGCATGACAAATGGCCCTAAAGACTTTTGTTTTCTTGTGTTTTTCTTTTTTGGTTACTGACTGCTAAGTATGGCTGAAAACACGTGCGGTATTATGGCCACGTGACCAGTTGCACGTGAAAAAACACTTTTGCCACTATAGTGCTGTGCACATGATTTTGATCGATTCACCTGCACAAAAACGGGTGTTATCTGAAGATAATACGTGGCCATTGCTGTTTAAATACACAATAAGGGCCCACAATGATAACTGGTCAAAATGTTAAAATTTTAGGATTTTGAAGTTTTTAATTTGGTTCAGTATATTTCGAAGTTTAGTCGACTTCGAAGTGAGGGTTGAAGAGGAGAGACATATAATTCGTCGGATCATATGTTTTCGGACATCAAACGTTTTCAGACGGCCATGTTTATCGCGAATACCTCCCGCTATAACGAGGGTTGTGGTGTCAACAGACATTGTAAATACTCAGGTGGCTTAATTTTTAGATAAAGCTGTCTTTGATAAGGGATTGAGATGTTTAACGTTTCTTGTGATTGGCGAATGTTTCTTAGGCGTCCGAAAATCCATAACACGGGAATATATCTATTTGCACTCTAAAACCATTACGTTCAACAACAGACGTAGGTGGACATTCGACTGAAGCACCAGCAACTTATCAATGACTTACGATCTAGAAAGTAGTCCGTCATAATCTGACCTCAGGTCATCACCATGGAGTAGCTGATCACTGGCCTGAAATATGATCTCACACACATGTTTGATACAAGTTATCTCAAATAAGTTTCTCACCCACAGGTGTGTAAGAAATGATTTTACGTGATTCGTATGTATCGAAAAGGGACTGAAATAATGTTTGAATATTATTGCGCCTTTGAGGATAACAGTAGACTTTGGTTTTGGGATGAAATTACAAAAATATAAATGTCAAAAATAGTATTCAAGAATTTCATCATTAACCTTTCTTGCATTTATGCCAGGATACTCACAAACTGGAAAACAAATATATACTTATATAGCTATATTTTCATGCATGGTACAAAAATTCACATCAAACCAAAAGGTTCATCATGTTTGTTAATTTGCACATTTCGTTGTTATCGTTATTGTGAGGATTTTGTTTGTGTGTGTGATTTGAACAAGTCATACGCTATTGATAAATAAAAACTGTCGACGAAGGACAGTATAATTACTGGCAATATATCACAGATTGACTTAAAAGTAGTTGGGGAACATTAAAAAACGCTAAATGGGTAACGATACTATATAAAAATGGGACTATAGGTCGCCAGCAACAAAGGTACGGTCACCATACAAGGGATCAAGGGGACTTACGGTACCCCTGCAACCTGCATGGTTCCCCAGTAGGATTAACACCTTTCCCTTAGTAACTGGTGAGTTTTGCAAGATAAGCCAGAGATTAAAAGTGAACAAATATTCTGCAGTTAAAATGGAGGTAGATATAAATATTCTTTGAATGAGCTGGTCTTTCCAGTGATTGTATGAGCATCGATTAACACAATTGGGATACGATGAGTTGCATCAACCAAGTCAGCGAGCCGATCCCGATTGTCGCCTTTTACGACAAGCATAGTCGCCTTTTACGGCAAGTTTGGATTGCTGAAGGCCTATTCTATCCCGGATCTTCACGGGTCTAATATAGCAAATATCCTCAGCAAATTGGAGTCATCACTTTTGCATAATTGGAAACTAGACTCCGAGTGACGAAACGTTTTTTAAAAAAATGTTAACCATTCAAATGGTAAATTTTAATTTAACATCGTTCTTATCATAGTCCATATGCATTTTGGAACATTAAATAAGAAGGGTGCAGATTTAGTATATTTGTTCCTCGTTGATCACAGAGGATCTGTGAAGAAGAAACTACTTATATAAAAAAAATAATAGTCCCAACTTTTGTAATTAAATTTTGGGAACAACATTCGGAATACTCATTTAATGTAACGCACGCTGATATGAATGAGTTATATATGCCACTTGTTGCTGTGGTTTCAATCACATTTGTCGTCTCACTTGTAAATTACTAGTCTAGTCATCTCATCCAATGTTTTTTGTTTACTACAATTTTGTGTTCAGCAAAACCTACAAATTTTATCCTTGATTTTTTCAAAAATCCCAAACTATCAAAAGGCACCAGTTTACCACTAGACCTTTTAATGTGCCAAGTTTGGTGAAGAAATATTGTACGGTTTTCAAAGTCTGCTCCGGAAACGAGCACAACGGCCATTTTCAGTGTAAGTCAAAGTCGTTGCCAGGGATACTCGAAACATATTTTTTTCAAAGATCCCAAAGTATCAAAAGGCACCAGTTCACGACTAGACCTATCAATGTGCCAAGTTTGGTGAAGAAATATTGTACAGTTTTCAAGATCTGCTCCGGAAACGAGCACTACGGCCATTTTCAGTGTAAGTCAAAGTCGTTGCCAGGGAAACTCAAAAAAATATTTTCTTTAAATATCCCAATTTGTAAAAGGCACCAGTTCACCACTAGACCTATCTATGTGCCATGTTTGGTTAAGATATCACTTATGTTTTTTTTTTCTTCTCCCGAAACCAAATGTGACGGACGGAAAGACGGGAGGACGGACAGACGGCATCCATTCCTATACCCACCTTGCACTTCGTGGCGAGGGATAATAAAGGGGTTTAAATTGTTACTAATGTATATTGACAATGATCCTGGAACGTTCATGTCAATTCAACGTATCAAAAGTAAATTCATAAAGATATTCGGAAAGTGTGAAAAGAAGGATGTGATGTTTGTGTTGCCGAGGGACAGACATGTGATGGTTTAAATGAAATTACCTCTGTTTGATTGTAAATGATATATAGCCTAATTCCAAAATGTTGTACAAACAAATTCCCAGAAAGCCGTCAATCATATCATTATATCCATTGTAGCGTCATTGTACAAAACTACTAGTGAACGAATTGCATATATAGATCATCTTATCTATAAAAAGCTGGCATACTTATTCAATGTTATTATTGATCTTTCTGTTACAAAAGTCTGCTGAAATCTTCTATTTTTGTATACTGTAAAATGCTGTCAATATGAAAATAGTGTTCAAATATTATTGTCACACGTACAAGAATACTGTCCGGTACGTAATTATCAGGGACATTTCCAATGAAGATATTCGCAAGGAATAACAACCAACCACACTCTGTATGGAACCAAATAAAAAAGAAACTGAATGAAGTAGTGGTAGAATATATCAATATATACAAACCTTGGATATTCCTTGGATATTCAAAATATACAAACTATATATTTTTGGATATACCAAATATGCAAAATTGTATATTTCTGGAGGTAAGAAATATACAAATTTGTATATTTTGGATGTATTATTATGTAGAACATTAACACATTTACCATAGACAAACCATCTTTCATTCAGTGTAACCTGACCCCCTCTTCCTAAAATGACGACATTTGTTTTATCATAGTTAACTAATAATTTCCGCTCTTTAGTTTAACATTCTTTTTGTTTTTGTAGTCCAACAACAGAATCTAATACGAAAATGGCAACATCGGCAAAACATAGCATCAACATTTCTGACACATTTGTGAACATTAAAATTTTGAATACCATGTTTACCCTCAGCCATAATTTCATAATATAATTAAATGTTAATAAAATGTTAACAATATCGGGCTCAAGATACATCCTTGTCGTAAGAATCGGTTACATCGTCAGCACATCTTACACATGATTAAATATTTGAATACATAGCTTTAAATATAGTGAGTAAGTGAGTGAGTTGGGTTTAACACCGCTTTTAACTGTATAGATTAATATAGATTACATTTTCCCCTGAAGACCAGTAGTTCTTAAACAGTACCATGGTTTATAACGATGAACGGAGTCAGAAGCTTTTTTTAAAATCGACACCATCCTTACATCCATCAGTGAAGATGGAGCAGTGAGAATCGTAAATAGATCTTAACTGGACATATTATTGCTGAAAGATTAAATGTAGATTAACTCTAATTGGTATGGAGCAATAATAACAAGATGAATATTTGCTGCTGCTTCGTTGAGAGGATAAATAAACGCATTCATTCGGTAGATTTGACGGGTTGGATTTTCAATTTGATATATTGTAATACACGTTTTAAACAACGTTGTTTTTAAAGAAGGTTCATCAGCCTCCACTCTACACTGTCAACAGGATTCACCATACATGATTGAACCGTATTCAAATGGAGAAGGGTTGACTGTTTTCAGGCACTTTGCTTTGAATTATTTATATGTGGCAAGAAGGCCATGTGTCGGACGAATGTAAGCCCCATGCCCGTGACCTCCTCAACTACTTTGATGGGTATGCCAGATGTAAATAGTTCCGGGTCCTTGTGCTGTCTATATTTTCTGCAGAAGTGTATACAACAACTTTTAGTCTGATAAACTTTTAAGCCGATATACAAGCGACCATTTGTTGATTTTATTGAGACGCAATTGCAGTTGTCTCTCAAATAACGACCCATCACCTGAGCCATTTAAAACTTTTGACAGACTGTTTATCGTGATACTAAATAATGTGACAAACAAAATACTGCCTTGTGGGCTACCATGATCCCATTATATTTATCATGGCGAGGCAGGGTGGAACTCTGAAATTTTCTTTCTGTTAAAACTGTGATATTAATTGAGGCAAACGGCCTCTCAAACCAAAACCACGTAAATCATTAAAATGCCATGCTTCCAGGTACTATCATAGGCTTTGTCAAGATCGAAAAAAACTGATACTGCGTGTTGTTGGTTTACAATAGCATTCTAAAGAAAGGATTCTAAAGGGGACTATTGATTTTAAAATACCAAACTAATTATCTTTCGTTCAATGGTCTTACAGACACAGTTGGTTAAAGATATAGGGCGGTAATAAGAGGGATTTGTATGAACCCGTCCAGGCTTTGGTATAGGGAGTACAAATATGCCACGAATGAGGAATATTCCCTGAATCCCATATTTGATCAAATATATGTAAAAGGGTTTCAAGACATAAATCAGGCAAATATTTCAAGTGAGTGAGTGAGTATGGTTTTACGCCACTTTTAGCAATATTCCAGCAATATCACGGCGGGGGACACCGGAAATGGGGTTCACACAATGTACCCATGTCGGGAATCGAACCCAGGTCTTCGGCGTGACGAGCGAACGCTTTAACCACTAGGCTACCCGACCGCCTCCAAGAGTAGATAGGAGAATAATATAGGCACCTACTGGTACATCATGAGCTTGCCCAGGTCAGTATGTAGCTGACGATGCGAAAACATTTTATTAAAGTCTTTCCATTATCAGAATTAAAATAAATATGTTTCTTTTGTTGTTTCGGATGTATTTTAAATTCAGCGACATAAGTAATCGACAATGAATGCTTAGCCAAACTTTCGCCAAGTTTGTTGGCAATATCTGAATTATAAGTTAATAACTGATCACCTTCCACAAGATGGTGAACAGAAAACTTTGAACCTTTGCCTTCATTTTTTTGTATCGTGATCCACACCTTGGACACAGCAGTGCGGGAATTTATTTTGTAGACATAGTTCCTACTAAATTGACGCTTACTTTGTTTAAAAGCATGCCATGCTTTTGCATTCTTAAATGTTATCTCCTACGTAGGACTAAGTATGGCCTAGAATTACTATCTCCTACGTAGGACTTAGTATCTCTTATGTAGAACTTAATATCTCCGACGTAGGACTTATCATGGTTTACGAATATGTGGATTTGCAGATAAATATATTTCATTGAGTTGATCTGAAACAACTGAATCGGATCTTCAATATCTTTGAATTATTCAGGGGTTAATTTTGAAGTACATACTATTTCATACAATGAGTCATTGGCATTTGTAAAGATGGATAAGCATCGGGTTGATGGCTTTTAGAATGGTGAAGAAGTGATAGGTTCAAAATCGTTAAATATGTTTGAATCTGTGAGAGATAAATCAAGTACTGAATACGTTTCAGTTACTTGATGTTAGATGTTAATAGGTTTTTGAACCATCATTACAAATACATAAATTATAATCAGAAAAACATTCCTTAAGTACCTTCCCTTTATTGTTTGTGTTTACACTCCCCCATAGAGGGTTATGCCCATTCACGCCATCAATGATTATGCATGGTTTAGGGAGCTGATCATGTAGATTTTAAAGATCAGGTCGTCGAAGTGTAGTGGACGGTGGAAAATGCAATTACCACAGAGAAAATACTATGTTGAAAGGTTAACAAACAGCAACAGCTTGAAGATTTGTATTAAAAAGAACAGGGCTGTTATTGACACCCTGCTTCACAAAAATAGATCCTCCAGAAAAGGAATGATGAAATTTGTACTGGCTTAAATGGATTTCATGGTATCGCATTGAAATTCTTCCTGAGTCCTCTGCAATTCCACTGAATCAAATTTAGGGAGGCTCAATTGGGAAGCTAGAAGGTGTGGATTGGTCACTCCCATGTGCAGGTTGGAATGTCCTGTCCTTTCTCCTCAACGGTTTCCTTTCTCTTTTATAGGTTAACTGTCTCAATTTCTTTTTCGGATGTTCGCTCATATGGTGGTTCAGTTGGATCTTGTGAAGGAATCTCTGTCTGAGAGGCTTATGAATTTGTCTGTGAAGTTTGTAGCATAAATGTGTCACAACGTGTGACCTGTGTATCTGTCACTCAAGATATGAATGTTTGATATGTTATTGATTTTAGTAACCTTGGGGGTAGTTGGAACTAGAGCAGGAACATACGGAAGCGTAGTAGGGCCACGGTGAATTTGTTTTGTCTAAGTATCTCCTACATAGGACTTAGTATCTCCTACGTAGGACTAAGTATGGCCTAGAATTACTATCTCCGACGTACGACTTATCATCTCCTACCTAGGACTTAGTATCTTCTACGTAGGACTTACGTAGGACTTACTATCTACTATGTAGGACTTAGTATGGCCTAGAATTACTATCTCCGACGTAGGACTTATCATCTCCTACGAAGAACTTAGTATCTCCTATGTAGGAGATAGGAAGTCCTACGTAGGACTTCCTAGTGATTCTAGGCCATACTAAGTCCTACGTAAGAGATAGTAAGAACTATGTAGGAGATACTAAGTCCTACGTAGGAGATACTTAGACGAAAACAAAATTCACCGTGGTCCCACTACGCTTCCGTAGTAACACAAATAGAAACTACAGCAGAATATGCAAAAGAAGGATTTAGACACTGAAGGGGAACATTCTTTTGCTTCAGAAAAAGATATATTGTTTGTGTACTTAATGTTAAGGGTTTTTGGCATCACTTGATTTCTTTAGTGCACTCAGGGCTCAAATTAGTGCCACTGTAATGCATGTATACATTAGCACCAGTAAAAGGTCTTGGCACTATGTCCAAAATGTAGGTAAGGTATTACCTCCACACCAGTTCAGAGACGGTTACATTTATTTCTTCTCTGCACTCTGAATGCCCTAGGAGACAGCAAAAGGATTATGTTTGAGAAGGTTTCTATCAGTAGATGATATTACTATGAACCTTGGCCAAGAATTTAAAGAACGTCTGGAGAGACATCTTTATCAGATGACGATGTTTTATTGGCTTTCCCTGATCCCCACCTGCCATCAAGTGTCAACAAAGACAATGCTACATGAGCACCCAGTCTGCAACAGGAGGGCTACAAGGTGTAGCAGCAAAATACAACATGATTATTTATATTTGTCTACCAAATATGATTCAGACTGGCTTGGCCCATAACAAGATATTTGAGACAAACAGAATAATATTATTCAGCCGCTGACTTCACCGGATTAGCCACCTAAGACTCTAGGTAAACATAGTCATAATAATTTTAACATTTAGAGCACAAATAGAATGTCACAAAGCAAAATAAACAAACTGTTTTCTTGCCCAGGGCTTGACATGACCAGCCAATGGATAGAACCCGGGTCCATTCTACCATCCGTCTAGATGATTTGTTTGTTTGTTTATAGTTTATTCCCTTATTCCAAGATTTTAAACCATCAGCTTTTTGTCTCCAAGAAACATACACCAGAAATATGAAAACCTGTTTAGAAATCTGTCCAACACTGGAAATCAGAATTCAACCACACATCACTGCAGCTAAAATAGATCTAAATATTCCCGACTTCTGTCTTCTCCTCCCTGGCAGATGGTGAAGCCAGTGGTAGATCTAACTCCAAGTCAGCTAGAAAAGACTGAAACTAATCCTTTGGTTTATCAACAAGCATATAACCAATTACGATCAAAATAAAATTCTCACAGATCCAGTTTTAGAGACGGGTCCAAGGATGGTGGCAAATGCCATCATCAACTGTCTAGTCAAGAATCCCAGATAATAGTTCAATCACCACTGCTAAGGCCAAAGCTATATTAACAGCTTTGACCTGCATTAAACAACAAAATCATCATTTTATCTGCTCCGTTGTCTTGCCTTCAGGCACTTAAAAGAGTCTCGTCATATCATCCTATTATCCTAGACATTTTAGAACTATACAATGATCTTTCTACTGGCCAATGTGACATCGTCTTTTGCTGGTTACCAAGCCGTGTAGGCATAGCAGGTAACTCCGAAGCCGAACTCCACTACTTATTCCGTACATTGATTTCAAACCAACCATCAAGAGTTATACTCGGGATTTCATGCAAAGACGGTGGCACACCCAGGTAGGAATCAATAAACTTCACGAATTTATACCAACAGTTGGTCATACCTACTAGAGTTGTCAGTCAAGACACGATGAGGTTGTTTTACTCCATTGGCCACAGACGGTTTACCGACGCATATCTGCTTAAGGGGGATGAGGACGAACCTCCTAAATGTATTCCTTGTGATGAAAGATTCACCGTCAAACATATATTATTTGACTGTGTGGACTTTGCAATCGCAAGGGATTCACATTATCAAACAGTAAATCTGAAAGATCTGTTTTTTTCCGTGTAAGCGGACATCTTATTCTCAGCTACTTGAACGAAACTGGCCTGCATCATAAATTTTAAAAACGTATGTGAATAAATAATTGCTCGTTATAAATTTGGTGTGATGATTTTACCAACTGACATTATTGAAGGCTCTGTCCAGGATGTTGAAGTGCCGTAACATTATTGTACCCCTGTGTGACACGTTATATCCTATCAAAATCGATGTAACTGTCATCAACCAGTATACTCGCATCTTGTCGGGAGTTTTGAATTTTTTTTGTTTGCATATGTTTGTGGCAGGTGCAACCGATTGTACAGGGCACGATCAACTTTTCCGCAAACATCTGGTATCATCCCTATTTGGTGGTTACTTATAAACACATGCTCATGATATAGTCGTACAGTCGTACAAGATTCCCAATGAGTATTCAATAGGTTTGTTTTATTTACCAGGATAGGTCGACAGGTCGAGGATATACGACAACACCCAAGACTTAAGTATCTAAATGATAAGCAACAAATCCGGATATCATGTAACCTAACCATTGCAAATATATTTATATGATGAAACAAAACTGTTTTGACTCACATTGTAATGGCGCCAATTTCCACTGTAGCAGATATTTGTCAGGAACATCTCATGGTGAAGCAAGCACATGTGGTCAGTTGCAGACACGCTGAAAGCCACACATCTGGTGTCTGTGGCACACTGTACAGCACATGAGGCAATGCTATGTATGTTGTCAACTACAGTCTCATTTATGGGAGAGACGAACTGAGTACACTCAGAATACGGTTTGACAGAGATACTCCTAGTATGATCTTCAGCACTAGTTTTGTGATGAAGGAACAATGTGACAATAGCGAGCATGGTTAGGGCTGCCATTTCTCTTGTAGGAATGACTGTTGCTCTTCCACCTGTGATATTAGCAGTAGTGTTCATCGATTCACAATTACGACACTGAAGCAGAGAGATGATGTAATGATATGACATAATATGATAATTATATTGGTACGCCCACGAACTAAACAGATACGGATGTTATTTATGCACATAAACCTCACAAACTGCTTATGCGATAAACTGTTTTAACATAGGGAAAGCAAATGTAGTTATTAAACATCCTCAAGGGAATGCCATAAGGTTTTATCTAAACATAAACACTTAGGGTTTGTTCATAGCACGACCACTAAGGCAATTCTGTGTACATTGGGAGACGTATGTACCGATGATTGCTATGTCCGGCGTAATCTACGGGAAAATACTCAAACCTCCTGCATATAAACCAATGCCTAGCCGAAAAGGAAATACAGTATATACAGTTACCTTTATCAAAATTACAGTAAGAAAATCAGTGTCTAGCAAGGGCGTAGCTGACACCTTTGCTGTTGCCGAGGACGCTACCGCGATCCTTTTCCATAACTAATCGACCATCTTTTCTAGAATTCAAGACAGTTTGATTTGGTCGAAATATTTTACCTTGTCTCATTTTGTTGCAGTGTTGGAAATCTTAGTGCATTTCATGACGTGATATAGCAGACCAGGCAGACTCTTGAACAAATGTGACGTGGCATATACTGGAGTAGCTTCCCTTTGGCGATCACATTAGCAATTACGAGTATCAGTTGGAATATTTGTACAATGTTGACAAATATGTTTGTGCAGTAGTCTCTTTGTAAATACAAGCATAGGGGTTACAGTATTGTTGGTATCAATGATGGCATCAAACCTGTTACATGACGGCATATATTGTCGCCGGTGCATTCTGTAGGCGTTATACATTGACATACGTGTACCTTGTGTGAACTGGCAGATATGTCAAAATTACTTGGCAACATTCATACAATTGAATATATTTTATCATTTATGTCATCTTATTGCTTAATTGTCTGGTCAAGTGTTGGTTGTTTACAATGACGTCGTATGGCAGGATTACTGCTGAAGAGCGTCAGGCACCGAACACTCACATTTGTATACAAACTCTGCGACATATTTTATTATTTTGGACATGGATTCGTTGCTTTTAATTAAGCGGTATGTAAACATTGGCATTACATTTTGCCCTCTCCGAAAGAGACATGTTCATCCTATGGCAAGGTAACCTGTACATATCAGATCAATATGCTTTTCGATTTTTGTAATAATCTGGTAGAATAAACACACCAAGAAGAATTCATTTATTGAGGGTATTGAATTCAGTGCTTTTGTGTGAATCAATACAAATTAGTTCTCATTGATCAGCAATTATAAGAGTATCGAAATCGATTAATGTGGTCTCGGGTATTTTATAGTGATACATATTGCGTTTGTATATGCATGACGACTAACCAGTAACCGTGAACACAACAACTCTCCAAGAATATGTACCAAGGCAACAAACCAAACAACTACAATTGATTAGTCCAATCGTGTGACGAATCGCTAGAACTCAAGTAATTATTCATATCATTTGAACAAACGGTGATATATTTTATTCACATATCAGTGGGTGGTAATATGCATATATGACATATAAAACATATAAAATCCCTTTACATTATGTCTATATATTTCTGAACAATGTGAATCTACGAAAGCATCCACTCTTAACAAGCAACAATATGTTAAGATGCTAGACAGTGATTGGAAAATTACATTCCATGGATCAGATTCAATCACATTCCTCCTTTCCCCGCCATTCCTCCAGTGGCTCGATTAACAGGGCAATAAGGTTAAGACCGACACCATGACACAACGTGAGCTGGTTAACCTGTCCTTATGCAGTACCAGACCATAAAGCAAGACCAACGCAGATAAACCCTTCCCATAATCATAAGACATTCCTGATAAAAACAGAGTTCGTCTGCTGGTCCACACGTTGTTCCTGGTAGTTTATGTACCTGCCAAATACTTGTATCAAACGGTACTTCAGACTCCTATCCTCGGCACTTCCCCTCAGATATTCAGAGATTGAATAGTGTCAGTTTTTAAAACTCATCTCCTGATTGATGTCTCAAAAGATATAATACACACTTCACGTGTTGAAAACGAATGAGGATAAAACTAATATTTTCCTTACCATTTTGCAATGGAATTCTCAGAGTCTGGTAGCTCATGGTGATAATCTGTAACAATAGATTTCAAATAATCTAAGCTTACAGATGTTATCTGTGTCCAGGAGACCTTCCTGTGGCCAGGGGGCACGGGTGGCCCACTCGTCTAAGGCGCCGCGATTCGCTGGGCAGAGTTGCGTTCCTTGGGCACGCCAGAAACCTATGATTGTGGGTTCGAATCCCGGTTCACCCCGATTATGTTTCTAGGTTTGTCAGCACCATACCCGTGCTCGTGGGTTTCACCGAAGTGGAAAACGTCTCAGACCTGCATGACTTCGGGCTTTCCTCCCACATTAAGTTGACACGCAGTGATATAACTGGAAAACTGTTAAAAGTGGCGTTAAACCCAACTTACTCACTCACTCACTCCTGTGGCCAAAGGGTACTTTTAATATGAAGGGATACGCCAGTTTCCGACAGGGTAGAGTAATGAGCAATCCAAATGTCGCGATTCCAAGTAGAGGAGACTGAAGCCAATGCATTTCCTTTGATGAAACTAAATAAAAAGACAATGATTAATGTGTACAACACTGGAAAGCCTAATTTATACGATTATATCAAATTAACAGAGGATGGTCATGAACCCAATTTCATTTGAGGGGAACAGTCACAGTGTTCTGTGGGGAACAGTCACAGTGTTTTGTGGCGAACAGTCACAGTGTTTTGTGGAGAACAGTCACATTGTTTGTAGGGAACAGTCACAGTGTTTAGTGACGAACAGTCACAGTGTTTTGTGGGAGAACAGTCACAGTGTTTTGTGGGGAACAGTCACAGTGTTTTGTCGGGAGCAGTCACAGTATTCTGTGGGGAACAGTCAGAGTGTTTAGTGGCGAACAGTCACATTGTTTTGTTGCGAACAGTCACAGTGTTTTGTGGGGAACAGTCACAGTGTTTAGTGGCGAACAGTCACAGTGTTTTTATGGGAAGCAATAAAATAGACAACAACGGAATAGTTATTGAAAACGTTTTGGACAACCTGGTGCTTTGGGTAGATGGATGGTTTCTCCCTTGGGGCTTTCGCTGATATCCTTCTCATAAACATCTAAATGTAACTGGGATGGGTTCCAAGACGATGCTTTCACTTTCCACAATTCATTGAAATTCCACGATGGAAATTTTGAAATGCAAACTGGCCCAAATTTTCTCTTTGCGAACACCATACTGTTTCTGAACTAATAAATGAAGACATTTATGTTTCAAATTACTTCATACATTATTTACATATCACAGGCTACTATTGGAAAATCGTGTGGTGGAACGATTAATGTTAAAAGGCAAACCAAACAAGGAATATATAAGGAATGTAAGCCTATAGTAGGGTTTGTCATACATCTATTCATTGTGATCATGCTGGGTTCAGAAAGAAGCATGTCGAGTTTAAAAGTGTTCTTCGTTGGGCAAAACGCTGGAGTTGGCATCACTACATTTCAAGGATCAATATATTTACTCATTTTTCCTTTATTTGGTCGAGAATGAAAAGTATCAATGGGACTCATATACAGCGTCCTATACCTGTTTTAAGTGTAGAGGGCAGCATAGAGACCAATTTTCAGAATGTTAATGAACCAGCTGAACAATTTAAAACAGTTAGTAGCTCTGATAACTTCCAAAGGGATTTCAGAGAAGTCAAAGAATCTTGTGAGACCGCGTTTTTACCTGACATTTTTTGGCGGTCATATTGGAATGTAGCTCTGACTTAAACACCCCTTTCTCATACGATGAAATTACAGATGCCATATCCAAAGCACACAATTCCTCTCCTGGAGCAGATGATTTATGTTATGAGATGTTTAAGCACATGCCTGATTATTCTCTTTCAGTTATCTCAGATCTGCTTAATATTTGTTGGAGTTCCTAAAGCCTGGACACATGCCATAACTGTCAAAGTACCAAAACCAGGGAAAGATCCAACAAGGCCTGCTTCATACAGACCAATTTCACCAACTTCTATTTCTGCAAAAGCATGGAAAGATTAATGCAGTTTCAACCATAAAGGTTGAATTCGCAGAATTGCCACCAGGCCTCTGTCGTGAACTCGTGTCTCAAACATTGTCCCAAACTCAAACCTAAAACCAACTTCAATGCAGCTTATGATGTTGTTGATGATTGTGTTAAGTATGTAATTTGCCATTAGACACATAGCAAGGCCGTGCGGTTATTCATCGGGTAACACAGTGCGACCCAAGACTCTGCTCAGTGGCTGCTTCTGAAACCAGGGCTTTGTTATGATCTGACTTCAATCATTTGCGAACGAATGAGTCCAAATGCCATGAAAGCCGTATCTCAGGCTTTCCGGATTTTTGCAGTTCAGGTGTGTTAAGGCTAAATGACCATCTCTCAGCATTTGCTGCTGAACCTATTGCTATTCTTCAAGCTCTAAGGTGGGTTAATGAAAATGGTCATGAGGCGGTGCTTTTATTTACTGATTCCAAGGAGGCTGTTACAATATGAGAATCCACATGGTATCATTTACACTTGTCTCAAATCCTGTGAAACACAGAAACACATCTTTATTTAATATAAAGGTCACAGGCTCGAAATACAAACTTTTCGCGGACTACATTTCTAAGCGTTACAACTTATGGATACTAGGAGAAAGGTAGAGTGTGATAGATGTTTTTTGGCATGGGGTAGGTGGTACGTAGACAGACATATATACACATGTAGCGCGGAGACACATATCATTTGTAGTATTCTAAGTAGTATTATATTATTCATATTAAGTGGTGTATATTTTGCATATTTAATATGTACAAACACAGATCATGCATTGTTCGTGTCTCTTGAATTTTCATTATAGTCAAGAATGTGTTTACTGCAGCTATTGCTGATATATTTACAAACAAGAGGTATATACATAACATACAAGTAAAACCCGAATTTCATTTTCTATGTGCATTTTGTCCTTTCGCCTACTGTGATCTAAGTCTTGTGAAACGCATTCCCACATGTAAAGGAATAACAATCCACGGATATTTTTTCTCATATTCATATTCTTGTCAGGACAACTAAATCAACAGAATCAAAACCAGCCAACCTACCTACAACGTCTCTGGCCTCTCAAAAAAGTGTTGCATAATATTCCCAGAAACCTTATCCGTACAAAACGAAGCCCAAATTAACATAGAATATTTTTCATATGCGTAGCCAAAGAGACTTTAATGATTAATCGACACCAATACTTAACAGCCCATAACATGTGTGTAAGTTGAAGTGGTTCTTTCGGGAAATATTTGCACATTGTGTATGACATTTCCAGCAGTTGTTTCACAAATTTCTGACCCACAGCACACTATTGGTGTAACCATTGCATCAATAAATATGACATGAACAATTAAAAAACTATTACCTTCTCTCTTTTGATATCTGAACACTTGTGTGTAGTGTAAGGCAGGGTTGTGTTTCTGATCAAGCTGGTCTGGGTGTAAATAGTAAACCTAATATTTATAAAATGACATAACCTCAATCTTCTGTCCATGGATACATATTCACAAAGCGTCACAGAGTCCTCTGTTAGAAAACACCATTACCTCCGTTTAACATGTCTTTTCACATAAATCAGCATTGACAATTAGGAGATAAACATACTGTGTTTTCAATGTAGAGCTAGGTTACCTGTAGATTTAACCCCGCTAAATTGAATTTGGAACCGAACGCGCAGCGTGAGGTTTCAAATGTTAAATTTGGCGCGGTTATCTGGGATTTCTTGAGGAGACAGTTCTTCATCCAATGATGGTGACACAAGTTTGCCACCATCCTAAGACCCGTCTGCAAAAGTGGATCTACGAGAATTATGTTTTGTTCGTATTTGGTTATATTCTTGTTGATATAGCAAAAGCTTGTTTCAGACTTTTAGAGCTGGGTTAAAGTGAATGAGTGAATAAGTTAAAATTTAATGTTACATTGGTGGTATCTCAGCCATATCGAGACTTCAAAGGTTATACATAAGAAAAACATGGAAAGTATAAAAGCCTGTCAATAACGGACAGTAAAATAACTAAACATATCACAGATTTATATTTAAAACTAGCATGGAACCATAAAAATACATAAAAATACACAACAATAGATTATAAAACCGGGCTATAAATCGCCAACAACTGAAGTTAGATCACAACACCAGGGACCATGGGGACTTACAGTACTTCCGCTTCCTGCATGGAACCTAGCAGGATTTACATCATCCCGTCGGGTGTTGGCGATTATTGACAAATTTAGCCGAATTAAAAGAACACCTATTCTACGATTAAAACCGTGCAAGTAATAAATATACTGTGAATGATGTGGTCTTACGTACCACCTCCGGGGGACAATAAATTTACACTACTTCAACCCCTTTCGAGGGTACAGCCACTAACAATCTTAGTTATCCAATTTATTCTACAAATATTAAAAAGAACATTTATTAATTACAAAACACATGTTTCAAAATGTATTTAACAATTCTATTTCTTTTAACGAAACAAAAATTAAATGATAGCTGACATTGTTAAAAAGTTCCTTGAGCAATGACACTTGTTATCCATTACGATGGAAAAATCAACGCATTCTAGCAGGACATGCTTGACCGTGATTCTTTCATCACAAGGAATACAGAACGGGGGATCCTCACCTTTCAATATCGAAAATAGCGGGCAAAAGAAACGTAATCCAAATAAATAATGGTCGTCAGTTTTCAACACATTTCCCAAACAGCACGAAAACAGTTGGGAACACAAAGCTGGAATCCAACTTACCTGTGAACATGCCCCTCTGCTTCACATTTTACGCCGCACTCAGCAATAATCCAGCTATATGACGGCAGTCTGTAAATAATCAAGTCTGGACCAGACAATCCAGTGATTGATATCATGAGCATCGATCCACGCAATATCGATCGATGACATGCTTCAACAAAGTCAGCGAGCCTGACCACCCGATCCCGTTCGTCGCCTCTTACGATAAGCATAGTCGCCAATTACGGCGGCTATGAGTTGCTGAAGACCTATCCTACCCCGGATCTTCACGGGTCTCTTTTCCGCAAACATCCTTGGACATCCAGTCAACAGAAGAACCGTTGCTGGATGACTCCGCCTGTATGGTCATCGTGCCTATCGACCTTTCAGGGGCATGACGTTAACGTTTCTACACCGACGTCAAAGACTAAGATGGGCTAGGACTGTACAGCAGTGGCAGCAGAGAAATTGGCGAAGAGTACTCTTCAGGGACAATTTATTCATACCCACTTGGGTGTCCCACTTCTTCTGCATTAGATCGCTCATGTAACATCTGATAACAAGCTTATAGTCACTGTAGGGAAGAAGAAGTGGTGCCACAGATTTGTTGAGAGCTGCTTTGGCTACTGGATCAGCCATTGTGTTACCAACGATTCCAACATGGCAGGGTATCCAACAAAAAACAATGTCGTATTGGCCAGTGGATGAGTAGTGTTGACATTCTGTAGTGTCTGTGGGCATGACATTGAATCGGAGAATATGATAAATTATTTGCATTGTTTTTGTTGCTGAATAGATTCGAATGCTGTTTGTATAGCCTTGGCTTCAGCGGTGAATATGGAGCTATAACTGGTATTCTAGAAGATATCATTCTTGATCCAACGACAGTAGCACTAACAAATTTGCCACCATCCTTTGATGGTGAGTGGTGAGAATAATATTTGGATCTTAATTGAATGTACTCCTGTTGGAAGACTGATTGGTTTGTTTCGGATTTTCTAAAATTAGCAAGTGTTAGGTCTATCATTGGTTTGTTGTTTATTTACTATAGCATTTTTTACAAAAGGATTCTAATCGTACAAAATGATCAATAGTACCACGATCTTTGCAGTAACCACATTGCATATTTGTGATAAGGTTGTTGGTTTCCAAATACCAAACTAATCTGTCATTTACCATTCGTTCCATTGTTTTACAGACACAACTGGTTAAAGATATAGGGCGGTAATTAGAGGGACCTGTATGATTCCAGTCGGGCTTTGGTATCGGGACTACAATGGCATTGTGCCAAGGAGGAACAGTCCCTAATGTCCATATTTGATTACATATCTATAAGGATTACGAGACATGATTCAGGTTAATGTTTCATTAGCTGGTAGTGGATATTATCAGTTCCTGTTGAAGTATCATGAGCTTGCCCAAGGGCAGTTTGTAGCTCAAGTAAAGAAAAGACTTCATTATAGTCTTCACCATTGTCAGACTTAACATTTATATCATTTTGTTCATGTTGTTCCTGATATTTTTGAAATTCAGGAATAATTAGATGATGGAGAATGTTAAGCAAGTGTTTCACCAAGTTTAAATATATGCGATGTCTATTTTATCAGTTTATAATTGATCACCGTCCTTCAGATGGTGAACAGGAGATTTGGAACCGTTGCCTTTCATTTTGTGAAACATGTTCCGCACCTGGGACACCGGTGTACGGGAATTTATTTTGGAGACACGGTGCCTCCACGATTGACGCTTATTTTGTTTAAAAGTGCGTCGAGCCTTGGCATCTGTAATTTTGACTTTATCTAAATTATGGATTGTGGGATGTGTTCATGGAAGTGCTTTGTAGTTGTTTGGTAACTAGGGCTTACTCTTCTTACAAATTGGCTTGTTTACACCCCTTTAACCATTCTTCTGGTGTCTTACCAGTATGAAATATAATATTGAACAAATTAAGCTGAACAGTCATCTTTTCGCCTGATAATGCCGACGCGCCGTACCATTTCAACTCACTCCCTTTTCACCTGACCCAAGCCGAGCCGGGGAGACTCGTCTTTGTCCGACCGGTCCTCTCTCGTCTCATTCGTCACCACTCGCCCCTTTCCGTAACCTGCAAGAAGACTCGTCCCCGATCAATGAATGTTATGTGCGAAAATACGACAAATCAATCAGAATGCGCCTATGATTTCAAGTTCTCCGTCAAAGAATCCCTCAGAAATAATTTTTGATTTTACATATGTCTTGCCCAAAATGTACCCAAGACACAGTTAAATGTGTTCAATCAAACTGGATAATTCCGCATGTCCCGATGTGCTTTCAATTGCATCTGAAATTTATGTAATATATGAGGAAATATATGTGAACCATTACGCAACGAGTTGACAATTGTTTTAGTTATGCCCGTTTGCGCTAAAGTGAGGTGAGGTGAAATGAGGTTTAACAAGATTATTGCACTTATATAGCGACGTGCATGTACGTGTGTGTGTTTGTGTGAATGCTTGTACTAGTCCGGATTGATCCCGATTTTATAGTGCTAGCTCACTGAGATACCATGCCGCAGTTTAACATGAATATCCCACTCAGGCACAGTATACTGACTCCGAGCCGACCTGTCCTTGTTTTAGCCCCTTAATGCCGAACGTCAGACAGGGAAACAACAAGTACCATCTTTTAACGTCTTTTGGTATGACGCGGCCGGGGATCGAAACCCGGACCTTCCCCTCTCCGGGCGGACGCTCTACCACTAGACCACGGAGGCGGTCCGTTTGCGCTAAGACGGAACCCGGTCGCAAAAATGGCCACGAGAGGGGCACGAGTCGCTTTTCGGCTTGTTCCGGAATAACACGTGTTGGTCATGAATGCTCTCGTCTGGCCTGACCCAGGCGAGGCCCCTCGCCTTCCGACCGGCGCCGACGTTCCCGTCTGCCCCTACCCAAGTCGAGCCGGCGAAACCCGTCTTAGTCGGGAGCAGGCGCACCCGTGGTTTGGGGTTACGCGAAAAGCAAATGTTTTCACATGGACTTCTTTTTGGGGGTCTCTTTTATTACTCGATAACAACCAGCGGTGGTACATGAGTTGTACAACGACAAAAACTACAGTAATAGATGTACTGCTAGAAGTCATATACGGTAGAAAACGACATAGTATAGCATTCAAATGTCTGAGGAACTTTGTCAGTACCTACTTCACCATTTGTGAACAGTTTACGATATCTTATTATGTTTGGCCAGTGTGTCTAGTATTCATTAACACATTCAGTGCATAAGGTTAAAGGTGTATTACAGCTGAATAGATAGTGGAACTCGTCACCAATTACTTGGGAGTCACACGATGTACATATCCTTTGTTCTCGTGGTATAGTTTCCAATCGGCCTGTTTCTGTCGGTAGTTTGTAGTTACCAGTTCCAAAAACAGTAAAGGTTTAGAAATGTGATCATGGAGAAGTAAATATCAGCCAGGGATAATATGACCAAGTTTTTTGTGTGTTTCAACGTAAATGATGAAATCTTATTATTAATATTTTAATGCTTAGTGGTACTCTACCCAATTAACCAATTCTACATTGGGGCTTTTATTTGTCTGAGTGTGTTCGTATATTTGTATGTATGAATATATACCGGTACATGAATAACTAGGAGAAGTCGAGCCGGCGAAACCCGTCTTTGCCAGAGCAGGCCCACCCGTGGTTTGGAGTTACGCGAAAAGGAAATGTTTTCCTATGAACTTCTTTTCTTTTCTCTCTTTTATTACTCGATAACAACCATCGGTGGTACATGAGTTGTACAACAACAAAGATTACAGTAATAGAAGTACAGCTAGATGGCATGTATGTTAGAATACGTCACAGTATACCATTCAAATGTCTGAGGAACTTTTACTGCTTTTTTTAAAAGTACCTACTTTACCATTTGTGAACAGTAACAGGTAATACTTACTTACACCAGTTATGGTATGGCACGTTTAGCAATTTTAATGCTTAGTGGTACTCTACCCAATTCGCCAATTCTACATTGAGGCTTTTTTGTCTGAGTATATTTGTATATTTGTATGTACATAAATAACTATTCAACAGCCACTACATTTCCATGTGTGCACAGTCTGGCCTTAAAGCTACAATAAAAACACAAACTTTGGCAAGCACAGCCAGTTCCTTTTACGAGGACAGTAAGTTATACACACCAACCCCAGCCCCGCGCCAAATGTCACCTACTCGAAAACATCCGTGCATGGTCTGGACCTCCAAGTACAACTTTTCCCTGTACCGCGATACGATGGAGTTCGAAAATATGCATAGTTAGATAAAATAAATGACATCTGATATAGGGGGCACGAATAATCAAAAAGGTCATATGCGGATAGAGATGCAAATACCAAAGGTCAAGTAGGAACTAATTTCCGTGTTTATAAACAAACAAACAAACAAACAAACAAACCAATTTTATTAAACTCGTGAATAGTTGTGGTATCTGACTCGCTTTCGCTCGTCAGATACCACAACTATTCACTCGTTTAATAGAATTGGTATTACACGGGAGCTCGTTTAGTATTATGTAAACTGTAGATATCGCTGCAATGAAATTGCATCACAATGGTTTGCAGACCATCGTGACGTCATTGTTACATGACGTCACAATCAAATGACATCACTAATGGCTCTGCTACTGAAGCTGCAAGCAGTACTTTTTAAACACTGCTTATTACTGTCAACAAACTGAAAAAGTTGGAAGAATGATGTTGGATGATAAATAAAATCTCACACTTGTTGACAAGTGGGGAAAAAACTCGACAAGCTTCAGAGTTTACCTACTTTTATCAACTCGTGTTGATATATTTGATATCAAAAGACACTCGGGTGAGATTCTCTCTCTCACAGAGCAAGACCTGTACGTGTGTCGCAATAAGTTACATAAGAAATAGCAACTGCAGTACGACGTTCTTGCGAAATATACACGCATATTCATGAATCACCGCCTCACTGACATTCGAAGTAGGCCGGTTCCCTTTACCTTGTTTACACAGTCCATGAACTGGTCTCGCTGTCTGAGGTAAAACGGCACTGCGTCAAAACTGCACGAAGCTGAAACGGTAATATATGTTGAATGTTTATTACGTGTGTTGTCTACGTTGAATGAATGTATGAACAGAAAGACATCTTTTGAATGTTGTTAAATAGGCAATAAAGCTTTCACAAATGGTAAACTAGTATTTGTTTTGCTCACACATATCCAAACATAAATAGATCTAGAGCCGTTTTAGCCAATGAAATATTTTATCCAAGTTGGTGCTGTTTTGACGCGGTTCCGTTTTAGCCGTCTGTCGTACGTTGAACGTTGTGCAAAAGAATATTTGTTTTGCTTTGACAGCCAGCAGTATTTAAAGGAAGTGACTTTGTGGGATTTTACTCGTCACATCAGCATGGAGATCCTGGGGCTAGTGTATGTCCCGCTGTATCTGCTGCTTGCTTTAGCGACAGCCGTCCTGTTATACATGTAAGTTGACAGTTGTTCATAATATCCATGTTCTGCGCTTTTTTCAGGTGTCCCAACTTGCCTCAGGTGTCTCAGGTGGACATTGACAATCTCACCTGAATGGGTTTTTTCCCCATCAGATCTATAACCAGTGTTATGAGTGTTTTCAGTGCAGTGCAGCTCTGTTGCGACATCTCTCAGTATATGTGATGTCATTGCTGTGTAATTGTCATGTTTGCTCCTCAACAAATGTTGGTATGGGTCCGGTGGAGTAGCCTTATCTGAATCAGTTGTTTGAGCGTTGGCTCATCATGTGGAAGGACCAGGATCGAATCCTTACATGATCCCCCATCGTGATACTCTGTAATTGCAGGTCACTATCGTGATCAGATGGTCAGGCTCACTGACATGGTTGATGCATGACATCGTATCCCGATTGTGTAGATCGATGCGCATGATGTCAATCACTGTATTGTCTGGTCCAGACATGATTATTTACAGACGGCCGTCATATTGCTAGAATATTGCCGAGTGTGGGGTTAAACCACAAATAAAACAAGAAAAAACAGTTCCACATGGAATTAGTTCCATCCAGAACAAATATTGACTGTGTACATGTACCGTGGAAACAGTTTGTCGTTCCATGGGAATAATTCCCCTCGAGACAAATAGTACAAAGGGACATTATCACTACAGGAACAGATACTGATTTGCCATGTTCACTTCCTGTATGTCTACCCACCACCTTTCATGGTGAACTTGGTGAGGGTATTTGAACATGTGTTGAAAGATATTCTGTACTGGCTAGGAACCATGCATGCAGTTATCACTGCATGAGGACCACTTATCACCAAGTCCTCGTTATAGCGCACACGTGTTTGCATCTCGTTTCACTTTTGCTCATTAGAAAGAGAATCATTTACCAAAAATTGAAAAACAAAAGTGACTCTTGTGAGGAAATATTAAAAAACACCATATGATCGCCTTGCTCTAATACAACTTAAGAATAGACACGCGGGAGGTGTCACGTGACTAATTCTTGCATGAACAAAAATCCAACAACATGATAATGCACATTCAGTTCTGTCGTTGTTTACTATCTGTCTGTTATTTCTTCCCCAAAATGCAATCCTAATATATTTGAGCTATTTTTACCAAAAGACCTTGTATATTTCGCGAAATCCATGGTCATAGTGTTAAGGTGATGTGTAAATCGAATTGGGAGAACATTCATTTACGTCAGTTTGCTGACAACATATTGATAAAAGCATTTCTTATTAATTGTAATGAATATGAAAATTGAGTGTGATACTAGAGAAAACAGAAAATTTAATTTGTCTAACTGAAGCGGTGTGCATGATCATGTGGCACTTGCTAACCTCGTAACAATAATGCAAAGGGAAATAATCAATAAATAATGTCCTTTGGAAGTTACGTCAGAGATGAAGCAGATTTTACTGGATTTATTTAAAATGGGTATTATGTGTTTGTAACTTTGACCTTGTAATTTAATGTTAAATGCAACATATATTTGTGCATCTCTCTAGGATGTAAATGAGTTCTACTACGAGAATTACATGTTGACATAGAATTGTCAAACAAAAGCAAATATGACTTTTAACGAGTCAAAGTGTGGCATTTATGATATATGTATCCATTCTCTGTCAATAAAAGTTCGTTCTGACCGTGGTTCCTGTTAATAACGGTGAGTTGTGCGATCTTCCGATCGCTTCACACACGATTTTGCCGAAATTAATAAAAACAATATTAAAAGGAATTTTGAATAAAATTAATGAAATAAGTTACAAACATAAGTCCAGATATACAAAGAATACTTTTTATAGCCAGACTGTAATTACATGATTAATTTGCGTACTTCAGTGTGGATTTGTTGACATGGTATTTCCGGCGTTTCGTGCTCACGGTAATGACTTTCCATGGGGGAAAAAAACATCCAAACTCATTAATTTGTGTATAATGCACACCCCCTTCTACAAAGCTGTGTTTTTTGGAGAAAAAAGTGTGCACTATACTCAAGAAAATACGGTAACATGGTTAATGAGTTTGGGTTTTATTCCGCTTTGAAGTAGTTATATCAAGTCCTGTCAGCATGGTCAGCAAAGTAGAGAAAATGCCTAAACTTATGAAAATGCCAAAAGAAAATGTTAAAGAACTTGACCACTTTGATGAAATCCAGAAGAATGGCATGGTGTTGTCAAACCAAGAAATATGATATGGTCCGAGAACAAAGGCTCGATAGTGAGATCTAAGTGATGTATAATTATAATCCCAATGAATCTGCATCTCTTTTCTTTGAGTGTGTTGTTTTTAAATGCTATTATTTGATGTAATATAATCTGTTTATCTTGAGAACAGATTCCTATGACAATATACATGTGATCGAATCCAAGCTTTATCCAGATTGTGATTGGTTTTTCTTCAACCTTGCTTCTGGGTTTCATCAAAGAGGTCAATGGCCAAGACGTCAATCACTTCAGAATTTGAAATGCTGTGATATAACTAACATACTATTCAAAGCGTCTTTGAACACAACTCATTCACTCACTCATCTCGAGAAAAGATTTGCTTTTGAATTGCTCCTTATATCATGTATATTCAAAATGGTGTCAAATGCTTAAGATATCGGCTATCAGATATAATTCTTTTATGGCGAAATTTATAAAAATATGGCATTGTGATACAGGGATCTGTATTGCAATACATAATGCGATATATTGGGAGCTATTTACATTTTTTAGGCCAAATTTGTGCAAAAGCACCGATTTTTGCATTGATGTCAAATTCAGCATGGTCAGTCGCCATTTTGTTATCAGGATGCAGGAGAGATAACTTGAGAGAAAAATCACTTTCGTATTTTGTATTTTCTCAGTCAATTTTGAAGGGAAACATCAGATGTGAATGAATTATTGTGTAGATTCTTGGTTTAATGATACAAGTAATAACGAAACATGTAACATATTTTGTACCGAATATGCTGGAACACACAAACAATACTGTAATATGTATCCTTTGAAGCGTATTGCAGTATATACTGTGACGTCCTATTATCTTGATCCGTGAAGATCCGGGTTAGAATACGTCTTCTGCGACCTATGCTTTTCTTGAGAGGCGACTATGCTTGTCTGAACAGGAGACTAACAGGAACAGGTGGTCAGACTCGCTGACTTGGTTGATGCATGTCATTGTATCCCAATTGCGTGGATCGATGCTCATCATGTCAGTTACTGAATTGTCTGGTCCAGACTCAATTATTCACAGACCACCGTCATATAGCTGAAATATTGCTGAGTGCGGCGTTGAACAACAAACTAACAAACAAACAAAGCATAACCGTGACATTTGTTTTACAGATATGCAACCTGGACCTACAGCTACTTCAGGGATCGGGGCATCACAGGACCACCACCTGCACCCCTTTTTGGACACACCACTGGCGTTGTAGGTTCACAAATAATAATTAATACCATTTAATTTCTTATGATATCAACTTGGATGATGCATGCTTGTGACAGACTGTTGATCAAGATAAACAATGTCTTTGAAATATTTACTGTGTACAAGATATATTGTCAACTAAATGACCAAACAAATGTTAGGTCAGATATTTCAGAAAATGATCATGATGATCTTGCATTTCAGAAATGACTTTCCATAGATGGTATTGAAATAAGCTTATATTGAACTCTCTGGTTCTCATGTAGCCAGTGATGTATATATGCCCTGTCTACAGTGTCCTGCATGTCTCGAATGTCTGATGTTTTTTGATCAGCTTCTCAATGTCCTCCGGATCGCCCACTTCATGTCTGGATAGCTGAAGTCAATGCCTTTAGGGAGGTGGAATTATGCAATGTTCATCACAAATTGTGTACTTACAAAAGACCGATTAACTATGTGCGCCGTGTATTTATTCAGAATGTCTGTAGTTATTGTATGTTGTGTGTAATATACATATTCGTGAGGCCTGCTGCAGTGAACAAAATAATTTTAAAACCCAACTAGACAATTGGGCAGGTGACCCGAAAGTGTTTTTCTATTCACTAAAGTTCGTTTCAAGGCGTCAATAGCGGTAATATGACCGTGGTTGTTGTAAATAACATTGAGTTGTGTGATCTTCTGATCACTTCACATACGATTTCGCCGAAATGAATTGAAACAATATTGAATGAAATGTTGAATAAAATTAATAAAATAGATTACCAATATAAGTCCAGAAATATTATGAGCTCTTTTTACAACCAGATAGTGTAATTACATGTGTACTTCAGTACGGATTTGTTGACATGGTAACTCCAGTGTTACGTGCTCAGAGTAATGTCTTTGTGTTGGAGAAAAAAAAATCTTCAACCCTGTGTATAAGACGACGCCCATCGGGTGGTCAGACTTGGTTGATGCTTGTCATCTTATCCCAATTGCATGGATCGATGTTCATGATGTCAATCAGTGATAGTCTTGTCCAGACTCCATCATTTACAGACAGCCGTCATATAGCTGGAATATTGCTGAGTGTGGCATTAAACAACATTGATTTGTGCTTCATCTGTTATAAAAATCTCTTCAGAAACCATTGACTGGACCACTGAAGCTGGAACTTCATGTACTTGTTGCCAGCAATTATGACAGCTCAATCCAAGTTGCCACCACATCAACTATATTGAAAACCTATTAAAAGCCATTTAAGTTTCTCAGCCAAGTCAAATTTGGGAGTTAGTAGTAGGACTTAACATGTAGTTTAACCAGAAACTTTTGAGAATTTTTCATACACATTTGGCCATCAGTATTTAGCATATCAAATGTGTATGTAGAACTTAACGTATTCTGACTTTAAATCAAGGGAGACAAATCTGTGTGTCATATTTGTAAAGAAACTAGCAGACGGCAAACAAGACCATTGTGGAAATGGCAGCTTTGGAAAAAAGAAAGATTATTTGTGAATTATACAATCAAGGAATCAGATCAGCACAGGTCATTACAGAGAGAACAGACATTCCACTATCAGTTTAGGCCATAGAAATTGGCTGTTTGTGACAGAAGGCGACTTGATATGCTGTCGTCTAAAAACAGACACATTAGCATAGAAATATTTGGCATAAAATGATTTATAGAGGAACAGTTCATGTTTCTAAGAAGACAAAAAGAACATGTTTGCATGCAATGGATTGTCAGAAATCGCGAGGAATTCCTTCACCACTCCTAAAAGCTGAACAGCAAGAGCGACGTTTGAACTGGTGTTTGGAGCATAGAAATTTCAATTGGGACAGTGTGATGTTCTCAGATGAAAGTTTTCCAAACTGCATAAAAATTAGGGCCAAAGGTACAGAAAAACCATTTATTTTTAAAGAACACAAAGGCTTAGAAAGCTGAACCTTTGTTTGCAAGAATCCATGATTCATGTTGACATGAAGTCACTTTATGTTTATCAATTGTTCCTCATTATCATGCAGAAATGTTTCAGCGATGTTGACATTGTAAACCGTTGACTACATATCCAGGTGAGATACAATGCTGTGGGGCTAATATTTTAGGAGAGGTGACAACAAAATGAAATGCTCAAGAAACATATTTTGCTTTCTATTTTAACAGAGTTTCTTCCACAAACTCAAAGAATGGAAACGACAATATGGAGATGTATATGGGTAGGTGCATCTCGTACACATCAAGATTGGACATGTATCTTCATGCTCTGAGTGGCAGCACCCTGTCCTTGATAGTCATATAAGTCAGAGTCGGAATTGGTGACCAAAGTAAATTATCAACTCAACGATGAACATTATATAGGCAAGTGAATGGGATGTAATGCTAGTTTCATGTGGGAGGAAAGCCGAATTGATGCAGGTCTTAGATGTTTATCATTTAGGTAAAACCTGTAATCACAGTACTGGTGCAGACAAATCAGGGATCATAATCTGTCTGAATCTGGGATTCAAACTAACCATCGAGAGATCATGGCAGAAAGAAAAATAAAATTGTCACAATAATAACAACTGTCAGTTTTGAAGTCTTTGTTTAAAAGCAGGACATCTTGTACCCAACATTGTTGTGTTGGATGCAATGTTCTTTTGTCATATACAATGATTTTTCATGTATTTTGTTGTTTCTTGACTATAGGGTATTCATTGGAAGAAAGCCAGCCCTTGTTATATCCGATCTGGACATTCTGAAGGAGGTGTTTGTCAAGAGCTTCAGTACTTTCAGGAACCGGATTGTAAGCAATGTATTCATTTAGCTCATTAATCATATTGTTTCAAAGAACATAACACTATAATGCATAAACATTGAAGAATTGCTCTTATTCCGATGGCTTGTATTGAGTAACTGAAATTATGCTAAATGCGATATTAAAACCACTCATACATATTACATTTAAGTGTTACAAATCCAATGTTAAAGTTTCTGTACCTATATTTCCAGAAATTCTTACTCATTCCCTACCCACTGAGTGTGAGTATATTTTTCCTGGAAGATGCCCCCTGGAAGAGGGTGAGAAGCATTATCTCACCCAGTTTCAGCGGCGGCAAACTGAGACGGGTGAGTCACTCTCATTGTCTTTGTTGGGTATATATTAGGGCTGGGACGGGTAACTTGGGTTCTCGGGTGGGGTGGGTACTGAGTAGAACCCGGGTACCAACAGGACTACCCGGACCCGTGGTTAGTCACATGATTTATTGTTTCATGACAAAATTTCGCTATATAACTACATAGTTACACTCCAATTTTAAGTCTCTAATGTTCGCATTTCTTCATGACTATGAACACGTTAATTCTAACCTATATATGTTTGAACAAAACTAAAACTTCAGTCAACTTCAGTATATGCATGACCACATCGTTTTATACGTGTATCGAAATACATTCTGCCAGGGCTACTGTCAAACTATTCCCAATCCCCATTTTGTACCTATCTCTTGACACCAACAGCGGGTACACGGGTAGGGTCGGGTAATAGGGGGCTGGGTACCCGGGTAGTAAATTTGGATTCCTCCCAGCCCTAGTATATATCCCACGTAGAGAGGTTCGAATACCAGTAGGTCCCCAGCAATCTGCATGTATGCTTATAGTTGCTGATACATGTATGTTCAATCACTGGCTTGTCTGGTCCAGACTTTAAAGTTTATCAGGCTGCCGTTAAACAGCTGGAACATTGCTGTGGATTGCATGCAAACTCCTATTGCCATCATTACCATAACACAAGATGCGCAATAAAGCAGTGCTGATGTAAAGGGAAGTAACTCTATACTATATTGGATCCCATTGTTTTTAAGTATTGGGATTTTATATTCTTTTGAAAATGGAAATAAAAACGAAATGTTCGGCAGACTTTATGATGATATGGGCTGTGTCTGAGAACCAAGATTATTTTTTTTAGCCATACATGCACATCTGACTTTGTAGAAGTAGACATATAAAGAAACGATGAGAAATTTGATATTTTGAAAAGAAACTTGGAGCAGGTGATCAAGGGATTTACCGGATGACTCATAATCATGTATCTTTTACTCATAAAAATTGAAATGGGACTAAAAAACAATTCAGAGTGCATCCACTGGGACAATTTGTATGCAAGTTTAGAAATGAATGCTGTTATTTCATGATTTGGTACCACTTTAAATTAATTTCTGTAGAAATCTTTTAAATTATACCATACAGAGTCGAATGCTTCACGACCTTCCAGTGCTAGCACTTGTAGATTTATATCATTTGGGTAACTCGGTATCCATTTTTAACTAACAGTCTCTGAGCATGTACGCTTTTCTGGGACCTTCGTTTTTTTTAACTAGGGACCCATACAAGAAAAGGCTTTGAGTCCCATTGACCTCCAAAATAAATAATTCATATTAATCTCTGCAATGAATATAGTTTTCATGCATGTTGTTAGGTATCTAAGGCAACTGCTCATTTTACTGAGACAAATATAGCAGGATACTACTCAAAAGAAGTTGAGGAAAACCGGATTCGTTCATGAAGGAATCGGCTGTCCTTAACTTCTTTGGTGTAGTATACTGTAAATCTTGAAATTAACGAGAGCGTGAATTGAATGTGAAAAATGCGAGAGGTCTTTTGCTTTGCTGGTTTATATCAACAATAAGACATTTTGGATAGCAGAAATACCAACTTAGATATACGCTGAAAACAAACAACTTTGTATTCCACATCACTATTTATTGAGCAGCATTCATATTGAGTCGCATTTTTGGCTAGGGACCAGCGGTCACATTCTTTTGGAGACGCATTAATTTCATGATTTACAGTATATAGTGTTGTACAGGAATGAGTTTTTGCATCTGTTCCAAGATGTGTGCTGCCATCAACGACTGTGGAAAGACTCTGTCCAATAACTTCTCTAAAACCTATGGGGAAAAGGAAGGGGTGGATGTGAAGGAGTAAGTATGGTAGTAAACATTTCAGTTTATCATATGGCTTGAAATGGATCCTTTAATTTTTAAGAACTTTATATACACGATGACATAAGTGTTTTATTTATTTCAAGATTTTGTATTCATGGCATTAGAGATTAATCTAGCTATACAGCAGCACTGTTAGATGTGCATATGTTTTTTGCGAAATTACATTCTACCTATAATTGAACTCTCTTGCAAATCCTGGGGATTTGACACGAATGTAGAGGAACGTTGTTTTTATATTAATACTTGTGTCTTGGTATAACGTGGAGGACACATTGTTTGTAACTACGACTCCCAGTGTTCTCTATGTCAATGAAGGCGTGACTAGGGTTTTACGTAGCTTTTAGCAGTTTCCTAGTGGTGTCAGGGCAGACAATCCAAGAATGGACATCATACCTTGTACCCATTGTGGAACCCATCTTTGTTTTTTTTTAATTAGGCCTGACAAAATAATAAGAATGAAAAAGTAATTTGTTCAGAAAATCCTGGGCATGCTGTATGTCATATATATGTTAGAAAAAGCAAAATCCTTTCAGAGAGCAAACATTGTTTGTCTTGTATCTATTCCCAACTGCTCGATCGTGTGTTATCAGAAGTATTCATCAGCGACAACTAATACCTTACAAGATTTGGGGCAGAATAGATCATCAGTGATATGCCTGACCCAGATTATTTACAGGCCACCGACCTAAAACTGAAACATCATTGACTGTGGGGTGAATAAGTCTGACCAAAAAAACCTCCAAGTTGTTGTCGCCATGTCAGAAAGCCACTAGTATTGTGTCCCTTTTAGGAGTAGGTGCATGAAATGGAAATACATTACAAAGCATAATCTTTGATAAATCTCTTTCAGATACTTTGGAGCTTACACTATGGATGTCATTTCTCAAACTGTCTTTGGTATAAAGATCGATTCTCAAAATGATTTGAACCACCCTTTTGTCACTCATGCTAAGGCGATATTTTCACTATCAAAAGCAAGAAGGATGTTGCCCATACTAGCAGGTATGTTGCATGCTTCTTTCTACAGCCTTACCTATGAATTCTACGCTGAATGGATTTGTTAGTCTGATTTGGTTTGATTTTCAGGCAATATGCTGACACTGAAAAGAAACTATACCACACTATATATCAAGCTTAAAGGAGATGGAGTCTAAATGTGGGATTAAATCATTTACAGAGCATGCTAGAGCAAGTATCTTGAAAAAAAACATTCTAATGTCAATATAAGTAGGCAAAATATGTTAAAAACCTATCCGTATTCCTGAAATTCCCGAGAGTTGATGAGCAGAGTTGGCATCATGTGACCTGACGTCATAGTGAAGAGATTACTTGACGACGATCACTGTTTCTGTATAATAGTGTTCAGTTACTGACTCACTTGTGTATATACGAACTTGTTCTCGTCGCTGTATGGCTGAAATAATGCTGATGCGACATTAAATTAAACTCATTCACTCACTCTCTCACTAGCGTTCACCATGGCATATTGTTGACATATAAGTCACTCTGGTGTGATGGAATTAAAATGATCACAGTCAGTTTCACACATGTACCACATTGACTTCAAGATACACCCACACACAACGTCTTGTATTTGGTTTCATTCTTCCATGAGTGCATGTATTAAGTCATGGCTATTTCTGGAGGGCTGGATCTTGTTCTAATCTCACCATTAGAGGTCGTTCAATTGGTCACGATTCAAGAGAGTGAGCTGACCAAGGTAAAACGCTGACCCCAATCATTAATCGTCATCTCTGAGTGGTAGGTCTCTTTGCCGTGATATAAATAGTTATTATTGAAACCCAGCTAACTTTCCTCTTGTGCAGGTTTGGTTCCTCCACTTGAACAGATCCTATTGAAGATGGGAATAGGACTATTTCCACAAAACGTTATCAACTTTTTTCAAACGACTGTCACCGAAATTATGAAACAGCGACAGAATGACACAAAGGAACAGCAGGAGGTTAGATATCCCTGTTGAATGATGTGCAAACCTTTGTAAGAATCAGCTAAGAGGATTCATTCAGTTTGCACTTCAGTTTTTCGATTCATACCTCAATGAACCTAAAAAAATCCTCAGTCAATCTGTACAATTAAATTTGACAACGAAAACATGTGTTTTCTACAAAAGTTGGACCAACAACAGTTTTATATATGAAAGCAGACAAAAATGACGAGATTGATAAACATTCCAGGAATATATACTGTGGTGTGACATGAATCAGGTGATTGTTTAATTTATGCACATAACTTGACACGCCCACGAAGTCAGTAGCCAATCAATGGAGAGTATGATCAAAAGTTCATAGGACCTGTCCATCAAGGGATGAGGCGAGAAGAACAGCAACACTCAGACTGTAACAAACCGGAACAAATTTGTCTGGGAGAAGGTGGCTGTTTCCTCTTTGAACATTTCTGTTTTTGTTATTATTTGTTGAAAATTATACCAGTAAACTTCTTTCGTTAATAGCAGAGAAATGACTTTCTGCAACTCTTGATGGATGCTGAGATTGAGGACGATGCTGATGAAAATATTGACACAGCCGGTGGTCAGATCTCGGAGAAACATACAGTGAGACGTGAGTACAGACACTCTCATGAATGAGTTGAGCACTTTGAACAGTAGGTCAGTCATGTGGCTGGTAGTGACTTGGTTGATTAGGTGCCATCTTACACCAATGGCATGGGACGTCACTCATGACATCAATCACTGGTTTGGTTGATCCAGATTATTCACTGGCTGCCGTCAAGATTATTTCTGGAATGCAGCCCAGTGTGGTTTTGGACAACAAATACTTATATAACATAACTTTGTTTCTGTATTCTATTATGAGATAGCTACATAATAAAGAACAATGAACAACAAAGCATGGTTTATTTCACGATAAAACATTTAATTTCTGTCATTTCTGGAGATTCTAAAATGTGCTAGCAACTTGATGACGTCGTAAATTGGACGATATTATTTTTGAGAGGGAGGTGTCCAGTGAATTGTTCCCCGTAGACGTAGCTTGGCAATGTAGATTAATGCAATGGTCGAACAATCACATCCAAAAGTGGGAGAGATATTACAATCGGTATTAGGAGAAAACGTACAGATAATCAATGTGCAAATCATGAGAATATGCGAGAAAGACACACACACAAACCCACCCACCCACCTCCTGTTCATGAAATGGTCCTTCATTGCCAGGGTCAGATTCTATTCAGGGAGTCATCATTATTTAAATACAGGTAAATGTTTTTGAAGCTTGTACATTTTATTAACATCATTAAAGAGGTTATACGTTATATTGATATCTCTTTATTTGTGCCCCTCATGGTTTATTCTCCCTGCAGTGGAGTAGTATGCAATATACTACTCCTACTTGTCGTTTATTTTTTAAGTAAAAAATGACTTTTACAGGTCTAACAACAGATGAAATAGTTGGCCAAGGGATAATTTTCTTCATTGCTGGCTACGAAACAACTGCGTCGACACTGGCCTTTGTATCACACAGTCTTGCCATGAACCCAGATGTACAGGAGAAGGCGTATAAAGAAATCAAAGCAATGCTTGGAAATGTCAGTAGAAATACTGGGGTGCATTGTTGTAATCATTTTAGTGGCCGTGTCCTCGTACGCTGATGGCGTGGATTGCTGCTCACAATACCGATAACTGAATTGTTTGGTCCCGACTTGTGTTCAGGCAGCCATTGTATACATGGAATATTGCAGAGTGCAGCGTTAACAACAAACAAACTTATTATGTACTCACCACCAAAAGAAACGTGAACCACAGAAATATATAGAGAGGTTTGTACGTTAAGAAGAGATGTTTCCAATGCGTACCACTCAATGACAAGACTAACAATCAAGTGTTATCACATTGTCTTTATTCTTATCACAATATGTTGCACGTGATTTCCAAACTTTCCAACACGCTAATCCTGCACACTTATCCTGCATCTCGGGTCATGTATCGATGACATCGCATGTGATGCATTCATGAGCATCGGTTCACACAACATATCAGTATGTTCGTTTGTGCAGGGAACCAATCTAATATCTCATGAATATGAGTAATTCTTCATATAATTACCAACGTGTGGTATTTGTGTTTCTTTTGGCGGTGTGTATGTACTATGAGGCACACATGCGTGCCTGAGTGATTAACACAAAGCAGTCTATTGTCATTGTATGATAAGAAGGCAATTGTAAATGAGGCGACTATGCTTGTTGTAAAAGGCGACTAGGATCGGGTGGTCAGGCTCGCTGACTTGGTTGATGCATGTTATTGTATCCCAGTTGTGTAGATCGATGCGACTAATATCAATCACTGGATTGTTTTATCCAGACTAGATAATTCACAGACAGTGCTGGGTTAAACAACAAACAAACAAACAAATGAACCAATTGTGTGTCATCCACTAATTTCTATCATTGCTAAAAAGACCTGACATCCAAATCCCAAGTTCCAAATCCCATTTCTGTGGTATTGTTTTAATAGTTCAATAACTCCTCTTGTATACAGACAGACAGATTAGACAGGAATACTCTCATCCAGTCAGACAGATCACTCTTGTTGGACTTGCTTTAACAATCCGTTGATTTGTTTTTTCGAATTTGTGGGGGCTTGGGGAATTTATCATCTTCTGATGAGAAAAAGAACAGGTTATATACCTGTCATAAGTCAACGTTGTAGTATGGGGTGTACGATCGTTTTGTCTGAGATTGTTTTGTGGAACCATGAGGCAAGATGACCAGTATATTTATTCAGGAACAGACATCTTTGTGTTAAAATAAGTTCTGCTTGCAGCACTCGATACAGCTACATCAGTCAGTCAGTAGTAGACATTGTCCTTATTCTTTTCCCCAGGAGGAACCCAACTATGACAACATAGGGAAACTGAAGTATCTGGACAACGTCATCACAGAGACGCTCAGGCTCTACCCCCCAGGTCTTGTGTAAGATTACAGTGATAGTAAGATTGTGTCGTAAGACATGACTAACCTGCTCATGCTATTAACCCCAGGTCTTGTGTAAGATTACAGTGATAGTAAGATTGTGTCATAAGACATGACTAACCTGGTTTGTACATGCGTGGTCCATGTCCATGTTACTGATGTTTCTGGTCAACCGGTGAACCTCCATCATTCTAGTTGCTGCATCTTTAAAAGGAGTTAGCAGGAGGCAGGATAGGGGTGCATTAAAGCTTTTATAAAAAGATTTTTACCCCTCAAAAGTAGTAATTTCCTAAGCATCAAACAGAGTGTTGCTGACATCCATATGAAATTAATACCAAAAATGAAAAAGTAATTTCTGCATCCATACAAAATTAATACCAAAAATGAATTGATAATTTCTGCACAATTTCATATGTTATGCGAAATACGTTGGTCAAGTGACTACAGGGTATTTCTGGTTCTGGTACAATTTTGTGTATTACATGACAAAGTCAAAGCCATATGTTTAGGAATTTGTTGGCAAAGGAAACAATGGCGCCTGATAAAATAGTCACAGTCTAATGTTCTCCATCTATGATCTGTACCACTACTGCACATACTTGAAAAATCTTGTAAAAACACTCGTCCGATAACAATAACTTGAGTAATGGACATATTATTTGTCATGTTGAACAACTTTGAGGGCATATGTACAAGAGGCAGTTTACATCCATAGTCACACTTGATTCTGTGTTTCAGGTTAAGTCGCAGAGCTTCAGATACTATTCAGATCAAAGACTTAACAATCACTGAGGGACAAATTGTCTTTGTCCCAGTGTTTGCTATGCAAAGAGACCCCCAGCTCTTCAAGGATCCAGATTCCTTCAAACCAGAAAGGTAACTCTATCCACCAGATGTATCTGATGATATTGTTGCAGTGACTCTATGATAATAATAATAATGATGATGATGATGATGATGATGAAGAGGCATGCTCAAAGCGCTATTATTACCTGGATCAGTGTACACTCAAGAATCATTCTCATCTCCCTGGGGAGTATACAACCCAAGCTGCAAGTTAGGCACTAGGTTAACAACCACATTGCCCTCTCATCCTACTGGGTACCCATTCACTGCTGGGTGAACAGAGGCACATTTCGGACAAGGTCACATGCACATGAGTTACTTGTGCTTCTCAATTCTCCAGGTTAAGCGAACAAGCAGCTGCTCACTCCCCCTCCCACTAGCAGTGGGACATGACATACACGCACATGCGCCCTGACACACACATGCGCCCTGACACACACATGCACCCTGACACACACATGCGCCCTGACACACACATGCACCCTGACACACACATGCACACTGACACACACATGCACCATGACACACACATGCACACTGACACACACATGCACACTGACACACACATGCACCCTGCCACACACATGCACCCTGACACACATGCACCCTGACACACACATGCACACTGACACACACATGCACACTGACACACACATGCACACTGACACACACATGCACCCTGACACACACATGCACACTGACACACACATGCACACTGACACACATGCACCCTAACACACACATTCACACTGACACACGCATGCACACTGACACACACATGCACACTGACACACACATGCACACTGACACACATGCACCCTGACACACACATGCACCCTGACACACACATGCACACGGACACACACATGCACCCTGACACACACATGCACACTGACACACACACACAAACTATTAACAACCACATTGCCCTCTCATCCTACTGGGTGCCCATTCACTGCTGGGTGAACAGAGGCACATTTCGGACAAGGTCACATGCACATGAGTTACTTGTGCTTCTCAATTCTCCAGGTTAAGCGAACAAGCAGCTGCTCACTCCCCCTCCCACTAGCAGTGGGACATGACATACACGCACATGCACCCTGACACACACATGCGCCCTGACACACACATGCACCCTGACACACACATGCACACTGATACACACATGCACACTGACACACACATGCATGCACCCTGACACACACATGCACACTGCCACACACATGCACCCTGACACACACATGCACACTGCCACACACATGCACACTGACACACACATGCACACGGACACACACATGCACCCTGACACACACATGCACACTGACACACACATGCACACTGACACACACATGCGCCCTGACACACACATGCACCCTGACACACACATGCATGCACCCTGACACACACATGCACACTGACACACACATGCACCCTGACACACACATGCACACTGACACACACATGCACCCTGACACACACATGCACCCTGACACACACATGCACCCTGACACACACATGCACACTGACACACACATGCACCATGACACACACATGCACACTGACACACACATGCACACTGACACACACATGCACACTGACACACACATGCACACTGACACACACATGCACCCTGACACACACATGCACCCTGACACACACATGCACCCTGACACACACATGCACACTGACACACACATGCACCCTGACACACACATGCACCCTGACACACACATTCACACTGACACACGCATGCACACTGACACACACATGCACACTGACACACACATGCACACTGACACACATGCACCCTGACACACACATGCACCCTGACACACACATGCACCCTGACACACACATGCACACTGACACACACATGCACACTGACACACACATGCACACTGACACACACATGCATGCACCCTGACACACACATGCACACTGCCACACACATGCACCCTGACACACACATGCACACGGACACACACATGCACACGGACACACACATGCACACGGACACACACATGCACCCTGACACACACATGCACACTGAAACACACATGCACACTGACACACACATGCACACGGACACACACTTGCACCCTGACACACACATTCACACTGACACACGCATGCACACTGACACACACATGCACACTGACACACACATGCACACTGACACACATGCACCCTGACACACACATGCACCCTGACACACACATGCACACTGACACACACATGCACACTGACACACACATGCACACTGACACACACATGCATGCACCCTGACACACACATGCACACTGCCACACACATGCACCCTGACACACACATGCACACGGACACACACATGCACACGGACACACACATGCACACGGACACACACATGCACCCTGACACACACATGCACACTGAAACACACATGCACACTGACACACACATGCACACTGACACACACATGCACACTGACACACACATGCACACTGACACACACATGCACACGGACACACACATGCACACGGACACACACATGCACACGGACACACACATGCACCCTGACACACACATGCACACTGACACACACATGCACACTGACACACACACACAAACCATTCACAGTTTGTGTCAGTATCCAATCATTATGAAAACAGATCCCCCTTTCAGATCCTCAGTATGCTTTGTTTCTATTCAGGCTGCAAACACTTATAACCTAAGTTCACATGATGTTAGCCAAGGGATGAGGTGAGGTGAAATGGCGTCCAAGTTTATTGCACTTATATAGCGACGTGCATGCACGTCTGTGTTTGGCTGCTTGTACTAGTCCAGGCTGATGACGATTTATAGTGCAAGCACACTCAGATACCATGCCACGGTTTAACATGTATACACAGTATACTGACTCCGAGCCGACCAGTCCTTGTTTTAGCCCCTTAATGCCGAGCGCCAGACAGGGTAACAACAAGTATCATCTTTTAACGTCGTTTAGCATGACGTGGCCAGGGATCGAACCCAGGACCTTCCGCTCTCCGGGCTGATGCTCTACCATGAGACCTTTGTTAGCAAAGGGACTGTCATTGAAATAAAGATAAAGTTTTTTTTTCTATTTCATGATTTTATGAATATAGTTGACTGATGGTCTCAGATATTATTTCTCATAAATTAATTTTCAGACATGATGAAAAGTCCAATCCACTGTCCTTCCTGGCTTTCGGCTATGGTCCCAGAATGTGTATTGGGATGCGGCTAGCGCTGGTGGAGGCAAAGATTGCCCTAATTCATCTTCTGAGAACTACAAAGCTGGAACCTATGCCAGACACACAGGTATGATTCCTCATTGTCATTGTAACCTCAGTCATCTTCATCCTCCCGGTTCACCCTGATTTTGTGTCTAGGTTTGTCAGCATAATACCCATGCTTGTGGGCCAGTGTAAACGTCAGTGACCTGCATCACTTCAGGCTTTCCTCCCATTTCAAGCTGACACGTCGTGGTACAACTAGAACACTGTTCGAAAGAAGTAAACCCATCTCTATAACTATATTTCACTGAATTGTGAAATTTCTAATGATATTTTCTGATATTTGCTCCAGACTTGGGACTGAATATCAGCCTCTTAGCAGGCATAGAAAGAACCCTGCCTGACTTTTGTGAAACATCCAATTTGTAGGGTTTAATTTAAAGGGAAGATGCAGTAATGCTGTTGTCAACTGTGAGGGCGTAACTGATTGTCTGGTCCTGACTCGATTATTTACAGACCGCCATTCTATAGCTGGAATATTGGAGAGCAGCGTTAAAAGGCAAATAAACGAACAAACAAACAGATTATATGAGTATCTGCCAAAAGTGATATTGAGCAGCAAGTCTTTCCTGCACATCCATGTTCTTATCTAAAGCCATTTGTATGTTTTTCGCTCACCTTTTGTAAGTAAGGTGATCCTAGTCCCTTGCGTTTAAAGTTTCTATTAGGGTTTGAACAATACGCTGCCAGAAGACCCAACTGGTGCAATACGTAACACGGCGCGATTTCGGGTTTGTTTTCTCCAGTGCACTTGGTACAGGCTGCAGTAAACGACTGTCAACACAACACATAGACTGGGTGCACCACATACTTTATTGAGGGGTGTTGGGTAGCCTAGTGGTTAAAGTGTTTGCTTGTCAGGCTGAAGACCTGGGTTCGGTTCCTGACATGGGTACAATGTTTGTAACCCATTTCTGGTGTCCCCTGCTGTGATATTGCTGGAACATTGTTAAAAGAGCCATAAAATCGCACTCACTCACTCACTCACTTACATACGTTACTGGAAAATTCAGACAAATCGACCTGAACTGAGGCAATGTTAGTTAACTCATTATACTACATATTGAGTGAGTGAGTGAGTTGGGTTTAACACCGTTTTAACAGTATTCCAGTTATATCACGGTGTGTCAGCTTAATGTGGGAGGAAAGCCCGAAGTTATGCAGGTCTCAGACGTTTACCACTTCGGTGAAACCCACGAGCACGGGTATGGTACTGACAAACCTAGAAACATAATCGGGGCGAACTGTGATTTTAACCCACAATCATAGGTTTCTGGCGTGCCCAAGGGACGCAACTCTGCACAGCGAATCACGGCGCCTTAGACGACTGGGCCACCCGTGCCCTCACATATTGTACAATTGCACTTCAACATTACTGTAATATATGATCATAATCACCTCATAATGATAATCATGCTACAATTAAAACATATATTTGGCATAACATACAGTACATGAACACAACTGCTTCATTATATAGTAGCCAATATCATCCCTCACTTCATGCAGATTGAAAATTGTACGTCTTAACTTTTATTCTTCGTGTAGCTAAAACCTGAGGATGTCTGTGACAACGTCCCACTACGTGATGGATGTTCTGAGTTAGATCTAGGTTTCTACATTGTCTGTTGCATATCGGTATAAGTATGATCAGCTGATTTTGTCATGTTTTGACATGTCAACTTTGATCACCTTGGGCACTGTGTCCCATTTCACGTTTTTCTAATGGAAAAAGGAAGACAGTATCAACTGTTTTCTTTCGACAACTTTAAATTATAGTGCTCTAATATTGTATGATCTTCTGTCTAATGTATTTACGGTGGAAACTATCAAGAAACTCTTTATATGCAGACTGCAGCTTTGTTCTGTAGCCTCTGGAAACTTGACTACATGTTTTTTAGGCTTTCTTTTTCTAGCTTAGAGAGGAAACCGTGTAATATGATTTGTCATCATTTTCCATTTTTCTTAGGGGAATTAATGTGTGTGTAAATTAATGACGAAGAGGGATTTGATTAACTAACAGGTATACAGCGAAGATTGGCATTCGGTAGTGTACATAAACAGGTTGTTAGCATAACTGCATGCGAAATTAATGCAATTATATTTCAATTTGTTTAGATTTTGTAGACATGGTGTAAATATGATAAATTTGAAGCAACTGGTATTAGCCTGTGTGTGGAGTAGTTACCGACTGCACTCAGTGCTGTCTGCTTATAAACTTCGGCTGTCCAAGCTGATTTTAACCTTCACCAGTACAGCCTTGTCAATGGAAAATCACATCCTGTGTAATATACAATTAATATTTGTTTGCATTTGCTTTAGACAAATATGTTATTATTTCCTAAACTGTTCAAAGAATCATGTTATTTTTTATCAACATTGACATTTAATGGACATTCAGTATCTGAAAGTTTTGTTGGAGGATTTTAACATAAGCCTACCCTGGTGGTATTAACATTGTAATGCAAAGTCCTCTCCGGACTATTATGACACATGACCTTAATGAAAGTATGTTGTTCCAGGTGTATAATATGTTCTGTCAGAAGGGTCAGCTACACAACCAGTACATCGACGAAGGGACATCAGTCCCTGTTGTTGTACAGCAGACTTTCAGACAGACATGTGGTGACATGTCTTTGGGGACATTCCACATTCACTCTGAAGGAATAAATCATATAACTATTCAACAGTCTTCAAGCGTGTGGAGATGGTCATGAATATGCATGAGGGCGTCTATTTTTAGATACGGACTCCTGTGCTTCAAGCCAGGTGGGCTGGTGGGGTAGCCTGGTGGTTAATGCGTTTGCTGGTTATGTCCAGGGCCCGGGTTCGATTCCCCACATGGGTACAATGTGTGAGGCCCATTTCTGATGTCTCTTGCTGTGATATTGCTGGAATATTGCTAATAAAGAGGCATAAAACCAAACACTCACTCACTCACTCACTCACTCACTCACTCACTCACTAACTCACCCACCCACTCACTCACTCACTCACTGAAGAGGCCATAACTGCACCAGCATCAAGACTGTCCTGTTCGTATCATCATGTTTTCTGATACGCCCCCAGGGCACAGTCCTAACGGTGGAGATGAATAGCAGCTTTTGTCAATGACATTCAGCATAATACACTCACTACTTTCATACTGTTGTTTGTTTACAGGAAGTATTGACGTTTAAGGTGGCCAACGTTCTTCAAACAGAAAAGGACATCAGACTGAAATTATCTTCCAGATGCTGACCAAGGTGAAGAGGCACTAGCAGCTCATGTAATGATAATATCAAGGGAAAAAGCCTATTGGATAACTTACAAAACTGTATCTCTATGAAGAGTCCATGTTTGTTTGTTGAAGAGTCCATGTTTGTTTATTGTTTAAAGCCACACTAAGCAATATTACAGCTATTTGATGGTGGTCTGTAAATAATTGAGTCTGGATCAAACAATCCAGTGATTAACATCATGAGCATCGATCTGTGGAATAGTGAGACGATGACATGTATCAACAAAGTCAGCAGCATGTCAACCTGATCCTGTTAGTCACATCTTAGCGACAAGCATAGTCGCCTTTTACAACAAGCATGGGTTGCTGAAGGCCAATTCTACCCCAGATCTTGAACAATTCTTCGTCATACAGAAGTGTTAAATCAGTACATTATCTATTACTCAATGTTTTTCAATGGTTTTCAAGTTGGGAAATGTCTACTGTCTGTGATTTGACACAATCATGTTTCTATCATGTTTCTATCATGCTGTAATGTGCTCCCTTGAAACTATAAGTTAAAGCAGGAATCTATACGCCAAACAATTCAGTGTGAAACCAACAAACAACAAAGAAATGTATTACAACTAACAATTGTATTATAAAAGTAAGTAGGTTTACAAATCAATGCAAATTACTGCATAGTAATTACAATGGCAGTACACAATAGAGTTGAAGTACAAAATTCAGTGGCAATACAATTACAATTGCAGTATAGCATATGATAGCAGTGGTAAAAGCAATAAAGTCTAATAATATTCACCTAGCAGCAACAGTGGTCAAAGCTTCCAAAATAGGCCTAGGCTGGATATCCAGGGTGAAAATGTGATCTTCACACAACCACTGGTCTTGATGTAATGTCAGATGAGAGAGGGATGTGCTTGCCCACTTATTTAGTCCAAAAACCATCTGGAAACTTCCATACAATGCTGGATTTGTCTATAGCTGTTCTAGCAGATTCCAGGTTACATTTGACTCCCAAACGCACAGAAAATTAGACACCACTGCTTATATTTTATAGCAATACATTCCTGACAACTAATGATTGTTAAAACATAGAAACAATGTAATACAATAACAACATTGTTTAACAATAAATGACACAGCCATATAAGATTTTTCTCTGCATGTAATATTAACTATTCTCATTTTGCCTTGACCATATGATGATAGTGTATGTATGTTGTATGTTGATACAGGGTATGTTAACTGTGTCATAGCAATTTCTTTTATAAATAGAGAATATTAGCCAGCTATTTTTCTGTTTTGGCAAGTATAATACCTATTTTTTTATTTCTATCCTATCATATTCAGGGGCGGATCCAGGACTATGAAAAGGGGGGTTCCACTTGGGCCATTTGTAACTACCACCAAAATATCACAGACACAATACGTAAACCATTATTAGTTTTACTTGAACAATCAAATCAACATGTTATCATGGTAGGCAATGCGCATACAAAATGTCAACAGGTGTAAACAAGGGGTGGTGGCAACCTCCAGAGCAACCCCTCTGGAGCCGCCACTGATACTTAAGATATGGAAACACAAGGGTAATAATCTCATTATCATTTAACTAAAAATAATCAATATGTACCAATGCATAATACACCAGAATAACATCAGGCCTTGTGTTGTCACATCAGAACATGGTGGTGCAGGCATCGACTCACACAGTTCAGGGATCGACCCACACAGTTAAGGGGGACACACCAAAACAACCTACCAACCAATACAATTATATTGTGCACAACAATTATTTCTGCTCAGAAATTATTGTGCACTTTCATATGTATTGGGGTAAAACAAAAGTTGCACCTCATATATTCTTTCAATTTCAAACTGATGTTCATGAAATAAAAATAACACTTTCATAAAGAACAAACAATAATGCTTAGCAAAATTAATATTTGAAGGGGTTATGGATTTATTTGAATTTTTTTAATTGTAAAATCTTTAGAAAGTCTGTAGGGTTATTCTTTTGCCAAACTACACACCACTTTGTATCTGGAAAGAAGATGTGATACTGTTTGTACTTATATGTGTCTATAAATTCCAATGAATATAACCCGAATGTAGCTGTTGTCTTTGAAATGTGCATATTCTTGTGTCAATGTACTGTATTTTAGGATGTGATCTCAGTAGATTGTGCCTACTTAATATCAACATTACAGTAAAATTTGTGATTTTGTAACATCTTTACCTTTCATATGTCCATATTTTCTTAATAAACTCAATTATCTTTACCTCATTAGTTTCTGTGATCACAAAGAAATTGTGTAGCAATCACACTTACACTATTGCCATATTAAATCAACATATATACAGAATAATTTGAAATTTATGTGCATTAACCCTAATTTTAATTGAGTATAATCATGATAATCTCATTCCAAATTTAGCAATATTCTATCAGTATCATGGCAAGGACAACAGAAATGAGCTTCACAGATTGTACCCACCATGTCCATGTCCACTAGGCTGGCTCACCGCCAACCCACCCCCACCAAACCCTGACCAAGCCAAGACTTTTAGGGGGCCTGGTGACACATGCAGACACATTCATCTGAGGCACCGCATATCACTGTGCATAGTTATGTGCCTTGGGCACCTTTGATCATGGGTTCGAATCCCGGTTTGCCCCTCGATTATATTTCTAGATTTGTCGGCACCAACACATGCTTGTGAGTTTCACCAAAGTGGTAAACATTCGGGATCTGCATTACTTCCAGCTTTTCTCCCACATGAAGCTGACAGATGTGATGTAATTGCAATACTGTTAAAAGCAGCATTAAACCAAACTCCCTCACTCACTAATGATACGCCATACCATCTCAACATGTCCATACATTACTCTGTTGTTGACATAGGAAATTGAGAATAGTAAGCGCATGTTCACAGCAATATATGCTTAAGCAAAATCAAGTAATTAAGCAAGTAAGTTATCAATCGGCCAATGATTGTATGAGCCACGATCCAGGTCATCAGGATACAGCTGTCAGGGCACCACAGGCAGTTAGTCCCATACTGACAACACCTTTAGTTTCAGTCGCCTGTTGTGAAAATATAGGTTACCATCAACTCTTAGATAGGTATTTAGAAGGTCGGTATGGATAACAACTTTCACTCATAAGGCGAATGAATTGGAATGGAGTAGCCCTGAAACGTTGATCATAAATGTATGTATGAAAGTATAGATTACGAGGTATCCCAGTTGTGTGGTACCTATCTGTCTTCGAGGGATTCCTCTTTTATGTATATGTTAGGCCATATATTTGTTTAGTGGTTTTCCGAGACTGACCGACACTCGCCTCACTCACTCACCTCACTCACTGAAAGACTCGAGCTTCTTTGATAGGCATTTTGAAATTGGAGTATTATATAAACGTATATAAACAGAGCAGCCGAATACATTCTAGCGAGATCAGAAGAAAAGAAGCACTTTTGACTAAAGGAATTTTGGCCGACTACAATTATGCGAAATAAATAAACATGAAATTTTATCACTGCTGTTATAAAGAAATGCTGGATAATAAAAATCTTTAATCTAACAAAAGAAAATGTCCATTTATTAGTAGCAGCACTTATCTGGAAGTTGAAACTTATTTATGTTTACGTTTGTAAATAAAAGACCCTTGAAGTGAATATCAGCAATTTAGTCCAATTGCATGTTAAACTGTCTGTGAGAGTTTCAAACGAAGCGCAGTGCCCCCCAAAAACGTCATTACGGCAACAGCTAAAACTGACCATGATCAAAAGTGAAGACCCATGTGAATGTGAGCAGGAAAACATGTTACAGGGTACATGTTAGAGGTCGTTATTACAAACTCATCAAATTACTCTGATCTCTATTTAAAACTAAACCATTCGTGAGTAGTTTAAGTTGCCACGTCATGACCCAGACTCGGTCACAAAAAGGACTATGACAAGGTATGCCCATCTTGCAATCAGCCGATATTCATTCCTCACTGGTTACTGGAATGTCAAGACCATGGCCAAGCCCGGGCTCCTATGCTGGTCTGGGAGCCGGTCGACGTTGACGTTACGCCTCCAGGCCTGTAGAAAATTTATATGTCGCTGCTTCGCTGGAACGTCCACGTATTTGGAATACATTTTTTTCTGAAACATTAGAGTTATTCCTCTAAGATACCGCGTCTTTTCCTGTTGTGCAGTGGGGACAGATGTTTTCATCCAGATTGTTCGCTATTTTCTTGTTGATTCCAACATGGGCTCTATGAAATCAATGGTCACATCGGTCACAGCCAATTATGAATCGCCCATTATCGGGCTTGTTACAGATACAATAATGTGTTCGGTTCTTGAAGAGCCAATCCAAGTGGAGATCCTCTTGAGTATCTGAAGCACTCTTAATCTTAGACAACCTATGGATTCAACTTGGAATTACGCGATCTTGGCAAGGCTTGAGGCAATGTATATTGTTATTTTAGAGTGTCTTCTTCCACTACTATGGATTAAACAGAATAAACTCACAACCCGCAGCCTGTGGTAAATGACCAGAACACCACTATCTCATGGCTATAACAGAGTTTTAGAATTTGAGTCAACTGAGGTAACAGCATTTCTGGAAGCGAGGATTGTCTAGAGTGAGTTGGTTTTAACGCTGCTTTCAACAGTATTAGCTGTATCACGGCGTGTCAGCTTGATGTGGGGGGAAAGCCTGAAGTGATGCAGGCCTCAGACGTTTACCACGTTGGTGAAACCCGTAAGCGCGGGCGTTGACTAGACTTAACATGAGTTAATCAAGGATAACTTTGGACCTGTCCCCAAATAAAACGTAAAATGAAACCTTAGATGTAAGAATGGGTACTAGAAGACGGAGAAACACGACACACATGTGCCCATTAGTTAATACACAACAATGAGAGGTTGACAAAACTGCCATTGTTACTTTTTTATTTAAGGCATATAAAACGACATGAAAGTAAAAATAAAGCCAAGAACATCAAACAGTTGCATTACTGATCCTAATTTATTTACATCAACAATGGGAGGTTATATGTATTCTGATATCCTTCAGGGAAATATTTCAACTTTATCTATTTTGTAGTTTGACACCACACTCAGCAATATGACAATTATCTGTAAGTAATCGCATCTGGGTCAGACAATCAAGTGATTGACATCATGAGTATCATTCTAAGCATTTGGGATATGGTGACATACATCAATCGCCTCTTACGACAAGCATGGGTTGCTGAAGATCTTCACGGGTTCGCATACAGACCACGCAACATATGGAGTTCCACCTTCTCATGCCTCAAGTGTAAGGGTTTCAGCATATCTTGGTCAACATTGTTCAGGCCATTCCCATATATAACCAGAGTGGAGGCATTGTTCAATCAGTGTGGTACATTATGGGTTTCCACGCCGCATGCACAGTGTTCAGGGTGCAAATGTTGAGAGTGAAATCATATGAGCGCGTGTTTGATCACTTGGAATGGACATTCACATCCTTACCACCCGATAAGAAATGGAGTTTGTGAAAGGTTTGCCGCATCTTGACCCCTCTGGATAAGCAAACTGGAAGTCTTGTGTTCATTCATTGGTTCGTGCACACTGTTGCACTCTTCGTGAGATTTCAAGATATACTCCACACTTTCTTATGGTTGGGACCGCATCCGTGGTCTAGTGGTAGAGCGTTAGCCCGGAGAGCGGAAGAGCTGGGGTTCGATCCCCGGCTGCGTCATGGTAAACGACGTTAAAAGATGGTACTTGTTGTTACCATGTCTGGCGCTCGGCACTAAGGGGCTAAAACAAGGACTGGTTGGCTCGGAGTCAGTATACTGTGTCTGAGTGGGGTATTCATGTTCAACTGCGGCATTGTATCTCAGTGAGCTAGCACTATAAATCGGCAACAGTCCGGACTAGTACAAGCAGCCACACACACAGACACACGTGCATGCACGTCGCTATAAAAGTGCAATAATCTTGGACGCGACGTAAAACCCCATTTCACCTCAGCTCTTAGATAACCCATAAATGTTGCATTTACTGAGACAAAAGCAGCAAATAAACCACGTGGTTAAGTAAGTATGTAGAATCCTTGCATGATCAGCTTAAGCAGTGATTTGAATTGAAGAATTCAGTTATCAGGAAAGCTCAGTCTTGTCAAACTGGTGCTCCACTGTTGTCGATCTAATATGAAGAAATAAGTAATAAGATTGTGGTTCGAATTCCAGTTCGCCCTGATAATGCATCTATGTTTGTCAGCGCCAAATCTATGCACGTGGGTTTTGCCAAAGTGGTAAACATCAAAGACATATATCACTTCGGGCTTTCCACCCACATGAAACAGATGGCCTGATGTGTTGGAATACTGATCAAAGCAGCGCCAAACCAAACTCACTCACTATAGGTTAGGATCAGCGCACTTCTTATCGAACCTGGCATTAGAGATTTCAATAAGAATTACATCACCAACGAAATCTCGTCCTGCATGATTAATATGTACATTTTGGCACCAGTGTCATTATAAACGGATGAAAGGTTAGCAAATATCTAAATCCCTTTTATGTGCAAGATGCATGAATATGACAATGACCGATATTTGCATCAGACTGTAAACAAAAGCATAATACTTTCCGGATGTTTGATTGGTTCAGAAATGATCAAATATAGCAAGGGAGCATCATTTCATTCTATGTGTGATGTTTATAATGAATTGTTTGTTCAGGCAACAATGCTCAAAATGAATATTATTTTTATAGAAAGTACCTAAACGTTAATTTTTTGTGTCAACAAAACATTTCTCGTTGTTTAAATTATTTTCTCGTGATATCGATTAGTTTCTCGTTATTTCAAGTTTATCGAAAATCTAAATTTCTACAAAAAAAATTTTGTAAATGAAATTCCGAGAAAAAGCTCGAACTTTTAAGAAAATAATTTAAGAAACGAAAAAATAATCGCAGCAACGTGAAAAAGATCAACCTCCAGTTCAGGCGAGCTAAAGCGCTAAATGCACTGCACTATCCATTTTGGAGGAGTGGTCAATGCATTCCCGCAAACTCTTGGCACGGCTTGATGAAAACGTTTCTGTGAGGAGTAATGAGGATTGCAACCAATCAAATAGCAGCGTAACCAGTGTCAACAAAAATGGCGGAGAGAAGAAAGGCCCCTGCACCTGACGAGAGGATACAAGAGACTGATCGCCAGTTCCTGGGTATGTAATCAACATTTTGGGAAAGAATGATGTTCTATTACATGTTACTTCATCGTATTCGTAACAGTGTTTTTCTGACGTGGATTAGGTTTTATCAACCACAGTAGACGTGTGGCTAATTCATTTCTTGCTCACATCATCATCATCATCATAAATAAGTCATTTCAAAGAAGGAACTGCAAGAACATCCACAAGATCGATGATGATGTGACTCGCTAAACCAAAAATAAGGCGATGAACCGATTGTGAGTCTGATTAACCGGTTACAACTGACAGTATACAATGTGCTCTCACCGTAAACTCAACTCCAGTTGGCCATGTTTTAGCCGAGAGCCACGGTCCTACAGTAAAGACATGACCCTACATCACGTCTTGACTGTAGGACCCCATCGCGGCTCTCGACTAGGCGTGTTTATACCCATAGTGGTACTTTGCTGTGCCAATCAACGAGAATACTGTCTAGTGGAGTGTTAACATGTGAATTTTCAAACTGGTACAGGCAAAAACAGCACCTCAGCAAAACATCATCGATTTCTCTGGCGAAAACGGCTACTAATTGTCGGGCGAAAAATGCACACTTACTTTTTAATAACGATAAGAAAGATTTAAGTAGTAGTATATATAAGCTTCATTCACAGTTATTTTTTATTTACCATTGTCTTGTATTTGTCCACAAATATTGTCATCTCCAATGTCTCATGGCATTTCACAACACCTGTGAGAGCACTGTGTAAGTTACTGTGTCAGGGAGAAGTCACCATCTTTAAATCCCTGCCACAGGGATAGTCCCTGAGTCGGCCCTCCTGTATGAACCTGGTCTGGTGTTGAAGGAGACTGGGATGAGTCTAGATACCAAGGGTCTACCCACCCTCCTTGTTGTTGATTCATCTGTGCCAACCTGTAATGAAAGAAAACAGAAGTAAGAAAGTATAATAAATACATTAACATTATATGACAGTTTATTTTTATTATTTGTATTTGTTTATTTGTATTAATATTACCTTAAACAGAGTTGTTGGTCCTGACAGCAACATTGTACGCAGACCAGGATCGTGGAGAGAAGGTTGAGCGTGCGTTCCATTGGGTTTGGAAGTAGTTAGTTGCCAAAATTTTCCTTGGGCAGGGACACAGTCTATTATGAAACCATTCTTGTAATGTCAGCTGCCGGCAGAAAAGGGAGCATCATGATTTTTCTCATGAACTTGTGTATTTAATTTATTTCTGTATCAAGGTCTACAAAATAATGTGCAGTTTTTGCCAGGCAATAGTAGCTGTTTTCACTTTAGGCGAGGTGACGTTTTTGTCCAGTCTGTGCTGTTTTCAATCAGTGCCATTTTGCAGAGGTGCCGTTTTAGCTCTAACCCTTTTCAAACACATGATATTTGCATTTGGGTGACCGATTATCAGCTGATTATCTACACTTAATCATGTAGACAATTCATTATCCTTTTCAATTATAAACCCACAGTAAGATATCTGCATCGGTATCCACAGAAGCAGAAGTCTAGAATTATTACTGATATTTTCTACTACCTTTTGCAGAGAGGACCAATATTGGACACATGGTAAAGGATGTCCTTGCAAAGATCATATCTAACAGACCCGATGACCCAATAGACTTCCTCGCTGATTAGTAAGTGGTAGTACTTTGAGGTTATGATTGGGTACACATGATCGAGGGCCGACTGTTTAACGTCTCAGTTTCATCAGATGTCATGGAGTTAAATATTACTTTACAATAAAACATGTTTTTCTCAGTGTAGTACAATCGTGGTAATATCCATTTTTAATGGCATACCAATATAGAACACAGAAAAAAACACAACATACAAGTAACAAGGTAAGAAATAATTAATAGGCCATGAAGTTGTTTTTAATCCAACAATATGGACCTAATGGTTATTGATGTAATCGAATGGCTATGTAGTTTTGCTTTTGACAACACCTCTCACTATTCTCTTAGGACGTAGCAGTTTACTAGTGCATTCATAAATTCCTCTAAGTACATGAAACTGAACAATACTACTTTCTGAGAGTGAACTCATTGCGGTTTTCATTCACTTTCATTGCCCTGACTGTCTGTGGTGTCTTTGGTATGTTAAGGTAACCATGTGACGAAACAGTATTGGTTTGTTGACGTCTGTGGCCATGCAGGAACTTTTGAAAATGTTTTTCTTTTTCCAGTTGGCTTATTTCTGTCCAGCAGGCATAAGACAATTTAAAGCCTGCCATCCTGGGTGTTAGTTGCTTTGGCTGTGAAGGCATTCACAGGCATTGTTAGTCCATTGTTATGGATCTGCTTCAGATTTTTCTTTTGAAGGTAGGAAAATGTACGTTTTTAAAGTTATAATGTCTTTTGAAAGGTAAGAATAGAAATCAGGAGCACTTGTTGAAACATGGTCGAAAACACTTGCCATATGTCACCTCTCATCTCAGAGAGGATATTAAAGACACCAAGCCATCACGATCAGCTGTTCTAGCAGGATGAATGGGTAGGATGCTGCTGACTCAACATCCGCAGTGATAGACTTGATGCAGTGACATTGTTGAAAATGCCACAACCAGGTGTCAGTGTCGATGTTACTGTTTATCCTCTGGGTCTGTACCTTCAATATTTCACCGGAAAGTGGAATAGTGTCTTGTCTTGATTGTTTGACTGTGATTGTCCTGTCATAACAAATTGATGTCTCATGATAAGATCAATTGTTTTCATCTCTTAGACAATGTAAGAGAATTACTGGTAGGTTCAGTCTTCCATATAAAACTTTATTCCAAAACTAACATCTAAATATAAACTTAGTAACTTATCGGTATGTAGATATTGTATCGTGTTATATATTATTATTGTTCTGCACATAGATGTTTAATTAAAAACTACTATCTGGATCAACAAAAAAGAATGTGAAGAGATATATTTTTTCTTATCGACGGCTGTAGTTTACTCTGCACAAAATACAGCAACACTCCTTCTTGATCATGTTGCTCGCAGACAATTCGCCAAACTCCTTATCTGTCCCTCGCATTTTGGGTGGTGCCATGTCTTGCACTGCTCACAAAAATGCCCTCGTGACAATCACAGTTGCATGCCTGACAAAGGTTGCTGATTGTCCTGGTAGATTTCTCTTCCACAATGAAATAAGCCCATTGTCAGGTTTTCAGTTTGTACGAAATTCAATGGTTTTGCAAATTATTACTCTTTGAAAGCAGTTTCAGGTTGTGATTCCTTAGTCATTGTGAGATAAAAGTATTCATGTTTTACATGTTTTCTCACAGAGTTGAGATGTGAGAGTCGACATTCTTAGTGTTGTTACAACAACTCCAAGAGAAACACAGAGATGACTTGAATATCTTACAAGCTGAGCTGCTCACTTGGAGGTGACCACCCAGCAGCGACATGACTGTTGTGTTAAACTGCTGACCACATCAAGCTGTTATGGAGTTCATTAAAAATATTAAGATATCAGTGTTTCAATTTAAGTGTTTTAAACATAATCCTGTCATGCACATAAATGGCATTTTATTGTAATAAATACAAGAATACAATTACAGATGAAACTTTATTATTTATCATCATTCTCCCAGATGTTATTTAGTGGGACAGCATACTATGGTACATGGTATCTCAGTGAGCTAGCACTATAAATCAGGCATCAGTCCTTGGACGCGACGTGAACCCAATTTCACCTCACCCACCTCCTCCTATCATATGACCCGTGAAGATTCGGGATAGAATAGGTCTTCGGCAACCCATGCTTGCCGTGAAAGGTGACTAACGGGATCGGGTGGTCAGGCTCGCTGACTTGGTTGATGCATGTCATCGATCCCAGTTGTGTGGATCGATGCTCATGATGTAAATCATTGGACTGTCTGGTCCAGACTCGAATATTTACAGACCACCATCATATAGCTGGAATATTGCTGAGTGCGGCGTAAAACAACAAACCAACCAACCAACTTCCTATCATATTGAATGTTGAGTTTTATTTATATCTTATTGCGTTCTTGGAACTGATTTGCATTTTGTGATGGAAATATTATGAGCATTCGATATATATGGCTCTCTCAAGATTAAATTTAAAATTTGATCTTTTTGTAAACTTTTAAAATAACCTTAAACCTTCAACAAATATATTGTACAAAAACATTGGTCAACTTAACATTCTGAAATGGATTGTCATATTAAAGCATAAACTGGTATGTGCAGGCCCTAATACAGTATTGGGAGGGCTCCATACACCTGATTCAGTAATGAGAGGGCTCCATACACCTGATACAGTAATGAGAGGGCTCCATACACCTGATACAGTATTGGGAAGGCTCCATACTCCTGATACAGTATTGGGAGGGCTCCATACACCTGATACAGTAATGAGAGGGCTCCATACACCTGATACAGTATTGGGAGGGCTCCATACACCTGATACAGTATTGGGAGGGCTCCATACACCTGATACAGTATTGGGAGGGCTCCATACACCTGATACAGTATTGGAGGGCTCCATACACCTGATACAGTATTTGGAGGGCTCCATACACCTGATACAGTATTGAGAGGGTTCCATGCACCTGATACAGTATTGAGAGAGCTCCATACACCTCTTACAGTATTGGGAAGGCTCCATACACCTGATACAGTATTGAGAGGGCTCCATACACCTGATACAGTATTGAGAAGGCTCCATGCACCTGATACAGTATTTTGAGGGCTCCATACACCTTATACAGTATTGGGAGGACTCGATACACCTGATACAGTATTGAGAGGGCTCCATACACCTGATACAGTATTGGGAGAGCTCCATACACCTGATACAGTATTGGGAGGGCTCCATACACCTGATACAGTATTGGGAGGGCTCCATACACCTGATACAGTATTGGCAGGGCTTTATACACTGGTATGTGCATGTCCTGATACAGTATTAGGAGAGCTCCCTACACCTGATACAGTATTTGGAGGGCTCCATACACTGATTCCACAGGCTGATAATTCTCACCATGGATGTCAGTTGAGTGCCCTGTTTTAGTACATCCCTTTTAAAACAATTATAACAGTAAAGTAGATGACAAATTATTGGACATGTACACCATTTTTGTTCAACCTTATTGGTTCGGTGGTACCTAAATTTCGGAACTGGCTCTGAGTTTTTAACAGTCATTAGCCACTTGCCTCAATTGGAAAGAGTTAGCACAAAGCCCTGCATTACAGTTGATCTGTGCCTTGCATGACGACCTCCCGTGTTTCAGCTTCGAGGCCCAGGAGGAGCAGAACAGTGCTGTGGAGAGAGCGCGGCATGTGCTGCTGATGACCCACCACAGCCGCCCAGTGTTCGAGAGCAACGTCAGGGTTGCCTATGATATTTTGGGGAAATTAAAAATTGCCAGTGAGTAAAATAGCGTCTATCAGTACCAAGAATGAGTGTTTCATTCAGAACTGGGTGCCTTGTACAAAGCAATCTTAGCGCTAAGGTGATCATAGCTCACATACCTTAACAAAGGCTTTTGACAGTCGTAGTGCTAAGGTTGTTTTGTACAATGGCTCCCTGGTTATGATGAACATGGATATGACATACTAATGTTTATAGCAACTATTTTTAAGTGGTGGTAGGGTAGCCTAGTGGTTAAAGTGTTAGCTTGTCACACCTGAAACTCAGGTTCTATGGCTTCATAGGTTCAATGTGTGAAGCCCATTTCTAGTGGCCCCCATTGAGCAGTGGGTTGCTTATAATTATAAGAGAGTCCGTGGTCTAGTGGTAGAGCGTCCGCCCAGAGAGCGGAAGGTCCGGGGTTCGATCCCCGACCGCGTCATACCAAAAGACGTTAAAAGATGGTACTTGTTGTTACCTTGTCTGGCGCTCAGCATGAAGGGGCTAAAACAAGGACTGGTCGGCTCAGAGTCAGTATACTGTGTCTGAGTGGGGTATTCATGTTCAACTGCGGCATGGTATCTCAGTGAGCTAGCACTATAAATCGGGATCAGTCCGGACTAGCACAAGCAGCCACACAAACACACACACGTACATGCACGTCGCTATATATAAGTGCAATAATCTTGGATGCGACGTTAAACCCCATTTCACCTCACCTCACCTGTAATTATAAGATTATTTTCCAAATTTACCAAGATCAAAGATGCTGGGGTACATAGTTGTCAACTGTCATAACTGCTTAATCAACATTTTTTAACCAAATGACCACATTTGATGTGGACCTTCATGAGAAGCACTAAATCTGGCGCTCCTTTATATAATGTTTATTGGGAACTTCACATGTGTCATTGTTTCAGCCCATGTGTGGTGAACTTGACATGACAATAAACTCCCATATGTCCGGATAAATATATGTTACTTTATTAATGCAAGCATTGACATTGACATTTATCACATTATTTTCATGATTTACATTGTACAATATTGTGAAGGTTCTGGGAAAGGGGCATAACTCTAATTTGACACATTAGATACACATGATATATTTTGTATCCCTATTGCATTCCCTTTCTTTACGTTGTTTGGATTTTGCAATCTACACTTTAAAACATTGTTAAGGCATGAATTTGAGACAACCAAAAGCTTGAAGGTATCAATATTCTTTTTCTTGGGACAAAATGTATTGGATTTAACACATGAATTTAAACATTATCATAATCATTACCCCCTAATCAAGGGTTCAATGAAGCATGGATACACTGAAATATTGCTGTATAGGCAGCGTAAGGCCCAGCTAAATCACTCACGCTTCACATGAATACCATCAGTATGAGAGGAGGTGAGTGAATGTTGTTTTATTCCAGTCCTATTACAGCAGGGGCTGTGAAAAATGTTGGGCCTCATATATTGTACATTGCTGTGCGGAACTGGGTCGTGGCAAACATGTAGGCTCCGATATTCGTGTGCACCTGTGTATTTGTTTGAGTAAGTGAGTTGGGTTTAACGCCGCTTTGAACAGTATTCCAGTTATATCACAGCATGTCAGCTTGATGTGGGAGGAAAGCCCGAAGTGATGTACGTCTTTGACGTTTACCCCTTAAGTGAAACCCACAAGCACGGGTATGGTTCTGACAAACCTAGAAACATAATTTTGGCGACCAGGATTCAAACCCAGGATCATAGATTTCTGTCAACTCAAGGGACATAATTAACTCTGCACAGTGAATTAAGGCGCCTTAGACGGCCCAAGTAATTGTTTGAGTATGACATACTATAAGTAAACGTCAAATAACTTGACGTTGATATATCTACATTTATGCTTGCAGACAGCAAAGGAGTGAAGAGACGAGGTGTACATGGAGCCAACTACACAGACCTCATACAAAGCCTGTGTCGGTCAGTATCAACATGCAGAGCACAGGTGGCACTGTTGTCTTTGGTGCCGCACTTTCTCCTCATTGTGATCATTGGTCCGTCTGCGCCATTCCCATGCCTGCAGCTTGACCATAGTGGTTATCATATATGACAGACCTGTGAAGCTCTGGGCTCTCCTTCCACATGCCTGCCCTCCTGCCTGTGGCTAGTAACTTTTCTGTTGAGCTGCATGAAATTTTTCTCCAACTGCCCGAGTGTCTGGCTTACATAGTCAGTTTTATTATATCATTGTAACTCCTCATAGATTCTCAATTAATTGTTTGCATTATTTCAACTGAATCAAGATGCGATTTGTCTCTTATTTTTAGAGGTTTTAAATGTTCAGTGTTTATGATGTCTGAATACAGGCAGGTAACTTTGAAGATGGGCAGGCAATATTTATGGGTCACCTGCCTGACTGTCTTGTTGGGTCTTAAAATTGTTTCAAACACTGCATACAACTGACACACTGCATGTAGGAAGTAATTACGGTACCGTTTGAAGCGGTGCCAAACAGCCCTTACTCCCCAGCGAGAATAGGTCTTCAGCAACCCATGCTTGCCGTAAAAGGTGACTGTGCTTGTCGTAAGAGGTGACTAACGGGATTGGGTGGTCAGACTCGCTGACTTGGTTGATGCATGTCATCGATCCCAATTGCGTGAATGGATGTTCATGGTATTAATTACTTGATTGTCTGGTCCAGAGTCGATTATTTACAGACCGCCGTCATATAGCTGGAATATTGCTGAGTGCGGCGTTAAACAACAAACAAACCAAACAAACAAAATACTCCCCAGCAGGAGCATGGGTGTCTTTTTGGTCTACAAGCGGGTTCATTTCCTGAATTTGTCAACCCAATACTGTCCTCGTGGCTTTCACCTTCTTCTACAAGCATCACTGAGGGATTCATTTCCTCTCTCATTAAGCTGACATGACATCATGTAACTAAAATACTGTCACAAGCATTGATATACCACCTCACTCAATATCAACAGGCCTTGACACAACATGGAGATCTTTTGTTACCTTGCTGATGTTGATGTCCTGGTTGGCAAACACACTACCCACAGCAGGGTTAGACATGACCACTAGTCTGTTAGTCCTAGACTAGTGAAAATACAGAGGGACTAGTTGCTTTCCAGAGCCATGATTTGTTAATCATGTGTTAACAGGCATTTAGAAATTGGATGTAGTCATGACAAGGCCCAGTCGTCTAAGGCACCGCAATTTGCGGTGCTGAGTTGTGTCCCTTAGGCATGCCAGAAACCTATGATTGTGGGTTCGAATCCCGGTTCGCCCCGATTATGTTTCTAGGTTTGTCAGCACCATACCCATGCTTGTTGGTTTCACCGAAGTGGTAAACGTCTGAGACCTGCATCACTTCGGGCTTTCCTCCCACAGCTGACACGCCATGATATGACTGGAATACTGTTAAAAGCGGCGTTAAACCCAACTGACTCACTCACTCCTTACATGGAGGCTCTACCATCAATAATGCATCATTTCCACTGTATTAAAATATGCATGTATGTAAGGTAGAGCTGATGGTAAAGGATTGAGAAGAGATGAAACTAATGTAGTGATTTCCACATGAACAATGCAGTTCTCTATGTTATTTGTAGGGACATGCCGCCCATGGTGACCAGCAAGCTGCGGAAACGGATCGAGTGTACCGACTTTGAAGCCGTTCCTTACGATGTGTTCAGATCAGGGATGTTCACCTGCTGTGTTCTACAAGGTGAGATGTTCACTGTGTAAAGTGTCGGGTTGGAATACATGACCTTTTCAGATGTATAGAGATATTCACAGTTGTCATAAACCGTTTTTTACATTTGATTCTTTGATTCTTGCATAAGTAATTAAATCAAGATGTTTATATTTTACTATCCTGCTTTGACAGTGTGGCATTTGCTTTTTATCTTTGATATCCCTAACACAGAGTAAAAACAGCTCCCCCAAACCACCCTGGAGGCCTGTCACCCAGTCGTCTAGGGCGCCGCTATTCGCTTTGCAGAGTTGTGTCCCTTGGGCACGCCAGAAACCTATGATTGTAGGTTTGAATCCTGGTTCGCCCCGATTATGTTTCTAGGTTTGTCAGCACCATACCCGTGCTAGTGGGTTTCACCGAAGTGGTAAACGTCTTAAACCTGCATCACTTCAGGCTTTCCTCCCACATTAAGCTGATGTCTATTACACTGTCAGAGCAAGCTAAGAATTTGACATATAGAATGTTCATATTCCTGTAATGAGATTAATTTCTATCTTTTTCCCACAGGGAACTGACAGACATTTGGAGAGCACCCAGAGTAATCAGAGCTTTAAGAGTCGAAATACAATACTTACCTCCCTTTAACTAACATTGATTTAGGTTTTTGGAGCATAATCAAAATAGGAATGGGTCAATTCAGTCAATTCCATTTCTTTTTGTAGTGATTCTAAATTTTATAAACAGTTGCATCAAAGAGGTGTGCGTGCTTCCCTACACCCTCTCTGGGTCCTTGTTATCTTATATGTTTCATGTATCATCTGGTTTCATACCCGTATTTAAACGAATGCTAATTTTTGGTGCTTTCATTCCATTTCAGACTACGCAAAGCTGTCTGAACTTTTGTTCCGGTCACTGGACGTCCAGAACTGTGGTAAGGCTGACAAGGTTCTGTGTGACGCTGTCCTGGACCAGCTTAGGACAGCTCTGGGCAGCTCCAGGAACGACGTCAAGAGGTAGGAGGGCACTTGATACTGACTGTGTAGAGCCACTCCATGGAGATTCCATCTTCTCGAGGCAAGGGAGTTAACTTTCACCCTTGCTGAACTAGACTGGAATTATGGAGTTATATTTTGGCTGGACTAACAAGTCTATGCATAGTCCCATCCAAATTGCAGTACGAAATCATCGTCCGGTTCTTAACCTGCTTGCTGATTTCTGTCGATTGCAGGATTTGCAAAGCATGTGTACAGTCAACTGGGTGTCAACAGATATTTTCCAAATCTTTTCACATTTTAATCAAGGTGCTCATATGAATTGATGCACTTCACGAAGTAAGACCTGTTTTATTACAATATAGATCTTGATTATCGGTCAGGACATCTTCCCTGGGGACCTCCATTTTGTTTGAAGCAAATGCAATTGATATCAGAGGTGGAATCTGATTGGTAAAAAGAAGAGACATAACTTGTAATAGCCACTGGTGGCGCTTTGATTGAACCCAGAAGTTCCTGCCTTGCCTCGAGAAAATGTGGAGATGCACACCTCTGTGGTCCTGTGGATAGAGCATCTGCTCCGAAACTGGTGTAAGATGGTACTTGTTGTTATCCTGCCCGCATGGTGCTCGGCTTTAGGGGATGAAACAAGGCCTAGTTGTCTCAAAGTCAAACTAATCAGAATGAGAAAGTCACAATTTGTGACCTGGCTGTTCATGTGTCATCGTATGCCGTAGCTTATCAATCACTGGCTTGTCTCATCCAGTCTCCATTTGGAACAGGCCACCATGTCATAGGGGTAACATTACTGAATGCATCTTAAAAAACTATTCACTCTCTTACTTCATATATATTAGTTCCCCTGTGAAGTCCCTAGGAACCTATAACAAAACTCTGTTGTCAATCCTGTCAGATATGAGATGATCATTTACTGTTTTGTGTATTTCAGGATCATGGAGTCTGGCTACAACCTCGGCCCAGATGGACTGTACTTTGCTCTTGATCGGGTGAGTCTAGTGTTGCTTGTGTCACTTTCTTCATGTTTATATATACATGTACTACTGGTCATAGGGGCCACCAGCAAATGATGTCAGTTGACTGATTATTGCATGCATTAAGAAAATTGTGAAAGATACAGGCTTTTTACACTAAGTTAGGTCTCTTTTCCGAAGTAAGTGTTTGGCACTGATTATTGTCCAGCATTAGACATTGGCACTAGTCCTGTAGTCGAACTGCCGAATAGTTGAGGTATCATAGGGACTAGTAGAAGTTTGCCCTTTTAAAGGGTTTTGCTATTTGTTATCATTATGAGGACAAGTGGACTGCTGTCATTGGCAAGACGGACATTTGATTTCTAGCAAAAGTTATGTCCCTTGAAATACACGCGAAATGAACACTCAACATCTAAGACATGGCCTTAAGAACAATCTATTTCCTTAAAAGTTGTTAAATAAATATATGTGTTTATAACCTACATTGTTCATGTGTTGTTAGTCAGAGAGCACTTCAAGTTAGAGATGTACATGAAAGTCTAATACCACTAATGGTAGGTAAATGAGTTGTGAAGTCCTTATCAATGTAGGTGTCCACACAAGTACTGGAGCTGTGTTACCTCTGAGCCGAGGCCATGGTTATTTTGTGAAATGGTCAGTGATTGGGGAGGAATGAAGTCTGACTTTGAGATGTGGAATAGTTTTCATATGAATATTTCAGAAATGAACTGTTAGGCCAGACCAATTTCTATGTCTTGCCCAATAGTTTTCTTGATGAGCATTCTGAGATGCAGTTGGAAAAATGAAAGAAACATTGCCTCGGTTTGCTAAAGGGTAATTTCTAGGGTTGTGTATTGACAAAACAATTGTATAGCATTGTATTGCAACATATTGCAATACAAGTATCTGTATTGCAATATGTATTGCGATATTTTGGGAGCTAAGTTGTTTGACAGTGATTGACACTGATTGTACATACAATACAGATCCCTTTTTTCTAAATACTACAGTAAATATTACTCAGCGTGGTCAGTTGCTGCCATTTTGTAGTCATAGATACAGGGGAGACAACAACATGAGAGAAACATTGCCTTAGTGTCTCCGCCGTTTTGTCAATCAATTTCAAAGGGAAACATCATATGTACTGAATTCCTGCGTAGATTTTAGGTTAAACGATACAAATAATAATGAGACTTGTAATATTTTTTTGTCCAATATACTGGAACAGAAAAAATATTGCAATATGTATGGTTTGAAGTGTGTTGCAGTATACAGTTATAAAGGTAATGCCGCGCATTATAATTGTAATTTCATAAAAAATGTCAACTAACTTGATTGAACACTAAATTTAACAAGTTTAACAAAATAAATTCCCTCTTCTTTGAAATTTAGCTGAGTCTCATAATCAGTCAGGGTGGCCTCTTTGGGATGTGGATTTTCAATTCCTACTGCAGGACCCGGTTTTTCGCGTGCGTGGGCAAAGTCAATGAAGCGCGTGTAAAAGGACTTTGAATATCCTGTGTATTGGTGTCACTTCACCGTTAGCGCTTGGTTGATTCCCGGCCTTCATTACCACCAGTAGGCTCGTTTAGCTGTCCGCGGCCTGTGCGGTTAGCGGGTGAATGTGAATACATGGAAAGACGTGTGTGTACTTGGATGTGTGTGATTTAAAATTGACGTGTTGCACTATCAGGATTGTTTGAAAATTATTACGTGAACTTCACGAGTTTAGTGGTTTATCTATTCATCATAGCACACAATGAATGGTCTACGATTTAATATGACATTCAGTTGATGTTGAGAGTTCACACAATGTGTGTGGGTATTTCCTATATCAATTACCCGTATTTTCTTGAGTATGGTGCGCACCCCCCTCTAGGGCATTCAGTATTTTGGGGGGAAAAATCGAATGCTAAGTGCAGAAAAAAATTACACCGTAGATCTACCCCTTCAGCGAATTCCGGTAAACGAACGGGTGATGAAAAACTTGGTCAGTACAAATTCGAAATTTGAGATAAAAAATCACCAGACATGTTTATTTACCGTTTAAATTGGATTTTGTGTTCTGCCAGGCGTTGTTTTACATCCAGGGATTAAGATTACCTTGTGTATTTTCTCGTAAACTAAGCCGGACACAGCAATCAGCTGTACACACGTATTCTTGGAATCTACCGGTGATTCGGTCAAGACACACCCAATGATATATAACTTTACAGTATTTTAATGCAAGGATCGGCAAAAATTGTATCTGAAACTATTTTTTATCAGGAATAATATATCCCAATATCTTGTTAATTTAGTTGCGGCTTTTACTAAACATATTTTAAATAATAATATCCCTTAGCGAAGCAGCTGATCGCTATTGCCGGGTAATTCTTTTTCACATGGAACCAGTCTGACCAGTCACCGTCAAGGCTCTCGCGCACGTGATCGCGAGAACTACGTGTTGACATAGAATCGTCAAACTGTAACAAATATGACTTTTAACGAGTCAAAGTATGGCATTTATGATATATGTATCCATTCTCTGTGAATTAATGTTCATTTCAAGGCGTCAATAGCGGTAATCTGACCGTGGTTGCTGTTAATAAAGGTGAGTTGCGCGATCTTCCGCTCGCTTCACACGCGATTTCGCCGAAATTAATTAAAACAATATTAAAAGGAATTTTGAATCAAATTAATGAAATAAGTTACATGCATAAGTCCAGATATACAAAAAAACAACACTTTTTATAGCCAGACAGTGTTATTACATGATTAATTTTCGTACTTCAGTATGGATTTGTTGACATGGTATTTCCGGTGTTACGTGCTCACGGCAATATCTTTCCATGGGGAAAAAAATTATAAAAACTCATTGTTTCGTGTACAGTGCGCACCCTCTTCTACACAGCTGTGTTTTTTTGACAAATATTTCTCACTATACTCAAGAAAATACGGTAGCAGCTGATTAGTTATTTCATCCACGTCATGGAACAGTTAAGGCATATCTTTTTGATCGTTTATTTGAGGATGTTAGAAATAAAAGTCAACGGAAGAAATCCGTACGCCTGTTGTCTTGTTTCTTTGCTTTATGAAATATTTAGTCCCACCAAATATACATGTTCATTCTGAAATCATGTTCAGATGTCATCAACAGCTCCATTTATTGGTGAGCACTTACAATAATAATTATGGGATACATCAGCATCACAAAGAGCACCACGTGTTTCAGGCGGGTGTTTGTAGCAAGTTCAATTGCGCGTGTTATGGCAACAGTATGTTGCATTAGCTATAATTTACACTATAGCAAATGCAAGAATAATAACATCAAACATAAATATAAATGGGGAAGAAAACATGATCTTTTTCAATGACTAGACAGATGGTTTACGTACTTGTCCGTTGTCGACAGGTCGGAATTCGCTTTATGCAAATATTTTTACCCGGGCATAAATTCCATTGGCCAACTTGGTTTTTCAAATTCTGAAAACACGTGGACAGTATGTTTTCTACACACAATGTTGCCTGTGATATTCACTGTGCGCGCGTGTTTACGTGTATGTTTCATCGTTTCTACCGTTATTTATTGGAATTAAAAAATGCACTGCGGTTAAACGATAATAATTGACTCCCGGACTTCATTACGGCGAGGTGACTTGTTTCTTTGTGGGGTTGTTTAACACCGCACAGCTGGGTGACTGCGGACTGTAAATAATCAAGTCTGAACCAGACAATCCAGTGAATTCACGAGCATACGATGACATGCATCAATCTATGCAGCGAGCTTGACCATCCGATCCCGTTAGTATTGGTTGCTGAAGACCAATTCTAACCATGCTAACCCGGATCTTCACGAAGATATTGATATTAATAATACTGTGTACTTATTTTGTTGTCATTTAAATGTTACGATAACGATGCTACACAGTTTTGGAAGGTCCAATGAATTAACATTACGTCGTCCAGAACGGAAAAATAGACACGTTTTGTAATTTTGAACCGTTGTATGTACACTTAAGGACATGGGTATTTTCTACAGCAGCTGCCAATAATATGTTGAAACATGACAATCACAAGTTAGTTGTAGTAGTGTAACAAACAACCGCGATGTGGTTCGCTATGTTAACAATGAGAAGAAGAATCGACAATTTGACAAACACTAAGCACACTATGTTGATATTTTTTTTCTTGTTGTGGGAATGTGACCGGGGCATATTTCACTGTGAAACGTCCTCCTAAGGTCGGATGTGTTCATCGTACAGTCAGGTCCTGTTAATCCGTCATTATTGGTTGCATATAATTATGTCGGATAAACGAAATTAGGTAGTATTAACGTTCGTGATCGAAAATCGGACAACTACACGTTCGATAACAATTCAAACACGTTGTACTAAAAAAGGAAATAATCATATTGTTATGTTACTATGTTAGCGGAATACTTTTTCAAAAACTACTGATACGGACTGTTTGTCTGACTTAAAATTCTTTATAAGGCATAGTTGGGAATGCAAGTCGCCAATTTGAAACTAGTGCCGCAAATGCTTAGAAAGCTGCTTTCTTAGTGGCTTATGTCGACTTCCTGTTAGTAATTTCATTGGTCGGTGAAACTTCGCGGAAGGTCGTTCTGACGTGACCTGTAATGTCCACAGCGGTTGCGAGAATTTGCATATGAGTTTAATGAGATAGAGGTAATCGAGGCATGTGATTAATCCTGTTTTGTTTATTTAAAGCCGTAATTGTTTATTGTTAAGCAAGTTTATCTCTGCAGACGTTGAAATATGCAGCTACTCGACTCGTCTCGCATCAAAACACTTGTCTGTGAACTCGCGGGCAGATAACCACGGAGTACGTTGATCACTGTGTCGGATTAACGAGGCTAATTAAAAAGTGATTTCAGCAGTTCGTTGCAAATATGGTGTGTCGATGTCGGGAGTGCGAGGCTGTCGAATTAACGGGTCTAAACAGCGATGAAGTATATTGTAGATGTATATTGCTGCACGGTCGATTGTCAAACAATTAAAATCATTCCCGGGTTCACGTTGCCATACAGCCAATTCAAGGAATTCGAGACGTGCACGTCTGTAAAAAGTTGATATAAGTGCCTTAATGCATATCCCAGAAACTAACCCTTACTTGTTGACAAAGAAACTCGTAAGGTTGTGTCATTGTAAAGTACAGCCTGACGCGTTATTGTTGTGACTGTTAATTTGACGCATTCATTACTGGATGAACGTTTAGGAGTAAATCAGACCTCTTATTGATATGTCCATGTATTTGTACATGTTTATGTACATAAAACATATTAAATTAACTGAAACATGAGGCACTCAAGATGGGTGACAGCAGCATAAAAATGTATTATATTAAAATAGCATAATATTTTTAGATAATAATTTGTTTTAAAATATTTTACCCCGTTATCAATTCCATATGATATTGGGCAATTCTTGGTATATTATTAATGTTAAATGTGTTCATATACAATCATATAGAAAATATTTCGATATTGACATCAATACGTTAATTTTCGCTTCGCTTCGATTCTCTTACACTTTCACAATTCTTCGCCAGTGACTGGACGGATGAACGATCGAGCGAATTCCGATTCAAGTAATCGTTGCATTCTCGCAAAACGCCGCGCCTGTGATGTCGATACATAGTACTTTGGCTAATTCGTGGTGTCATCAACTATCATACCACGGAAAGAAATCGTGATTCTCTCATATATGAAGTTTATATATATATATATATATATATATATATATATATATATATATATATATACCTTCTGAAATGAAGAATATTTTGGCATTAATTACGGGATATTGTGCCAAAGCGTGCACGGTCTAATTGGCTTTGTATATATATTAGTTGCTGATGGAATGTGCAGTTATCCCCCTGTTTGACAATGTAAACAAAACAAGAGGCGACATATTTTAACGTGGAGGGGTAAGTTCATTTATGGAGAAGTCACGTGCTGTATTGCGTCATCCCAGTTGACCGCAGGGTGATCACTGGCTCCCATAAATTTCATGCTGTTTCCCATTTGATTACGCGTATTTGGTGATAGCACAGGGATTACCTAATACAATAATATCCAAAAAACAATGAACACCTGTTATTTTTATTTGTTTAAAACACACGACGTAGGTTTTCCGTATCTGGACCTAATTATGATCCGACTTCCATCTTCATCAATTTAACAAATCAATCTTTGCTGTGACTAGTTTTGAACATCAGGCTGTCGCGTATGTAAGAGTTAAAACTAATCTGAAACTACATTAAAAGTGAGAAGAAGTGAGTGCTGAAATCATACTGGGTATATAAAAGTCCAGTTCCCAGTTTTTTCTGTACCAATTCATCATGGCATCATTGAAAAGCAGACGACAAGCATTGCGGAGAAGTCAGCGTTGATCAAGAGAGAAAGAGATTCACAGGCTAAAGACAGAATCGGAGGCCTTGGCATGAAGCAGGAAAAGACGGGGTACGACCAGACACTGGACAATGCACTGTTTGCGTGAGTTACGCTATCCCGACATGACGGGACACCCATCTGTGGCGAAGTTATGAAATTTCAAGCCCAAAAGATTATTTCCTTCATGTATATCTTACCATATTTGCATTCAAATGGGCCCAACAGTCAAAGTAGTTAACAATAACGGAACATCAAAACTTCTACAAAAGATCGATCTTACTCATTTATGCACATACGTCCTCAAGTGTGCATATACAGTACATGTATTTGACTCCTCTTTAGTTCAACTATCACCCGACCTACATTCCATAATTGGAATAACACGGGGGTCGTCCATGGGCCCCGAGACCCGCGTTATCGCGGGGGATGACTGTATAACTGCCAATCACAGTGGATAATTAAATATACAGAGTTTCCTGTGTATGGCAGATGTGTATGCCGATTGAGGAATTTGCATTATTTCTAGAAGTACTGTATGCATATGAAATATATATTAGAAAATCACCGTGGGCATGTGGACTGTAAATGTCAAATGCCCCACAGCATATTAACAATATCAAATAACAATCTTATGTTATCCCATACGCATGCAAGCATTATGAAATCGACGCTAAAAACAAGGAAATAAATCTGTTTCACCCAAGGTGATGTGTTTAAGAACATCGGTTTTGTATGAAATAAGACACCCCGCAACATGTAATAAGGGTTAATCATATTTTATTCATCTGAGATTTGATAACAGGCCAAACTGGCTCATGTAAATAACGCTCCCTCCAACACAACATATATTAAATACCTCATTCAGCAATATTCCAGCTATATGACGGCGGTCTGTAAATAATCGAGTGTGGACCAGACAGTCCTGTGATTGACATATTGAGCATCGATCAACGCAATTGGGATTGATGACATACATCAACCAAGTCCGGGTCGCTGACTTTGTTGATGCTTGTCATCGTTTGTTTGTTTGTTGTTTCACGCCGCACCCAGCAATATTCTAGCTATATGACGGCGGTCTGTAAAATAGTCGAGTCTGGACCAGACAACCCAGTGATTAATATCATGAGCATCGATCCACGCAATTGGGATCGATGACATGCATCAACCAAGTCAGCGAGCCTGGCCACCCGATCCCGTTGGTCGCCTTTTACAAGCATGGTCACCTTTTACAGCAAGCATGGGTTGCTGGCATGTCATAGTATCTCAATTGCTTGAATCCACATGCACATCAATTCCAACACATTTCTCCTGGGTTTTTTATCTTTTTTCGCCACGGCGTAAGTCATGGATGTAATCAAGGTAATCGCCGTTTCACTTCGACTTACCCGATTTCATAATGTTTTATGCAGTAACTAAACTGAGCAAAAACTCCGTGAAACTATGTTTACCACAAGTTCGGTGTCGCTGTCTCGGCGCCTTATAACATGTATTAAAAAAAAAGCCCGCAAGCGCTTAGCACCACTGGTAATGCAAATATGATTCGCCAGGCATATGTCTTTTACCCTTTTCAACTGGTGGTCCCTTAAAGAACCACCAGTTGAAATGGGTAAAAGACATATGCGCAACACGTTGGAATTTAATGCTTGCTAATCGTATATTTAAGCAACATTTATCCAATGAGGACAGTCGGGATTTTACTATCGATTTTATTTGTGTGGCGGCAGTTTCATATATAATATCACCCCAGATCCATATTGGTAATGCTTTACGCATGGAAATCAACCGCGATATCGTGGTTCTAAATATTTGAATCTGCTGTCACAATTATTTTGATTGCTATTAAAATTCCACATGCCCCCCAAATCCCAACACATTTTCCCTGCTTTTGATCTTTTTTCACCACCGCGTTACGCATGGAGGTTGACGAAAATAGTCGAAAACAACCGTGTGTTCATTTGTGTAAGCATTTTCATAATGCAGTGTCGATACGGAACATTGAGGTAAACATCGCCATCACACACACATATATGCTGTCACAATCAAAATCGCTAATATTATACCACATGTCCCCCAATTTCGAACATATTTCTCCTGCTTTTGATCTTTTTTCTTGTAATCTCCGTTTTTGACGACTGTTGTTTTCGATTTATATGTATGATAAAACAACACATACATATTCGTCAGGCGGTATCCTTGGAAACCATCATGGTTATCATGTTTAAAAATATTGAAATCTGCTGTCACAATTCCAACACATTTCTCCTGCTTTTTAAATGTTTTTCGCCACCGCGTTACACATGGAAGTTGGCGAAAATAGTTAAAAAACTGTTCCGTAAGCATTTGCGATTCTAATGTTATCAAATTCGTGGATTCAAGGAAATGCCATAAATCCCTGTATAACAACTTCTGATAAGTTTATTACATAAACAGAACCACCTGCCCGACATGCTCATTACCGAACATTTCAATACATACACGGCACAGATCACTTTTGCGTCGTGCCATGACCTCATTGTAGACATGATAGAGCTACTGGTCACCGACCAGTTATCGCCATTTGTTTTTTCATTTCTGTCATTCCGTGATTTCAATTCGTGAAATAAGATTCAGTTGATCTCTGTTAGAACTTTCGCGTGCCACGTGCCACGTGATCACGCATGCGCTTCAGTTATACAAGTGACATTACCAATTTGTCGTCTGCAATCTGACAAACCAATGTTCCCCAAATTCGATCTCTACATGCTTATCTTATGTACTATGGATTTCGATATATACCCATGCTATGTACAGCTCAAATAGGTTCCAGAATTGTATTTTGAGAAAGAAATGACTGACCGATAGAAAGCAATGCCAGAACGGAAGTGCGTCATTGTGGGTTTTCTTAATGTTTGAGTGAATTAGTCGCGTTAGCCCGCATGTCTTTGATAAAACTGTATTCGAGCTTGGCGATTATAGTGGGTTTTTAAAAAAAATATTTCCTCACTAGTGTTTTGTTTATCATTTTCGGATAAATATTTCTCTCTTCTAATGAAAACGAGCAAAATTAAAATGATATCCCGTGCGACAACGGGGAGTTGGCGATAATTTATAGCCAGTAGCAATACAGTCTAAATAATTATGCCAAATAATATGTAAAGCGCACAGAAAGGCTTGCATTTCTAATTTCAGAATAAGCGCGTTTGTTTACGAAATGTTGTGTCACATGATATGCAAATTAGGTGTAATGCCAGGTCACCACTGCGCCGGAATAAAGCTTTTTGCCGGATCATGGTTGGTCTGATTACAACAATGCTTATGGTTTTTACTGAATTGTTATATTCTGACCGTTCTTCAGATGGAAATCGCGCGGATGTTTAAAATATGGAACTTCGTGGACATATCGTGGTTGGTTACCACATGTGACAAAGATTTCTCATGTATATATTCTGGCATTAAACATCGTGTCCGTGCCGATAACTCGAGGTGACAAATGCTGACTGACATGACTAACATCACACGAACGTCTTTCGCATGCTCGAATTATTCCGTACCGTATCGCCACATAATAAAGTGGCGGAAGGGAACATTGAGGTGAGTATCGCCATCACACACACATATATATGCTGTCACAATTAAAATCGCTAATAAAATACCACATGCTCCCCTAATTTCCAACATATTTCTCCTGCTTTCGATCTTTTCTGAAAATGTATTTTCTTGGGGACTGTAATTTTCGATTCAATTGTGTGGCGGCAGATTTACATATAATAAAATCCCACATATATATTTGTCAGGCGATATCCACGGAAACCAACCGCGTTATCATGGTTATAATATATTGAAATTTGCTGTCTCAATTCCAACACATTTCTCCTTTTTTTTCGCCACCGCGTTACAGTGTTCCGTAAGCATTTGCGATTCTCATGTTATCAAAATTGTCATACAAAATTCATGAAATCAAGAAAATGCCATAAACAATATAAACATAAACAACTAAACAACTAAAAATTCTCTTGCAAAATTCGTGGGTTCGAGGAAATGCTGGCTTTGATTTTATTAACGAGGTGCCATAAATCACTGTAAAAACAACTTGGTGACACTGACAAGTTTATTACATAAACAGAACACCTGCCCGACATGGTCATTACGTAACATTTCCTGTGTGTTACAGCAAAGATCACGATTGTGTTTGTAGGAATTACCATAATTAATTCACATGGTGTAACTTGCGTTGACCATACGATGAGACCTGACATTAGGCACAAGTAGTCAGCTGATCCGGTCGAAGAACTCTCAAGTTGTCTGCACATCCGGTAAAAGAGCCCTCAAAATGTAACGAAATGTCATTTCTTGGGTACCTGAGACAGTCAAAGCTTTTGAGAATTTCCTCATTCTCTCTCCAATGTCTTTTTGTTTGAAGGCAACATTGTATTACGCTTAATAATGACGATGTACTTAGAGTTGTATATTTTATTGCCGCTTCTTCTTCTTGGCAGCTGATGGTAAATAAGCCGCACTCGGTTATCTCCCTTGAACGCGCGCGAATGGCTTGCCCACCAATTCCAACACATTTCTCCTGCTTTTGATATTTTTTCGCCACCGCGTTACGCATGGAAGTTGGCGAAAATCATCGCGTTACGGTGCGTTATAGTATTCCTTAAGCATTTGCGATTCTAATGATATAAGTTTTATTACAAAATTCATCAAATGAAGTTTGCAGTTGCCAATTGAAATGACCCTACTGTTTTGCATCATTTTTTTTAACATTTTCCCTTTCTAAGTCAAGATTACTGTTATTTTTTTTTCAAAAGTACATTAATACAAACATAATGAATGTATGTTACTATTTGTGTCTTTCTTCATGCAAGTTAATACTTTTTTTATAACAAAAAGGGGGAAAATATGTAAAATCAGGCAAAACTGAATTTCTACACAGAGTTATGGGAATTGAATTGCCGTGCCGGCAAGAGGCCACCCTAACTGATAATTATTATGTTCACACAAGAAAACAATTGGTTTCATGTTGGAGGTAATTTGACCTACTGTCGTGATTGTAACGTTCAGGGACATAGATGTACACTTGTCAAACATGCGATGATGCAGACAGAGAGTTGTCTGATTCTGGATACCTGTGTTTACTGTCCAGGAAGGTTCTGACGACATAGTGATTAGTGAGGTAATGTATCCACATATATGTTTGCCTACTAATCATGCTTATATATTCCTATATTTCTACATGTGATGAGGCACTTGTGGTTTACTTACTCTACTGTCTAAACAGTTGTATGACCTTTCACTATCTGACAGTGTCAGATGACCCTTGAACTGCTTCTTGAAATGGTGGCTGTTTTGATTTTCCAGTGTTTTCCCTTCAACTGAGGGTTGATAAGCTGAGGTCTTGGTGATATGTATTCAGAATTAACCAACATGTTAACAGACAAATTGCATATAAATTACTGTTTAGCTTTAATAACAATTTGGATAATTTAGATTGGATGAAAAGAAATATGATATTATTCAATTCCTATGACCATTTTTCACACCATACCTTGTCATTTTCACATACATGTATCTGAATTTTATGAATTTATTTTAATGTATCAGGACATGGTGAAAATGTTGAAACTTTAGACATTGTTTACAAATTTGGGAAGTTGTTCATATTTATTTGACCTATATGACATGTTATAAGTCTTCTTCTGAAATGAAAAATCAAACATCAGTTTCCCTTAAGCATCTTTGATAATTAATTATATTGTAGGGTTAGTTATCAGAACTATCCTGACAATTTTACAGATACATGCCACCACGTACACACACAAGTGCTAAGTCTGTTTATCCGCACAGGCTTCCTTGTGAGGCTAAAAAAATAATAGTCTTGGTTCTCAGGCACCCCCCGCAACATCATAGAGTCTGCCGCACGTTTCTTTTATTTTTTTAAGCCAACGGTGTAGACATGTTTGTTCATTTCAGCATTAATGTAACACAAGATAGCCAGTAGTCTGATGTGCAGTAATTCACTGTACAGAGTTTTGTCCCTTATATGTGCCAGGATTCACTAGTCATGGTTTAAATCTCCTTGTTGATGGTGCTTGGCCTCATTCACATGTTCACCAAAGTTGGAAAAGAGTCTAAATACTGACTTACTTTGGCCAGTTCTTCCACATATTGGATAATAAATGGGCAGAGAACATGTTTTACGCAGTGAGGAAAGAAATGAATGCGGTATCATCCTTGTGTAACAGGACACACATCAAAGTATGGCAGTCCAGTGGTGTTCCTTGGTAGTGAGTTGTCTTTGTGGGTTGTGGCCCTTGTTTTTCAGGATCCTCCAGGTGTGGGTTTGAATTCCAGATGGTCTTGATCTTAGTTATCAACATTCCAGAGCTTGTTGGTTTCACTGTGTCCCAGGGAACTTCCCTCCCACATCTAGCTGACAAGTCATATACACTTATAACAATTGCAATTAAACCAAATCATTCATTCATTTCAGGCTCTGAGCCGAGACCGGTCCGGTGGCTTCCAGACCAATGATCAGTTTGTGACGGAGGCGTGCGAGGCTTTTCTGACAAAGGTTAGAGAAGGGTTCATATCTTACTGTATTCCATCTCATCTGTGGTATACATATTAATTAGGGCTGGGACGGGTAACTCGGGTACTTCGGTACTTGGGGCAGGTGGGTACTGGGTAGGACCAGGGTACCCACCAGGACTACCCGGACCTGTGGTTAGTCATGTTATATTGTGTTTAATGACACAAATTATATGGAACTCTTGGATACACTACAAGTCATTGACGTTTGAATTTCTTTCTGACTATGCACCCATTCCTTCTGACTTTTATATGTTTGAGTAAAGATAAGACTTCAGTCAACTTCAGTGTATTCTTGACCAGATCGTTTTATATGTGTATCTAAATACATTTTGCCAGGGATACAGTCAAACTTTAGTGGAGTGGTTACCCGGTAGTAAATTTAGACCCGTCACAGCCGTAGTATTGATGGCACAGAAATATATGAGGGGATGGGTAACTGGTATAGGTTACACACAACCCAGTGTTTTCCTATAGACTCCTTTTGAAACGTTATATTTTTAACTGACTAAGCAGTCAACAGCTATAACATTTCAGGCCTTAAAACAGCAATAAAAACAAAAAAATTGAAGAGCTTAGCCAGCTTCTTTTCCGAGGACAGGAAGTTAAACTCACCACCCCAAGTTCTGCTCTAAATGTCACTTTCTTGAAAATATCTGAAGTCACATTTAGCAAAAGTCATGATGTTAAAAAAGCCAGCACTAACTATAAAAAAAAATGTGGTCACTTTTAATTACTGGATGGATGTTCATAAAAATCTTACACAAAATCATGCAATCAAAGCTGCCAGATGCTCGCTCACTCAGTCACTCACACCCTTCCACCCACCCACCCACTCAGACAAACCCACCCACCCACTCTCACTCACTCAAACACATCCACCCACCCACCCACTCACTCACTCACTCACTCAAGCACACCCACCCACCCACTCACTCACTCACTCACTCATACAAACCCATCCACCCACCCAATCTTACTCACTCAAACATACAGTGTCTCACAAAGCATAGAATTTGATGTTGTGAGCTGATTGTGATCTTGTATGTCTATGACTACATTATCAATACTTCAGTCTTCAATGTTGGTTTGTTTGTTGTTTAATGCCACACTCAACAAATTGATGGCAGTCTGGACCAGACAGTTCAGTGACATCATGAGATATTTACTTGTCATCAATGTTTTACCATTTGTCAATGGACAATCATGAGGCATCAATAATTCAATCAAGTGATACACCGCCGTCGCTGCTATCATAACCATAGCTTAAGTGCTTGGTTCTAAATGAAAATGAGAGCTATCTACCCAACAGTGGTACTACATCAAATTTCAAAACACACTAGGTTTATCTCCTTAATGTGAGACCCGTGAAGATTCCGGGGTGGAATAGGTCTTCAGCAACCCATGCTTGCCGTAAAAGGCGACTATGCTTGTCGTTAGAGGCAACTAACTGCATCGTATGGTCAAGCTCGCTGACTTGGTTGAAGCACGACATCGATCCCAATTTGGTGGATCGATGCTCATGATATCAATCACTGGATTGTCTGGTCCAGACTCGATTATTTACAGACCGCTGGAATATTGCTGAGTGCGGCATTTAACCACAAACCAACCAACCAACCTTAATGTGAAGGTTTACTTGTGTGAATAAATGTGTATATGTTTTAACACTTAGTTTCAGTATTCTCTGACAATTATTTAACCTGAAGCCTTTTTTGTTTCAGGTGAAAAAACTCACATGACGTCAATTTCAACTTTTCATCACGTCATTCACGTACCTCACAGTCGTCAGTCATCTCACCTCGTTGCATGAACATTGTTTGTTGTCTATAGCGAGCTCCAACTGCTTATTCTTGTTAATATGTGGGATTTATTAACTAAGTTTGTGGTTAAGTATTTCAGTGTGTCAGTGCTTTAATAATTACTAATTGGTACATGCTCTAAATCGTCAATATCCATGTATGTATGTATTATGGAGCTTCAACACAGAACATATTGGCTCTAAACTTTCCAGTCCATTGTGTCTGTAGACTGACGGACATATTTCACTTGACAAATTGTTATCATTTGCTTGATAACGGTGTTAGAATCTACACCGAAATGTCACCCAATTGTAAAAAAGAAGTTGCTCATCCATAACAATTTTGTCTTAGTTAAATTGTTAACATATTTTGTTCACAATGTCTTGTATATATCATGTACATATTAAATTATTTTTACACATTTAAAATGTATTTTTTGAAAAAGATCATTATATCATTGGAATAATCTAAGTTGTTGAATATCTTTTGAATAAAACATGTTAAATGTAACCTTATCTGCGCCTTATGACATGTGACCTGATTGACAAGCATGTAGTCTATACAGGTCGGTACCATCTATATGATTAATGTATCCATTGATGACAAAAGGACTTTGTGGCTTGAGAGAATTAGGGAGAGACTATTTTTATAAGGGGTATATCTATGTGATTCTATTTTCCTAAATAAATGTAATGTATGAGAAGCCTTATACTTAAGAGTACCATGTGTTTCAGACATAGTTTTGTTGACTGTATGTTGTGTGCATGGATACTGGTCACTGGGTACAATCACATCTGTATGTAGTCAGTTAACACTGTATTTCCCTATGTTCTCACATGTTTATAACAATGTCCAGGGACATGTGAGGCCATGAGATTGATGGCATTAATATTGGCTGTACAGAGTTGCATCCCCTAGCAATGCCAGGATCTGCTGGTTCATATCCAGATATACCCTGATAATATTGCTGTGCAAAGTTGTGCCCCTGAATCCCAGATTTGACCCAGTTATGAGTTGTCTTGCAACACCAGAGACCCATCCCTGTTGTCCCCGCCATGATATGGGTGGAATGTTGCTTCTTGAAAAGCAGCATAAACCCAAACTCACTCACTCACTCACAAATAGCCATGAACCTGCAGACAAATATGTGTGTGTTCTCTCTTTTTTAAACTTGATGAAATACACAACTACAAACCAAAGCAAACATTCATACTTAATGTGAATCACATCTGTTATGTACACAGATAATGAGATGCTTTGAACATTTTATTTAAAAAAAATTTCAATATAAAACAATAAGTTGCCTCCTGACTCTAATTACTACCTGTACTTATGGCTTTATGAGGGCTTTGCTTTCTATTGTTCTGGGAAATAATGACATATAGTGCATGTTCTGTATAGATCCCCTGTATAGAAACTACCCCACAATTGTCATGAGCTAATTGGTGAGGTGAGGTTAGGTATGGTGAAATGGCATTTAACATCGCATTCAAGATTATTGCACTTTATGGCGACATGCATGCACGTGTGTGCGTGCGTGTGAGCGCTTGTAGTAAATAGGACCATTGCCGATTTTATAGTGCTAGCCCACTGTGATATCATGCCGCAGTTTAACATGAATACCCCACTCCTAGCCAACCAGTTTTTGTTTTATCACCTTGATGCCTATATTGTATGATGCGGCCGGGGGTCAAACCACCAAACTTAAGCTCTCTGGACAGCCACTCAATCCACTACAGAGGTGGCCCAAAGAGTTAATTGAGGATTGGATGGTTACCATGTCTGATGGTGTGTTATCACGGCCTCATGGCTTGAACTGTTGGTCATGCATATTTCAGTGTTGCTTATATTTCATATTGGAGTTATAAACAGTTCCAGAGTAGAGACATACTCAAAGGGCTGTTATATCCCTTAAACACTTCAATTATGGTCGTGTATTTTAAGTAAACCATGAAAACCGTGGAAACTTGTTAGGAGGGACTGGTGCCTTGACACATACGTTATGAACAGTACATGAATTAAGACTTCATTTTCATCTGATTTGACTACCGTGCTGTACGTGTGTTTTGTGTTTGAGTTTGCTGAATACTGACACATTGACAAGAATGTACTACAGCTTCCAGTGTTTAGTCAGCTGCATGGATCACAATCCCTTCACATTAACATCCTCTTGATTCCACTCCCAGTGCCCTCAAGGTAAGAAACCGTTGTCATACATACACACTTCACTCTCATTTCTTGCATCCAAATAACAGTTCATGTTTTCAATAATAGAGTGCAGCAATACATACGGTCTGTTAGTATCATTTTCATGAACTTCTCCCAAGAGTATTAATAAATATCATTTCCTTGTCCTGACAAGGACGTCTGCAAGTGTTTGTCATGTTCTTGATACTTTGAAATTGTGCATTGAATGTTGTGATATTTAAATAAGGCCTCTGTCAGTATGTTTAATGGTGAGGCATCTGTCTGAATAGTTCATAGTGAGACTTCAGACTTCTTGTTTAATTGTGAGGCCTCTATATTTGTGTTAATTAGATTCCTGTTTTCTGGGTTTTTCTTATAATTGTTTGTTTTACAGATTGTTTTCCAAATCTGTAGGATCGATTTTTGGAAACAATGTAACATTTTATGAGTATTTTATGATTTTTTTTATATCCCTTATACAATGTTCGAAGCATTTGTTGGTTGGTGGAAATAAATAAATGAGGTATAGAAAATGGCTTGCAGAATGTGCCAGTCAAGTTTCACTTTCCTGACCATATTTGATTACCTTGAAGTTTTTGACATCACTAAAATGACTTACCACATTCAACAATATCACATTATTCTCCTCAAAATGTTTATTTTATTTCACATATTGGGTAGCCATATCTGTAACACAAATTATTAAAAAATGAAAGTCTAAAATGATTGATGTAGGACAGAAAAACAAAGTTTTGATAAATGATTTTCTTTTTATACAGGTACAAGAGCTGTAACCATGGTAATAGCCTCTTGAAACATGTGAAAGGATAGAGATATCTTCAGCAAAACATGACCGATATATACAATACTATCTTACACTTTTGTTTGTTGTCTATTTTTTGTTGTGTTTCAAAGTTCAAGTCAGTGTCATTTTGTCCTGTTTCCAAGAATCAAACAAGCTATGAAATGAATTATGTATCCAAGTATACAACAAGAGCTTCTGAAAATGATAGCTGAGTGTATTCTATTAGTTTGTGTGAATGCTGTTTTGTGCTTTAGTCAGTTAATGTTAGTCTACACTGTTTATAAAGGTGAGGGGGCACGGGTGGCCCAGTTGTCTAAGGCGCCGCGATTCGCTGGGCAGAGTTGCGTCCCTTGGGCATGCCAGAAACCTATGATTCTAGGTTCGAATCCCGGTTCGCCCCGATTATGTTTCTAGGTTTGTCAGCACCATACCTGTGCTCGTTGGTTTCACCGAAGTGTTAAACGTCTGAGACCTGCATCACTTCGGGCTTTCCTCCCACATCAAGCTGACACGCTGTGATATAACTGGAATATTGTTAAAAGCGGCGTTAAACCAAACTCACTCACTCACTCATAAAGGTGATGCAATGTAAAAACTACCAAGAACCAGTCTGAATGAGAAGGGGTCCATTGCAACATTTTCCAGGCACAGTTCAGTTCTTAGAATTTTGGCAGTGACAGCATGAGCATGACAGCAATGCTTCGTCATCCTTGGTCAGAAAGGTGACACAATGCAAGCTTTACCAAAAACAAGTCTGTAGAAGAAGGATTTCACTGAGAAGTTAACATTATTATAGGGAACAAGGCGTCACAGTACAGAGTTGTAAGGAGGATTTGCAAATGCATGATTGAATAAAATAGTGTGTAGAATAAATATTGCTTTTAAAATATAGTCCCAAGAAAACCATTGCAAATCTGTTCTCAGCTTTAGTGTCTCTGACAACAAATATTAGATTACTTGGATTTATCTTTTCTCTGAAGACTCCCAGGAACCAAAATTGGTTATTGCTTTTGATTACCATTCCAAATATTTTATTCACAACTTTTACTGTCTCTGTCCTTTGTTGTCCTTTTTATGACAAACTGCTTCAGGTGTCACTGCAAGTCTTGAATCTTGTACCTGAATCTTCTTGTAGCATATCAGTCACATGTGTAGCAATAGGTGTGTCAATAGACATAGCCACATGTGTCATACAGGTACATGTAATGTAATGAAGGCTTGTGTAATGTCATTAAGGCATGTGTAATGTCATACAGAAACATGTAATGTCATTAAGGCATGTGTAATGTCATTTAGGCACGTGTAATGTCATAAATATGCATGTGATGTTATGAAAGCACGTGTAATGTCATAAATATGCATGTGATGTTATGAAGGCATGTATAATATCATAAATATGCATGTGATGTTATGAAGGCACGTGTAATGTCATAAATATGCATGTGATGTTATGAAGGCACGTGTAATGTCATAAATATGCATGTGATGTTATGAAGGCACTTGTAATGTCATAAATATGCATGTGATGTTATGAAGGCATACGTAGTGTCTTAAATATGCATGTGATATTATGAAGGCACGTGTAATGTCATAAATATGCATGTGATATTATGAAGGCACATGTAATGTCATACATATGCATGTGATGTTATGAAGGCATGTGTAATGGCATTTTAGTATTGTAATGTCATTTAGGCACGTGTAATGTCATGATAGCACAAGTAATGTCATTAAGGCTCATGTAATGTCATATTGTTATTTTGTAAGGAATCACTTGGTAATATTCCAGCTATATGATGGTGGTCTGTAAATAATCGCGTCTGGACCCGACAATCCAGAGATTGATATGAGCATCGATCTGCCAAATTAGGATGTGATGACTCTTTGAAATGTGATTTGTTGTCAAGATAATTGTTTCAAAATTAAAGTATGATGTTTTGGCTGCTGATATCTTGTTTACTACACAAATTGTTTATTTTTCATTTACATGATTAAAGTGTAAACCAATTAACCCTTCTTGTTATTTATTTGATGCCATGACCCTGATGAGTCATACAAAGAGAGCGAAGGTTGCGAGCCACCATTGGCAATTTTCTTCTGTATAAGGATGGTCGTTAATAATCAAATCTTAGTAGTGATTGGATAGCATGAGCAACAATCCAGGCAGTCAGGTCACACAATCAACCAGGTGTCAACTCCAGGTTTATCATGAATGGTTTTCACACATTGTAACCACAGGAGGAATTGAACTCCCATTTTTCACAAGACCTCACTGGTCTAGATTCTAGTATTTTTGTGGGGTTGAGTCCCGTCTGGAATTCGGACCCACACTGCCAGAGTGAGGCACACAAAGTCAGCGATATAACCCACCCAGCAACAGACCCTTCAACAAAAATGGAAGTCCGACAACTGATAGTCTAGATCACGTACTTTGTGTACCCCTCTGACAAGTGTAATCCAGATCTAACCGAGACTATACCCAGTTTTACTAAGATGACCCAGATCTTACCGAGACTAAATCAAGTATTATTTAGATGACCCAAATCTAACCGAGACTATACCCAGTATTACTTAGATGACCCAGATCTAACCGAGACTATACCCAGTTTTACTAAGATGACCCAGATCTTACCGAGACTAAATCAAGTATTATTTAGGTGATCCAAATCTAACCGAGACTATACCCAGTATTACTTAGATGACCCAGATCTAACTGAGACTATACCCAGTTTTACTAAGATGACCCAGATCTAACCGAGACAATACCCAGTTTTACTTAGATGACCCAGATCTAACCGAGACGATCCCCTGTTTTACGTAGACAATCCAGGTCTAACCGAGACGATCTCGTTGAACTGAGATAATCCAGATCTAACCGAGACGATCTCTAGTTTTACTAAGATTATCCCCGATCTTATTGAGACGGAGTTACAGATCGCTCGGTCACTGCTTCAAAACGCGCAATTTGTTCTCAATGCTGTCTTAATCCTTATCAACTCATTCACTTAACATGCTTCAATGGGATGCTATGATTTAAAACCTGGGTTATTTTCTATCCGACATCAGAACTTTCATCTTCTCCCTTAGTACCTATGATTCAATGATCCTAAGATATATTAACGAGACCCTTAAATAATTATTGTATATCGTATTCATCTGAACTGTACACCATTTGACACCAGTTAACGCTATGCCATGTTCCATGAAATGAGACTCCTAGTCCGTGCATTGTATTGCAGCTATTGACATTTATTTGCAAATGGTACTTCTAATATTTCGTCTTTTGTAACACATACGTGTTCAATCTGACGATCTATGAATGACTGGAGCTGTTTGTTCACTGGCTTGGGCTCTCGATTTAAAACCCAAACATAGGTATCGTGGATGTTGCAGGAACCATCAGCGAGAACCTTCCAACAACTGTAGATCACTAAGTAGTTGACGTAATCCGTGCTTAATATCCAGTATGCTCGGTCGCCTAGCAACCGTCCAATTTGTGAGTTGAAGGTCACTGTGAACCTGCCCGGATGACTGTCGTCGTCTTGTCTTCCGGTCGCCATATTGGATGTGCAAGCCACGCCAAACAAGGCCGCACCTGTAGGGTAAATAGAGCCGATGTATCAGTCTAGTCAGAAGCTGGGGATGTTGGTATATGTAATTGCTCTGTTCTTTTAAGGAATGTGGCATGTGAGTAGGACAAAAGGGTTGGACTGTGACATTCAGGTGCACGTTCTGACAACATGGTCGGCCAAATAATGTCATGAACGTCGGGGTCAAGCTGATTCAATACTATGTCAGGTTTTGTCTGACTCGTGTAACATTTGCACTTTTAACTTGTTAGCTGAAGTACATTCAGATGGCTGGGTTAGACAAACGGCGTCACGAATTGTACCCAAGTGAGGAATCGAACCCTGGTCACCTACGTGAGAAGTATGAAATTGCTGTGGGGTTATTTCAACCTCATATTGAGCGAGTCAGCAATTTAAGTTTGACGCTGTTTTGAACAGTATTTCAATCATATATCAAGTTAGATGCAATGAGTGAGTGAGTTGGGTTTAACGCCGCTTTTAACAGTATTCCAGTTATATCACGGCGTGTCAGCTTAATGTGGGAGGAAAGCCCGAAGTGATGCAGATCTAAGACGTTTACCACTTCGGTGAAATCCACGGGCACGGGTATGGTGCTGACAAACCTAGAAACATAATCGGGGCGAACCGGGATTCGAACCCACAATCAAAGGTTTTGGCGTGCCCAAGGGACGCAACTCTGCCCAGCGAATCGCGGCGCCTTAGACGACTGGGCCAACCGTGCCCCCCTAGATGAAATGAGGTATAAAAAATATACCATTTAGGTAAAACCAACCTGCATTAGTACGGGTATGGTTTTGACAAACCAAGGATCATAATGGGAATTAATCTGGGAATCGAACCCACAATCACCGGATCACAACACTTATAAGGAAGAAAACTCTGCTTAATAAATTGCAGCGTGATAGAACGTGTAGACGACTGGGTCCCCTGCTTCATCAAAGTGTAGAAAAACATGTGCAATGTCATTTAATTGAGAATTGCAAAATATACAAATGTACTGAAAATGGATTTAAAAAGTGCATTTCGTTTTCGCGTAAGGGATGAATATATATTCTTACTTGTTTTAATTTCAAGATGTCCATCTTTCAAGAGCTTATAGCGAACAGTTACGTCTGTGGTTGAAGATATCACTGTGGACTTCGGTAGACTGTGCACCCAGAACCGATTCATTCCAATAGCGTACCACAGACCCTCAAGTCTAGCAGAGTCGAACTCAGACTGAGTTTGGATAGATCTTACTTTGCACGCACTGCCCCTGTCCACCAGAGAGGGAGACCGTAGACACCCCTCAACGATGCACATCAATGTCGCCAAGTACCAGACAAAATATCCTGCTTCAATACGGCCAGATCGGGGCAGCATGGCTGGTCAGAATAAGAAGATGGACTGGTCAAGCTATCCTAACTGTGACATTAAAAACCAAAATATAACATTCGTACTTGACACGTACGTGAATACGGACTGACGCCTTTGTACAACAATTAACGTGGGTTTCCGGGTGTTTGTTTCCACTCACCACGCACTCTCCGTGCTGTTTGTTTCCACAAACCACGTACTCTCCGTGCAACGTGCACACGCAGAGTCACGTGTTACTGAAAGACGTTCTTAGTGTGCTGTGAAAGCCAGTGATAATAATAAAAAACGTTTTCAAAGTCATAAAGGCTCGGTTTTTAAACTGGAAAATAGACTTTCTAAAGAATAAAACAAATTGAAAATGTAATCATATTTTGCCTGGAAATTTGTTTTGTTCTTCACAGGATTTATGGTGAGAGTATAGTTATTTTCGTTGTCAATTAGAGATATATAGAGTTTGAAAGGAAAATGTGATGTGAAACGTTTTCAAACTTATCATATTAGTACACAAAGTTGCCATAATCTATCTTAACCAGTGGTCTGCAGAAAGTTAGATGGTTTAACTGCCTGAAACCTATATAATCCTAATCCACTAAGTTCTTATAACTTTTCAGTCATCGCGAGTGAGTAAATATGGTTTTACGCCGCTTTTAGCAATATTCCAGCAATATCACGGCGGGGGACACCAGAAATGGGCTTCACGCATTGTACCCATGTCGGGAATCGAACCCGGGTCTTCGGCGTGACGAGCGAACGCTTTAACCCCTAGGCTACCCGACCGCCACTTTTCAGTCATCAAAACGTATATATCTATGTGGGCACTGTAACAACTGCCTTTGAGTAGCTATACTGCAACGGTGAACACGAAGCCTTCACAACTCACCATGATTTGAATGAATGAATGTGTATGGTTTTACGCCACTTTTAGCAATATTCCAGCTATGTCACGGCGGGGGACACCAGAAATGGGCTTCATACATTTTACCCATGTCAGGAATCGAACCCGGGTCCGGCGTGACGAGCGAACGCTTTAACCACTAGGCTACCCGACCGCCCCTCGCCATGATTTGATAATGTTTAGCCACGGGTTATGTGTCAATAAATACCCGTGTTTTACTATTTGTTTGTTTGTTGTTTAACGCCGCACTCAGCAATATTCCAGCTATATGACAGCAGTCTGTAAATAATCGAGACTGGACCAGACAATCCAGTGATTAAAATCATGAGCATCGACTTACGCAACTGTGATAGGATGATATGCATCAACCAAGTCAGCGAGCCTGACCACCCGATTCCGTTAATTGCCTCTTACGACAAGCATGGATTGCTGAAGAGATACTCTCTACCCGGATCTTCACGAAACGCGCTCTACAAGAAAACTACTTCTTTTTCAAAATGAAGCAATATAATTTACATACGACATGAATCCAACAGAGGGACGAAGGAAGTGTTATATTTGTGAAAGCAATCACTACGGGATAGAATTATGTAATCATAGTGTAACTGACAAAATAACCTAAATCACAAGTAGAATGGCCAGGCGCACTATTCTGGTTAAACTCCCCATGGCTTTCCAGAGAGAATACACTTACCTTCCCGCAGTGATAGTATGCAGTTTTACGCATGGCACTCTTTTCCTTTTAAAACGTGTTTCTGTCCACCTAAATCGGTCCAGATTGCGAGGCACGTGACCTGTGTTTGGACTGGAGTGTTGTATGTGGATATAACACTTGGCACATGCAACGCTATAGGTCAACATGAGGCATACGCCCAGACACATGACCCACCTACAGGCGCCACCTGTTGCCTTGCTGTGACTTAACGCGACAGAAAGGCGAATCATTTAGCAGCTAAACGTGTAATTATATACTGGTTTAACTTAATAGAAATGCCAGATACAAGATACCCTAGAAACAGTTACAATATGTTAATTCAAAGTGCAGGCCATAGTAAGATAAAATGGGCTTCTAAACTTAAATCTTTGTTATATCGCTTTGGATTTGGATATGTATGGGACGCTCCAAATGTTTCACACACCCGTGAAGATCCGGGGTAGAATAGGTCTTCAGCAACCCATGCTTGCCGTAAAAGGCAACTATGCTTGTCGTAAAAGGCGACTAACGGGATCGGGTGGTCAGGCTCGCTGACTTGGTTGATGCATGTCATCGATCCCAATTGCGTGGATCGATGTTCATGATGTAAATCACTGGATTGTCTGGTCCAGACTCGATTATTTACAGACCGCCGTCATATAGCTGGAATATTGCTGAGTGCGGCGTAAAACAACAAACCAAACCAAATGTTTCACTAAAAGAATCGTTTATTCAAGAATGTGTTATGAGACTTAAAGGGGTCTTGAACAGGACTGTCATTTCTCATTTTCAAACATTTCAAAAACACAAATGTATTCCTCCTTTAAACCTCTTCTTAATGTTGAATTATATTTGAAAGAAATTACCATTGCAAAATGTACAATAGCTTTGTCACAGTTCCGTTGCATTTCCCATAATATACGCATAGAAACGCAACGGCATGATAATATCCAAGGGTTTGCCTGTACTGCAATACTAATGTGTTGGTGGGGGAATATATTGATTTTTTCTACATACAATACGTAACGAGAAAGACATGATCCAAACAAAATCGTTATTCTCCCAACACTGTTTAAGTTTAATTCGTTACTATATACATCTAATGTAAAGTTAATTAAAAATCCTGCTACATCCATTTATCATGCCAATAATCTTTGGATAAAACCAAACTATGTGCTGTATTTCTTAAATTTGTTCTGTATATCACGTGTTTACTGTGCACAGTTGGACCATTCACCTGATGAAGGAGTAAGCATATACTCCGAAACGTTGTGTTCCTCATAATAACGAAGTTGACATCCATATATTCTCTTCACAATTGCATGTTGTGTATTTGACCGCTGGCCTACATTCTGACGAAATAAACAACATCTTAGTCTGTGAACTTCAATATTTCCTGGACAGATCAGGCCTTAGTCACACATCGCAGCAGCACATACACAGCGGTGCCATTGTCGCTCGTACCTGCCTCGTGAAGATCCAGGTGCCCAACCCATGTTGACCATTAACCAACTTTGTTGGTGCATGACTTGTATCCCAGTTACGTAGGTCGATGCTTTTGATGTCAGTGGATGGATTGTCTGGGCCAGACTCGATTATTTACAGACCGCCGTCATAATACTGTTAGGTACTGCGTTAAACAACAAACAAAGACTCGTACCTCTCTTGCTAGCACTTAAAGGGGGCGAGGCACGAGCGCCATCTGGCGGCACTGCGAAGGAGTTTGTCTACTGATGATTGGATGGTTATAACAATATTCCAGTATAGTCGGATCGGCCTGTGTAGTGTGATAGAGTTTGGACCAGGAAAACCAGTGACTGAAAACATGAACAACAACCCGCGAGACAAAATGACGTGCTATCAGCACTGATTCTGACCACCCTATCCTCTTTAGCCGTATCTTGCGAGATGCGAAGGACCCAATTGGCCCCGGAATCCTCCATGAGGATATAAGCACAATGGAGTAGAATCGCCGCTTTGCGTTTGTTGCAGGTCCAAAATAAAGGTAAGATCGGATTCATTTGGTTGTGGTATTTATCATGGGTGATCAGACTGAACATGCCTCATCATCGACCTTGGGTTGTGTACGACGACGGCGTGGATTGATGCTCACACTATTGACCTCTAGTTTTGGCAGACTGGTGTCAGCCTCGGAGGTTCATCTCCATTTGATCACTTAAACATTTCTTGTATGTTTCATCAAGGTGGAGACCCGTGAAGATTCGGGATAGAATATGTCTTCAGCAAACCATGCTTGCCGGAAGAGGCGACTAACGGGATCGGGTGGTCAGGCTCGCTGACCTGGTTGATGCATGTCATTGATCCAAATTGCATGAATCGATGCTCATGATGTCCATCACTGGACTGTCTGGTCCAGACTCGATTATTTACAGACCGCCGTCTTAAAGCTTGAATATTGCCGAGTGTGACGTTAAACAACAAACAAACAACAATCCGGTAAACACCTGAATCGATTTTTGAAATTGCGTTAATCCTCCACTCACTCACTCACTCACTCACTCACTCACTCACTCACTCACTCACTCACTCACTCACTCACACATCTTTCTCTTTGATCTGAACTCAGAACCCCAATGTACTGTTGTAGGTTGCTACATATATCACAAAGTTTATATATCAGAGACACGGAGAAATGACTGTATCCAAATGAATGGTGCCATTTGACGTTCAACCCGTGAAGATTCCGGGGTAGAATAGGTCTTCAGCAACCCATACTTGCCGTAAAAGGCGACTTTGCTTGTCGTAAAAGGCGACTAACGGGATCGGGTGGTCAGGCTCGCTGACTTGGTTGATGCATGTCATCGATCCCAATTGCGTGGATCGATGCTCATGATATTAATCACTGGATTGTCCGGTCCAGACTTGATTATTTACAGACCGCCGTCATATAGCTGGAATATTGCTGAGTGCGGCGTTAAACAACCAACCAACCAAACAACCAACCAACCATTTGACGTTCAAACACGTATTTCATCAGGATCTATCAAGGAGGAAAAACTTTATTTATGATGATACAAATTCATGCAAAGGCAGGGATATGTTTTAAACATTTGGCACTCTGTCGGGGCACGTGCTGCCCAACCCCAGAGTGAAATCATCGGGATCCCGACATGCGCAGATGTGTTCTTGGAGAACATCTGTTAACTGTGATGGGTCTGCGCAGTCTTTGACGTCGGCGGTGACCTTCCCCCAGACGTTAGTCTTCCTAAGGTCTTGAGGGGAACGGGTGAGGACGATGGTTTGAATGTCTCCGTACTCACATTTGCCGGCGAGGTTGACCCCCCAGCAGAAAAGGACCACAGCGTAATTGTCGTAGTCTGTGGCAACGACGTGGTGGAAATAGGTAAAGTCCTTGAACCGCCGGGTGCCTGGGCTGTCGACAGTGACGTTGACAACGCGTCGGTAACACAGTCCATCAATGATACTCAAACCTGGGAACCGGAAATCAAATACTGACATTCAGTACATGTGAAGTTCTTTCACAATTTATATTTTAGTTTCCACATCCGATGTTTTCGACACAGATCCCTTAAAGGTTCACTCGCGTTCTAATGTTTTCCCAATCTAACAACTATGTGATCAAGGTTACGGTTGGTTGGTTGGTTTGTTGTTAAACGCCGCACTCAGTAATATTCCAGCTATATGACGGCGGTCTGTAAATAATCGATTCTAAACCAGACAATCCAGTGACTAATATCAGAGCATCGATCCACGCAATTGGGATCGATGACATACATGAACCAAATCAGCGAGCCTGACCACCCGATCCCGTTAGTAGCCTTTTACGACAAGCATAGTCACCTTTTACGGCAAGCATGGGTTGCTGAAAACCTATTCTACCCCTGAATCTTCACGGGTCATCAAGGTTACGGTGATGATGAGTGAGGTTTACGCCGCTTTAGCAATATTCCAGCAATATCTCGGCGGGGACACCAGAAATGAGCTTCACACATTGTACCCAATGTGGGTAATCGAACCCGGGTCTTGGGCGTGACGAGCGAACGCTCAGTGTGTTCGCGTTCAGTGTGTTCTCCTCAGGAAAGTCAGTATGTTGATCAGAACATCGACCTGACATGCATTGTGCAAAATTGAATGCTATGTATTGCTATTTTAAAGCGTACGATATCCCATATGTCCATGATGAATGTATTGCTATTTTAAAGCATACGGTATCCCATATGTCCATGATGAAATGTATTGCTATTTTAAAGCATACGATATCCCATATTTCCATGATGAATGTGTTGCTGTTTTAAAGTATACGATATCCCATATGTCCATGATGAAATGTATTGCTATTTTAAAGCATACGATATCCCATATGTCCATGATGAATGTATTGCTTTTTTAAAGCATACGATATCCCATATGTCCATGATGAATGTATTGCTATTTTAAAGCATACGATATCCCATATGTCCATGATGAATACATATAATAATGTTTTCCTTGTTGAGTATTAACTATTAAAGGCATACTAATTGTTTGTTTGATGTTTGACTCTGCACAGAGCCATATCCCAGCTATATTACAGCCTGAAAATATATGACGTTGGACCAGGCAATCCAGTGATTGACATCATGAGTAATGATTTACGCAATTAAGTTGAGATGACATGCATCAACCAAGCCCGACCACCCGATCCGGAACGGTACATGTTACACTATCGTCTCTACTATCGTCTCTAAATCATCCATTTTTTCAAAGGTGAACATTTTTCTAATCCTACCAGTTACAAATCGTATTTGTTTCTATACGTAAAAGGCGAATATGCTTGTCGTGAGAGGCGACTAACGGGATCGGGTGGTCAGGATCACTGACTTGGTTGATGCATGTCATCGTATCCCAATTGCGTGAATCGAGGTCAATCACTGGATTGTCTGGTTTAGACTCGATTATTTTCAGACCGTTGTCATGTAGAGTGTGGTGTTAAACAACAAACAAACAAACAAACACAAATCATTTAAGCCCGGAAGATCGGTGGTTCGACCCCCTGGCCGCCTGATACTAAACGACATTAACAGAAGGTACTTGATATTAAAGGGATAGAAAGGAGTGGTCAGCTCGGAGTCAGTATAATGTGTCTGGGTTGGGTATTAATGTTAAGCTGGGCATGGTGGGTTAACACTACAGAAACAGCACTACTACAAGCAGCAACACACCCGTGTACCCTCGTCTCGATATGAGTGCGACGTTAAGCCCCACTTCACTTCATCACACGTCACCGTTCAATGCAGCCAAGGTGCAGTTGGCATTGTGATCACCACCATGAGGTTCAAACGACGACGTGTACCAACGGAAATGGTCTTATTCACCTTTGTTATTTACCTTTCATCTTTAGTATGTATATACAGAATAGAACAGGGATCATGCATCATGTTTTGATCTTGTACAAAAGCAATATTTGTAAAAGAACATACTTTTCTTATTTGATAACATCCAAGCTCATTTAAAACTCAAGTGTATATATCTATAGCTGCATACACGTCAGCGTACAACACTCGTGTTCGTTGAGTTAAGCAAAGAGGTCGACCTTCGCCATCTGCGCCACTTTGGTCTTTTCCCCAAACAATAAGCGTGCATCCCTTCATATGACTGAAATACTGCCAAAAGCGTCATTTAACCCAAATCCTTATTGATTATCTGCAAAACGTGTTGCCGAGAGGGTTGGTATACAGTCGATCCCACACGTGTCTTTTGATATTTGATATGTCATCAAGACAAGAGGATGATAATGTATTTGTTATACCAGATTATTCTTCATAATTATTAACAACTACTATTTATCAGTTTAGATGATTACCTTGATGATCATCTTGAAATCAACTCGTGAGAAAATAACAAAATGTTTAAACTGAAAACTAATGAAAATTTTTTATAAGAGAAATAAGTTTAAAACAGAAACTTTTTTGTTGGATTTGAACATTAAACCCCATGCTACTTCTCAGGAAAACAGTGTCACTTCCACAGATGTCGTGTGATGGATCTGTCAGCGTAAGTATCCAGTTTTGAATACTACTGCGTCAAGCCTACTCACCCGCTGCTATGTTCCACCGCCTGGATCCTGGCATGTACACATAGATGGACTGAGTATCAATGGCTCTGAACCCTGGACGGTACGGGAGGTAAGAGTACCTGGCGTACCAGTAACCTTGGAAACGCTCAGGGTTAAGGTCGCCGGCGTCGTTGAGAAAGCTTTGCACACATTTGTCACTGTCCACTGCCAGTGCTTGCAAAACAAAGCCCAAACAGGTTAATAGTAAAATTGAAACTGTTACAGTTTGAGACATGATCGCATCATCCGCTACCCTCCGCGTCTTCGTCTCAAATGAAGCAGACGATACTTAGGAAAACGCAGACGAAAAAGAACTATGGAGCGTTGGCGGCGGTGTCTGCATTTCCAAACATTTCAAGCTGAAGGTAATTGCATTCTGTGAATCACACCGCGTTTCATGTTTTTAGGAAACGTTTCTCGTTAACTGTGAGGTAAATGTCACATGGTATAGAGGACAAAACTGAAGGAGGACAGTCTCGGGTCTTAATAATGTTGACTAAAGTAACGTATTCCCTATAATAAGCGCAATGACCCTTATCCTTTGAACAAGCTTCCAACAGAACATGAGGCACAGCGGTAATAAGAGACCTGGGTGCCGTTGTTCAAAACAACCTTAGCGCTACGACTGTGGTAAGTCTATGTCAAGGTATGGGCGTTACAATCATCTTAGTGCTAAGATCGCGTTGTTTTCTGAATGGAAAACTCATTCACAGTACTGATAAACTACGGTGGTAAAACCTTGCTTCTAAGCTTTTATTTCATCCCGTAAGTAGTAATTGACACAAACATCTAACACACCAGTTACTCCTCCAATCCCCTCTATTGAAACCACTACCCAAACTAGAGGACGCCCTCCAAAGTCACGAATAGAGTGCCCCTGTGTCCCTCAGAAAAGTAATTGGCCATAATGTGGATTTATCCAGTTGAAGTAATGCCAGACCTTTTGAAATAAAGGTTAATTACTCCCTAACAGCAGGAGACACTCGCATACTCATCCTTAATGTTGATGACATAAGATTACACTGGGACAAAAGCATGGGGAGTGGTTTGTGATCATCATTTGGCTTTGAGTATATGACACGTTGAAAACAGATGACCTGCCTTGTGTCAATATTTACATACAACACCTGACGACAAACCTGAATCCTGTTTCAAACCAACTAAGGTATCTGACTTCCTAGGGAACGAACTACCTGAATTGATAGTAATCGAACACGCCTGAACAGAAGTAGCTGACCTATTCTGACCTGAATTACCCAAATAAGTCTTAACTGTACAATTACCCTAGCTGATCCTTCCTAAAGTTACTCCTGTGAGTAACCGAGGAATTATCTGTCAAGGTTGCAGATATTTGTTACTGACCCACCTTCTGTTCATCCAAATAAGTCTTAATCTCAGAACGCACAAACTGCTTGAAATCTTCCAACAAAATTAGCTGCCAACTCTTGACCAACATCCTTCGACAAACACCACCTATCCGACAACGTCACCTTTTCCCAAGCAAGCCAAACACTAGTATAGCCACTGGAACCAGATGCAAGCTTTATAACATATTAAACTATGTGGACGTGATCTAGAGACAGATCTATACTTTTAAGCCTACATATACTAAACAGTATCTACATCTTTCATCTCGTCACCCGAGTCATACAAAAAGAAGCATTCCATCCGCATGATTTTGTCAAATATGTCTACAAGGAACATACGACTTGCAGAACTGAAATCATATCTACAATCCCGTGGATACCCGATTGAACTTGTGGAAGATGGAATGAACAAGGCAACGGCCACAGACAGAAAGACGCGGTTTGACCATCAACATGGCTGACGTGATGGATTCCTGAATACCCCTATAAGACTGACTGTACATCTTGTAAGACTGACTGTACACCCTTAAGACTGTCTGTACACCCCTTTAGAGTGACTGTACACCCCTATAAGACTGACTGTACATCCCTGTAAGGCTGACTGTACACCCATGTAAGGCTGACTGTACACCTCTAAAGACTGACTGTACACCCATTAAGACTGACTGTACACTCCTTTAGAGTCACAGTACACCCCTCTAAGACTGACTGTACATCCCCGTAAGACTGACCCATCACAAGGGTCTGTCCGGTTGGAAAAACCGAGGCTCAGATCAGGCGCCGGAACGGACCAATCAGCGCGCTACGTTTTCGACCAATCAGGTAGCAGGGTTTCAGTGCCGATTCTATAAAAAAAAAAAGAGCGAAGCAGAGCACACCGTCACAGTCCTAGCACTTAATGAGAGATCAACCATGTCGTCTCGATACACCGGAACTGACGTACCCGACTGTTGGAGTGGACCGTATTATTATCTAGTATCGAGATCAAGGAAAGTAATGTAAAACAGAGACAAGCCTTGTCCAGTTTGTTTCCAACGGCCCTTTCCAGGGCCACCCCACTCTCCCAAAAGAACGCTTTCATCATTGCTTTGCCTACCAACCACAAAAAAACAACTCCTCCCTCCTCCAACAATGCCAATAAAGGAAGAAACAACAATAATTGATGTTGAGAAATTAAACTTGGATAGGGCGACTACAGCAAATTAAAATATAAACGCCTTGCAGGTTGGACAAAAAGAAAACCTCTGATTACCATGATAACCTGAGTTTTGTTTATATATTGAGGCCTGTCTTTAACCAGCTGATCAAATAGCCTACAACGTAGATCTACGTTTAAATTTTATTATATTATCTCGCGAATCAATAATCTTCTCCAAAATATATGAGTCCTCCCCCTCAGCCTCAAGAATATGCAAAACAAACTACTTCTTGAGGAAACGGACGTGACGCCATCTTGGGCCGTTTCGAAACAATAGGCGAGGCAGGCCTCAACTCTATGTTCCTGGATGGCCGATGCAAATCAACCCTACACACCACCAGAGATTCAGAATATTTCAACATAAGGGAATTAGTACAAATATAAATCTAATCAAACTTTTATCAAGGAAATACAATTATATTATTTTTCATCCGAAAATCACCCCATCATATAAGCTTCTTTTTTTAGAATACTCAAACATAATTACAATGTATAACCATAGACAATACCTAACTTTTGAGATCAGATATGATAGCCTTGTAATATACATCCCTATTAATACCTAATCAACAGCCAGATTTAAAACTAATATTTGCCTATATGTTAAACGGTATCTTTGTTTCCGTTTAGAATGGGTGACACAACTTGAGATATCCAATAAATTTGAAACACTTCCTAAAGAAGAATTTGGCGTCACACCTTCGACACTTTTGTGCGGAACTTCGCCAACTCTGCTACGTCACAATGCTTCTGTTTTTTTTAGAGAAGTGCTATCTTCCGTCAGTGCGCAATGGTCAGTCAGTTGAACTTCCACACTGACAGAAGTTAACTTTATTAGAGCACAAGGTGGTGAGCACTGGCTTTATTCACAGTGACACTGGCTTAATGCGGGATATTGATAGCCGTTATCTTTGTTTTCCTACGGATTGTTGTGATCACTTACTGCATGCTTATAACATTAGGGACACGTCGGCCGGTGACAGCCGTAAGGATGGCAGGAATGAGAAACAAAGAGGTTCCGCACGCGATTCTAGGACTAAGTGGACATGGCCCACGCAATTCAAATATGGCGGAATCGGGGAAAGCTACGACTTCGAGCAACAGGGCTAGAAAGCTAGGAAAGCTTTTTGGGAATTCGTTAGCAGACTTAGTTTTCTATTACTGGTGGTTTTAGGGTTTCAAACGATCTCCCTCATTCGGATTTATATGCAGGCAGAACTAGAGATGTCACTTATAGCTGGCAGGCTATCACATCGGATTGCCACAGAATTAGATACAGCATCTGGTTGTCATATAGGCTTAAGGCAAGAGTCTGATTTGGTTTGATCTGTACCTAGAGACATTAATGTTTCTGCGGGCGAGGAGTGAGTGAGTGAGTGAGTGAGTGAGTGAGTGAGTATGGTTTTCAGCAATATTCCAGCAATATCACGGCGGGGGGACACCAGAAATGGGCTTCGCACATTGTATCAATGGGAATCGAACCAGGGCCTTCGGCATGACGAGCGAACACTTTAACCTCAAGGCTACCCCACCGCACCCTTGCAAGTGAGGAAGGGGCCATAGACACTGAAACATCTTGACAAAGAGGAAACAGTCGAGGCTGTTCTGTGTGAGGGAGAATGTGTATCCCCACTATTTGTAAGGAAACAGAGGGATAACTCTTACAGGCTCATTTTAAATATTTAAGAGTTTAACATCCAGTAAGAATTAAAACATCCAGTATGGACACAGTATGGATTTACAAGCTTCAGCAGTACAATAGAGGTTGCACAGTAGTTCCCTACTGCTTTACTAAGGAATGCTCCGGCAATGTATCTGTGACAACTTCACAGTTGCAAGAGCTTGGGTTCATTATCCACTCTGATAGTCAAATGTATTCCATCTCAAGATTTTGAATATCTGGGATTGAGTCTGAATTCACTGACATGACAGTTCTACGTACTGAGAGAGGAGGGCATTAGCTGTTCATAATGCCTGCTCAGAGCTGCAGACTAAAACCAAAGCCACCGTTCAGGAAGTCGTACATGTTGTTGGCATGCTCGTTAGCAGTTTTCAAAGGGAGACATTTGGACCATTATTCTACAGAAATTTATCAATGCTTAAATCTCGGCCTTGAAATTAGCAAAAGGCAACTTATGAGCCAAAACATGTGTCACCTCTGCAGTGAGGAATGATCTTGTGGATACAAAATAAGGTCAGGGCTCGACAAACAGGTACTGTTGTGCATGAGCCAAAGTGAGAAGCGGTCCTGATTGCGCCCAACTGGCCCACTTAGCCCTGGTATACGCTACATGTGACTATGGTGATGGACTGCCCGTGGATTCTGCCCTACTCTTCCCACCTACTTATGGTTTTCTTTTTTCAAAAAGGGTGACAATCTTGTGTTATTGACTGACGGAAGATAGCAGTGCACAATCTCACGCAAACATTCAGCATTCCTGTGACGCAGCAGAATCCCAAACAAACTTCAACTTACAGGAGAACAATTCGTATCGTATCATTATAGCGTGAGTTCACTGAGCTGTTGCAAAAGGGCCACTTGGTGTGTTTCATGATTAGTTACCGGCTGTGCGCAAGCATATAACAAAGGCGAATACTATGGCATTGTTGGTCAATATGTTAGATATGCATTGCATCAATATTTGTCCTACTCTACTAGTATTTCGCCTGCAGCATCTTTGAGGTCACGATTGGAAATGTATAGGCTGTATATTTTGGTGACGGTTATCTTCACAATTTGGAATAAGGATGAATGTGTGGCACTGACGGTGGCTGAGGTATGTTTGTTATCTGTATTTTTATGTTTGCATTGACTTCATTGATGTGAGCATGAGATGTGGATGAGTGAAATCCCCCTGCACAGTAAATAGTATTTACTTTGTTTAAAGAAGTACCTTGTTGAGAGAATTTTCAGAATTAATTGAGGGTTTAATCTATATTCCTTTCACATCCGAGGGACTACTTATATATAGAGGTTGAAACCGTGCTCATTAATGATATTAATATGAGAGACAATGAGCGAATTTCAAGGGGAACATGGCAGAATCTGCCGAGTGTCATTTTAATTACAGAATAAACGACGAGTGGGAGTTGTTTATCGTACAGTAAAACACTGTGTTTTGGTGTCCGATGAACAACGTCCACGAGTCGTTTTTTTCTTACGTGACTCTCTGATTACAATCCGACCTCGGCAATGCGGACATGTCGATTTTATGTACAGGGGTTTTTGTACTCTCACAATTTTCACGTCATTATCTGCACCTTTTCTCCCAATAGCGATTGTCGTATCTCGCTCACTTTTGGATGCGATCGTTTCGACCATAGCGTATATCTGCTTAGCCCAGCTACATCTATGGGGAACAACTCACTAGGCACTTCCCTCTAAAACTATAACGTCGTCCAATTTAGACGTCATCAAGTTGCGAGCGTGTTCAAATCTCCAGAAATGACGTCATGAAAGAACAATATTTTATCATGAAATGAACCACTCATCGATTTTCGTTGGTTTTTTTGCGACTATTCGCCTAAGTATCTTATATTTCATATTCAACATTACTGTATTTCATTTCAAAGATCCTACAACTACCATGATATGTACAGATATTTCTTTCTGTAAAACTATATCCACATCGAAACTGATAACTTGAATCTGAACTGAAGTAATACACATTTTATCGTTACCTGTTTCTCCTCCCCGCATACCAGACAGCTGATTTACGATCAGACATGTCGCCTTTATACCTTCGCATAGCTCGCCTTGGGACGATATAAAGATGCTAAACATCGTTCCGTTCATAAATATCCATACCAGAGCCCATGAGCACCCTTCAAGGGGAACATTGCAGAATCTTCTGATTGTCATTTTAACTAGTTGCAATATTACCCAAGTTCATATAATCCTACAACTATTGTGTTTTGTGCTCATGTTTCGTCCTGTAAAACTGTTTACTTGAATCTGAACTTGAGCTTGACCTGAAGTATCACAAGTATTATCCTTGTCCTTCCTCCTCCCAGCATACAAGACAGCAGATCAAGGAAGCAAGGGCAGCTATCCGACGATCCGACATGTCACCTTCATACCTTCGCATTACACTGCTTGGACAGCCGATAGGTAGTGTATTTCATTGCAGTAGCTTGGTTTTGTGGTGTACGCTTCACAGCGTTTGTCGTAAAAAAACTGTCACTATGTCTTTTTCTGTGACAACTGAAACTATACCTATGTTGTGCCTACTGAATAAATGAATACTTTATTCGGTGCAGGGTTCACCAGTATACAACTACAGTATTACATAATAGCATAAGAGGTAGCGTCACAAGTTTAGGGGAATGTTTAATTCACCAAGCAATGAAGTGATAAGCTATGTTCAGCCTGTACCTGTGTCGTAACAACTGTAATTATAGATGTGCCACCATAATTGTATTTATGCTTGTTCCAAAATGCTACCACGTATTTTCCAGTAACATTATGGTGTAAGTTTTGCTAGAAATCTTATTTATTGGGGTACTTGTACTATTGTTGAACATATATAAGTATATCAAAACATGCATCTTCCTACTGTCTTCCAAAAGACAAACACGAAACTTTGCATTGAGTGTTTTTCGGAGACGAATACGATTTTGCCCCACTGAACTTGTAGCGTTGTTGAGACTATTTACTTTATTAATTTTATTCAAGTACTATTTTCAACTCTTTGCAATCATGACTCTAAAAGACTTATTGTCCCGTGTCCACGGATTTGAAAACGTTATGACACAAGGCATACGAAGATAGTCATGTTACGTCATTAGACATGATAAACAAGCCTCCATCGTATATCAACTGATGAGTGAGTGAGTGAGTTGGGTTTAACGCCGCTTTTAACAGTATTCCAGTTATACTACGGCGTGTCAGCTTAATGTGGGAGGAAAGCCCGAAGTGATGTAGGTCTCAGACGTTTACCAGTTCGGTGAAACCCACGAGCACGGGTATGGTGTTGACAAAGCTAGAAACATAATCGGGGCGAACCGGGATTCGAACCCACAATCATAGGTTTCTAGCATGCTCAAGAGACGCAACTCTGCACAGCGAATCGCGGCGCCTTAGACGAGTGGGCCACCCGTGACCCCTATCAATTGATGAGGTAACGTTTAATGTTACACTACACAGTTGATTGTTTGTTCTCAGGAAGGGGGATAGTTGCTGGCAAGGATTTTGCCCCAAGCGATTTCATTACCTACTACCATGGTAAATATTGTGTAAAGAAGCCAATAATAGACGAGTACACCTTTGAACTGCTTTGCGACGGTCGCAGCTTTTGGTAAGCGTTTGAGTTGTCTTTCCCCTCTGAAAACTAGTAATACAAATCTCAGTTAAAAATGCCCCTAGATGGATTGTATCAAAGCAAGGCAGTATATTGCACCAGCTCTACATTATATAATGAAAAGTAAGCCTAATCCTAGAACGTCTCAGATGTATAAGTGTATTGTCCGGCCTAAGATATTTTGTGTATTTTCATATTCAAATTGATGCTGCCACAATCTGTTACTGTTTGCGTGTTTTCTTATTGGACGGATCAATGCTTCCTAGTATCATTTTTCAAGCTGTAAAATTTTATGTATTTTCATATTAAAAGGATCGATGCTTCCCAAGAAGATGGATCCTATGGTCGTCTCATGAATGATGAGTGGCGTAACCCAAATGCTATGGCAAGATTACTTTTTGCGGACGGGCGACCTCACATTGCCTTTTTCGCTCACAGATTCATCACAACTGGTCAAGAAATTCGTTTCAACTATAATTATAATAGTGATTTTCCATGGCGACAGGTAATTTGTGGCTTTTTTGTGTTCAAATTAATACTTTCACTGTTGAGGTGTATGGACAAATCATTTGGGAAAGAAAACAATCATTAATAGCATTTAACGTTTAAAAATATATTACCGCGTGTGGATTAAACTTTAATTTAAAAAAAACTAATGTCTGATACATATAAATGTGCTATTTCTTTAAAAGGCGTCATTGTCGTGTTTCTCATGTCCCACCGCATGCAAAATTCCCTCCCGCAGAAAGAATACAAATATTATATATTCCTAAATTTCAGCATTTCTATCTCGATTCTTGAAAACAAATATCAAGTTTATAATTAAAGCGTGTTTTGAAACCCACCTTCGTATATATGAGGGGCAGTATGCGTTCTTAAACTGCTCAGTTGAAACTTGAAATGGAAGCAACTCTTTGCTGCATTTTTTTCCGTGTTTTGTCAAATAGAATTCGCTTCCACTCTAGTTCATATATAAAGCAGGGAGTGGTGTTGATGTTTGAGAAAGCACCTGGGTCTGGCAATCACACAGGCGGGCCTCTGTCATATTTGTGAAGTTTGAGGGTGGTGCTACCTTGTCCGTTAAAGTAGACATAACTTACTACCAATTTTGAAACCCTCCGGCCTACTATCTTTGGTGATTCACTGAGCGATAAGAGAGTTAAAGTAACTTTGTACCTCAAACAGCTTGCCTCTGAACCATCACATCCTGTCCAAGCTTCCCTTCATCATCCTGTACGGATAGTTTTCTTGCAGTGAGCCAATTTGATAACATTTACTATTATTTCGTCTATTTGTACGTATATTTTGTTATTCCGTACTTCATACAAATATATATAATCGAAACCGTCAGGGTAGTCAAAACTTTCTCACTGTTAAACTATAGACAAGTGCGTACTTCGATCTACTGTCTCATTACAAGAAGATACAAGACATTCTGATTTAAATATTTCTTTGCAGAAACCTAAGTTGAATCAGTGCTTGTAATAATAAACAGCTGAGTTGTCCTATTTTCGCTCATCTGTGAAATTCTGGGAAACGATTAATATAAATTTCCATGAAAATATGGTAGGAATTTATTGTATGAATGCTTTTCAAATATGAAATCGGTTCCCCTTTGGAAGGGATATTTTGCATTTCTTTGTTATAAAATTTAAACTTTATTGAATTAGGGAGATCGTGCTCATCTGCCATTCTAATCTAATAAATATAAACATATTGAATGATCTATCAAGATGTAAACCCGTGTAAAAAGATTTTCAAGACAAAAGTATCCCGTTTCAGTTCGCCCGAGACTTCATGTCAGACGATACATATTTATTTTAAAATTAGGATGATTTCTGAACTGATTCGAACTTTTTTGTGTGCAGTTTTTATGACTTGAAATAGGTCAAGGGAAAGAATGTTTTTAATTACAATATGACTTCATGTGCTTGTTGTTTTATATCTGCATGTGCTTTCCTCTTAGATCCTTTTCCGAAATGTTTTTACGTTGAGTATTTTCGGTTTCAACTTGCGCTCAATAGTAGACCAGACATATGTTTAATTTGATATTTGGCACACATCGTCAAAACCCTTTGGTTTCACATTGTTAGCTTTGACCATCTGATGCAAAAGAAGTGGGACACCCAAGTAGGTATCAATAGATTACATCAAATTAAACCAAGTATCGGTTACACCTACTTGGGTTGTCAGTCCAGATTTGAAGAGGTCATAATACGACGATGTCGTATTGGCCATAGCAGGTATACACATGAGTATTTGTTAAAGGGTGAGGATCCTCCATTTTGTATCCCTCGTGATGAGAGAATCAAGGTCAAGCATGTCCTGCTTGACTGCATTGATTTTGCCATCACAAGGGATAACTATTTCAAAGTTTCATTCTTCAAGGATCTTTTTAATCTTAGTTATCATTTAATCATCGTTTTTTTAAAGGAAATTGAATTGTTACATACATTTTGAATAATATCTACTGTATATAATTTGTCTGTTTTAAAATTGGTTGAATAAAATTAATAACTGAGATTGTTAGTGGCTGTATCCTCAAAGGGGGTTGAAGTAGTGTAAAATTATTGTCCCCCTGAGAGGATATGTAAGACCACGTCTTTCATAGTATATTTCTTTGTACCACACTTTTAATCGTAGCATCTGTGTTATTTTAATGTATGCTAACTTTATCAATAATCGACAACAGCTGAAGAGTGATGTAAATCCGGCTGAGGTCCATGCAGGTAGCAAAAGTACTGTAAGTCCCCATGGACCATAGCATGGTGGTCTACCTATAAGCTCCTGGCGATCTATAGCCTCTTTTTATCTTGTATCGTTATGTATAGTGCTCTTCTCTTTTATAATTCCGTACCAGTTTTATATCTTTTTCTGTGATGAATCTAGTAATTTTACTGTCCTTCGTTGACAGGTTTTTATGCAAGTTTTCAATATATATATATTGTGTTTAACTATTGCTAGTCACGATATGGCTGAAATATTGCCCATGTGACTTAAAATTTAACTCACTCACTCACTCACTGTTAGCTTTGACCACCTTCGGCCATAGGGAACCTCCTATTTTACTTGGGTTTTTTTATTTTTTGCTCATCCGCCACTCATCCCCCTCCCCGGCAACCCTTGGCGACGAGAAACACAAACATATGTAAGGAATCCCTAAGGAAGGCCAGTTTATGTATGTTTATACAGTGAAATCAGTGGCCACTCGCTTTCGTTTTCCGTACGTAAGCAATTGGTGGATTACCGTAAAATGGGAATTGCTTAAAATGTTGTTTGATATACAACACTTTTTTTTATTAAGATGTTAGTCTGTAATAACAGTTACTTCATACTAGCGTCAGATGGACTATATCCTTAAAAACCCGCGATGGCCCGAGTTACACATATAATGTAATAACATACCAGCAACCCTCTTAATACCATTGTGTAGTTTGATGTGTGAGGTTCAGTCATCATCAGCTCATAACAAAGGCTACAAAGGAAGCATTGGACTTGAGGCTTATTTGGTAATCGTCACAAAATGAAGTAGCAATTGAGTAGTGTTACTGTAGGATTCACCGTAGACCGCATACCAACTTATCCCTCCGCTAGTAGTGTGAACATCATGACCGTCAGTGACAAAGTTTTTTAATAATTAACATACCCCCTTAAAAAAAAGAAACGCGCAGGTAGAGGAAGAAAATTTGTGTACCTAATAAAGTCGATATATGTAATTTGATATCATAGAAAAAAATATGAAATTTTGGAGCTCGATAGTCACATGTTGTCGTTGGACACAGGCATTGAAAACTGTTCATTGTCATGTCACAGAAGGTTGCGCTGAACTCAGTATCTCATGTGACCACCCCGGGCAGCAATCACGGCTCTGCATCTCCTCGGCACTGACTGGATAAGTGTACGAATTCTGCGCCATTCTGCTTCTAACGCATTATGAAGGTAGTCTACCGTGACACCAGATGTGTTTGTTGGAGCGTTGTCCTGTTGAAACAGCTCCCTCTGGCGATCAATGATTGGAAGAAGGTGAATTTTATTCATGTAGCGATTTGCTGTCAAATGTCCCTGAACCACAACCAAGTCAGATCTCGTGGTGTAGGATATGACACTACCGCCACCGAAATTGTCGAATTCACGTACACAATTTTGGCCAAAAACGTTCATTTCGACGACGATAAACGCGTTGTCTTCCATCTCGCCGGTGAAGAGAAAATCGTGATTCATCGCTAAACCACACTCATCTCCAGTTTCTCAAATTCCAAGGCTTTAAGGTATGGCACCAACGCATGCGTCGCTGTCGATGGATCTGTTGCAAAACAGGGACGATAACTGGTCTTCTGGATTGGTCTGCAGTGGAATTGAACTGTGTGTATCGGCCCCAAAGGCGGCAAATTGTGCTGTGGTGGACGTTGAAGTGGCGTGCAACAGAAGACTGCGATTCTCCTCTTCGGATATGTCCTGCGGCGATGTTCCGATCGGCAACGCCGAGTCTCAGCATTTTCCAACTCGAAAAAATGTTGACAATTGAATGACAAATTATTGGCTTATGCTTGCCTTTTTAAAGCCACTACCACGAGTTACGAATGCCATAAGTTGCACGTGTATTTTGCTTTACTGTTTTCCGCAATGACATTTTTTAACAAGTGTGAAAACAGTACTGTTTAAGACATTGACAATGGCTGCGTTTGAAAGGACCGTTTGTCGAATATCAGGCCACCAAAGCTTCCAATAACATACATCTAATTTATATACCGGATGTTTTGTGCAGTCAGGTTCAATGAACTACATACTACCTGTGCGTTTCTTTTTTTGAAGAGTGTAAATGAGGTTCAATTTCTGATATCGGTCACGACTGTCACCTTTTCCTCCCAATGCTCGTCGAGATAATTATTGGATGTCATATCCGAACTAAAACCAGCTCATGCATGTAGAATATGCTTGGCAACAATAAGAGTCAGTGAGTTTCATTTAACACTTTGAGTAATATTCCAGTTTAGTCAGGACGTGTCAGTTCAATGTTGGAGGAAGGCCCAAAGTGATCAAGGCCTTAAACGTTTACAACTTCGGTAAACCCCGCGTATACGGGTATGGTGCTGACAAACCTGGAAACATAATCGGAGCAAAACCGGGATTCGAACCAACGATTATAGGGTTCTGGCGATTCCACGGCAGACACAACTCTACAAGTTACAATACCATGTACAAAAGGGTGAAAGTCTCAGTATATATAATATAAGTATGGATTAATACCGCGTTGCGTTTTTGCGTTTAATTTTCACATGTACATCCGTAATATTTTATAATTATTATTTTAATATTTCAGCCATCGAAAGTGCAAACCAATCTTTGTATTCAAAGGACATGGTTGGACCTCCTGAAAACGACCTTTTTTCCGGTTTGCAAAATGGATAAAGAATTGTAATTTTCCATATTTGTTTACTGTAGTAATAAATCAGTTCAACACTGAAATATTTCGTTCTCAGTGTCGTTGTTCTGCTTCAGTGTATGAATGTCCAATGTCGGTGTACTTTTTTCAGCACCGACTGCAGTACCTATAAATAAGACCTACAACTTCTACACGAGATAACGCTTGATCTCATTCATTCAGAGACCTCGCTACATTGGTTGGTTGGTTGGTTGTTTTACGCCGCACTCAGCAATATTCCAGCCATATGACGGAGGTCTGTATATAATCGAGTCTGGACCAGACAATCCAGTGATTGATATCATCAGCATCGATCCACCCAATTTGGATCGATGTCGTGTTTCAACCAAGTCAGCGAGCCTGACCATCCGATGCAGTTGGTTGCCTCTTCCGACAAGCATAGTCGCCTTTTACTATCTTCCCGAGGCAACAGAGCTAACTGACGTTAAAATCCCAGTTTCCACCCTTGCCGAACTAGGCTGGAATTCCTGGGCTCTATCGTAGCGCCACCAGTGACTATTAGGAGTTATGTCCCTCTATGCCTCTCCTATGGACCATTTAGATTCCACCTCTCGTATCACTTGCTTTTGCTTCACACAAAATGGCGGCAGTAGTTGTGTGCAGTAGTTTGGGACCGATCCTGGCTTCTGATTGGTCGAGAGGGTTTGTGACGTCACTTCCGGTTTCGGTTTGGTCACGTGACTGCGCATGCGCGCAGGGCATGATGGGAGGTGCGTGTGCATCCAAGATGGCGGCACATCCGTTTCTGGTGGCGTGCGCAGCTTCAAGAGGACGTCACATCCGTTTCCGGGGAGGAGGGAAAACCCGGAGAGGCGGTCGTAAAAGGTGAACGGATCAAAGGTTGAAATAAGCGTGTCAAAAATCTTTTTTTTTTTTTTGTTCTAAAAATAGACGGCGGCGGAAGGGAAGGGAGGAGTGAGTGAGTGAGTGAGTATGGTTTCACGCCGCTTTTAGCAATATTCCAGCAATATCACGGCGGGGGACACCAGAAATCGGCTTCAAAGATTGTACCCATGTCGGGAATCGAACCCGGGTCTTCGGCGTGACGAGCGAACGCTTTAACCACTAGGCTACCCGACCGCCCCTGGGAAGGGAGGAGGAGGAGGAGGAGGAGGAGGAGGGAGGGAGGAGGGATTCAGGGAGGGAGGAAGGCGGGAGGAGAGTCGAGTTCTTTGTTTTGTTTTGTTTTGGTGTGTGGCGATGGCATGTGGAGATGATAGTTCACTGAGACGAGCTTATCAAAGTTATCAAACACAGTCGACGACTCTGCCACTTGGTTGCTAGGTTGACGTCATATCGGCGAAGGATCTTGCACCAACATGTCACAAATCATGTCATCGGGTATGGTGATGTGTTTGTCAACTTTGAGGTGTAAGGTTTCGTTCCACAAGGCGATCGTGTATTGTAGCCAACGATGACAGTCGTTTGTCTAAGTTAAAAGTCGGTGAGTGGCGAATTTAAAGGTGCTAAAGGTGTTGGCTGAATTCTAACGGTGAATCGACAGGCACAGACATGAACGTGATGTAGGTATATGCCTACGTGATGTACTTCATGTCACCCCCATGCAAACGTGGTGCCACGCGTGACAACAAACAGACGTTGACGTTGATCCATAGGATGATTATTATCATTTATTTATTCATGATACCGAGGTGCTGGCGCTCGTGTAGGTTGGCAAGTGTACTGTCATTCGTGTTGCCAGGCACCCGTAGTGTTTCACGCGTGTTGCCAGGCAAAACGTGGTGTCCTCTCTCTCTCTCTCTCTCTCTCTCTCTCTCTGTGTGTGTGTGCGTGTGTGACTACACACATTTATTTAGTATTTAGATGGATTGAGAAAGATCGATACACTTTCGTGACGTTTGTACACGAGATGTACTTCATGTCGCGATGTGAACGTCATGTACTTTGTGTGTTGCCATGCAAACATAGTGTCATGCGTGTGTGTGTGTGTGTGTGTGTGTGTGTGTGTGTGTGTGTGTGTGTGTGTCTTCAAACAGACGTTGACGTTGATCCATAGGATGATTATTATCATGAATGATGCCGAGGAGTCGGTACTTGTGTAGGTCGACAGGCGTACTGTCATTCTTGTCTCCATGCACACGTCATGTACGTCGTGTGTTGTCATGCAAAACGTAATGTACTCCATGTTGCCATGCAGTCGTGATGTCATGCGTGTGTGTCTTCAAACACACGTTGATCCACGGGATTATTGATCCTATTTTGTATATTATAAGGAGAGAGAGAGAGAGAGAGATCGATAGACATACGTGGTGTTTGACTCGTGTCTCCAGACACACGTGGTGTTTCACGCGTCTCTATTTATATATATTTATTTTATTATTTTGAGACGTACCATGGTGGTGTCACGCGTAGGCGTGTGCCTTCAAGAGGACGAGGGGGAGGATGTGGGTTCTTTTGGATTGTTGTTTTTTGTGTTGGCAAAGCAAGCAGGGTGGGTGTCAATTAGTCTGAACACCATGTGGACTCCATCATGTCTTACCAGCCAGCTGATCTTTCAAGCATGGCCTTTTTCTTTTATCTATTTTTTAATATTTTATTTCATCCCTTTGGTGTGCACTGACATGACAGACGCACAAACAGACAGACAACGTAGACGACATCTCAACTCAACCTCTACCCTTGGTTCGGCACAAGACACAAAGAGTCAGTTCAATTTATCCCTGTTTAATAATGAACAACAACTTAGATACCTTCAAACAAAGTGAAATAATGCTAATAATGCGAAAAAGTGGATGACAACCTTTGTCATCGTCATCACACAGGTACCTGCTCAATGTTGCAACGAGTGCTGCTGTGGCTGGTGCTTCTGTTGGTGAAGGTGTTGCTGCTGCGGCTGCTACTGCCGCTCTGTATAGTGCTGAGATGAGTTCTGGTGCTGCTGCTGCTGGTGAGGGTGGTGTTGCTGCTGCGGTTGCTTCTGCTGCTGCGTGAAGTGCATCAAAGAGTTCTGTTGGTGAGGGTGTTGCTACTGGTGCTTCTATGGCTGTGGGGGGTGGTGTCTGCCACTGTTGGTGCCACTGCTGCTACCATTGCTGCTGCCACTGGTTTTTGTGTGGGTGCTGTTGATGAGGGTGCTGTGGTGACTGCCACTGGTTTTGGTGTGGATGCTGCAGCATCTGAGGTGTCCATCGGTGATGGTGGTGAAGGTGGTGGTGATGATGACTGCTCTGAAGTTACTCCTGTTACTACGGCGACGAGTGCAGATGTTGCTGCTTCTACTGCTGTAGGTGTGGCGGCTGTGGCTGTTGCTGCCGCCCAGGATAGTGCTGAGGCGAATTTTCTTGTTGCTGCTGCTTCTCGAGGTGTCCCCGTCGATGCCCTCACACCTGCCGCGCATTGCGCCATCTGTAGCGCATTGATGAATACTTTTAGTGAGGGTGTTGTTGCTGCGTCTGCAGCTGCATCTTCTTCTTCCTGTGTGGTGGCTGCTTCTGCTGCTGCTATAGGTGTTGTTGATGGTGTTGTCTGCGATGAGTACTGCTGCAGCATGGGTGCATGTGCGGTCACTATTTCAACGAGTGCTACTGCTGCTGCTTCTATGGCTGCAGGTGTTGCTGCGGCTGATGCTAGTATCGCTGTCCATAGTGCTGAGTCGAGTTGTTGTGCTGCTTTCACTGCTTCTGAGGGTGTTGTTGTTAGTATGGGTGCTGCTTCTGCCGCTGCTGACGCTGCAATGAGTGCTGAGGTGAGTACGTCTGTTTCTTTTAACGTTCCCTCCGCTACCACTGCGGTAAGTGCTGCGACGTGTGGTGCTGCTGCTTTTTTGGCTGCTTTGAGTATGGATGCTGTGAGTGCTGCTGCTTCAGGTGTTGGGGTTGACTTTTCCACGTAGAATTCCATGCTGGGGATGCAGATGCCATACTCCGGAGGCAGAAATGTGTCCACAACACTCTTTCACTTCTCATGCATGCAGTCATGGGAAGCTTTGTACAAGGGACTTGTTCTCATCATCTCCCAATGTAGAACTAGCTGTACCCCCAGGATGTCCGCCATGGCACGACGGAAATGCTCGCTATTAAAAACGTCTTCGTCCTTGTCCCCCTTCTCCTTCTTCTTCTTCTGTTTGATGATGATGCGGTAGTGGCCATTGTTCTCATACGGTAGTAGTAGTCGGAACATGATGATGTTGTTGCTTGGACCGTTCAGTGAAAAGTGATGGTCAGGGAACGTTGGTCGTATTTAAAGACACTGACACTCTGCTTTCTGATTGGTGGAAAATCCGACCTTCTGATTGGCTGGTTTCTGTCCCACACGCTACCCACCAGTGTGGTACGTCCTTAGTGTTTTTTTTCCATAGGGTTAGGCTTGTAGCGTGAGAGAAAGCACAACCTCAGTTCGACCCATCAGAGCCCACACTGGTCCGAGCGCGGCCTCTGATGGGTCAAAAACCCAAGCTTCTGATTGGTCCAATGTCGAGCCGTTTTTTTTCATGTCGATTCAGTTTCGATCCGTTGATGAAACCCCAATGGTATATCATTTTATAGAAAGTCGTCTCTGTACCCAAAGGGGAGCGTGTCTACAGGCAGCCCTGTGGTTTCGTCGTAGACGAGACGTCGCTTGTCGTACACGGTACGATAGTCTTTTCGGGAGGGTCGGGTCACAAGAGCATCTACGTGCCGAGGGTCTTTTCGAATGATCTGATGAGGGTAATCCAAACTGATTTCCTCCCCCTCTTTCCCAGGCTGTTGTCCCAGTATCAGTCCTTTCATGGTGTCAAAGTTGAGATGTTGTTGGTTTCGGTAATTCAAAGTGAACCCTCGCACTTTGCAGGTCGTGCGCGTTCCATCGGGTCTGGGGTTCATTAACTCGTAGCCATAGTTTTTGGGGCCTCCCGACACAAACGTCTTGATGGTGTTTCCGTCCAGTTCATCTGTAAATTCGCCCAACGAATGGCCCAGCTCTGGATTCACGTCGTGTGGTCGATGAATGTAAATGACGCTGTCCGTGTCAAAGTACAAGGCCCTGCGACCCACCAGGGCAAAGGTCTCGTACAGCTTGAGACGTGCTTGGGCGGTGACCCAAGCAGCGATGGCGACGTTGAAATGAGAATGAGGGGTTTGGTATTCTTTCTTCTGGGTATAGGTCACTTCCACCATGTGTTCGTTGACAACGGTGACATCCTCGATGGTATTGCGTTCATCCCTCCACAAGGGAAAGTACTGTACAGGATCGTTCATATAGATGTTCTGACTGTAGTCAAGCCGTTGTCCAAACTTGCCCCAGAGCGAATTCAGTTGCATCTTGGCAATCGTGGGACGTCCTGGATTTTTTTCGATGCGATCCTTGTCCAACACAATGCCTTCTTTGTCGTAGATTTCCTGGATGTAAGCGTCGTGATCCGTACATCCCTCGGGGTATCCGCTGGCTTCGAGCTTCTCCTTGAAATGCCGATCGATGTAAGTGTCAAAGAGTCCCACTTGCTGGGTATCGGGGTCATGCTGTGCAAAGGTGTCAAAATGCCAAACGTCGTAGATCTGAAGCACCTGGTAGTCATACTTCTTCACGGCTTCCTGAAGTTCTATGGTGGCGTACGTACCCACCCATGACCTCTCTTCGTCCATGTGCTGGCAGGGGGAGTCTGACCGGGTATCGGCACACGTGCGGCACAAAGGACAGAGCAGTTTGTCACCCGATCTGTAAGGCAGTAGTGGATGGTAGAGTCGTTTCGGAGGTAGGACACGACATTGGATCAGTCCTTTCAGTTCAAACAACGTGTCCACAGGGGGTTGATGGAGATGTACTTGATGGTTTCACCTTCATGGGCTTCGTAGCATAATCGCGTGACTTTTAACTTAGACAAACGACTGTCATCGTGGGCTACAATACACGATCGCCTTGTGGAACGAAACCTTACACCTCAAAGTTGACAAACACATCACCATACCCGATGACATGATTTGTGACATGTTGTTGCAAGATTCTTCGCCGATATGACGTCAACCTAGCAACAAAGTGGCAGAGTCGTCGACTGTGTTTGATAACTTTGATAAGCTCGTCTCAGTGAACTATCATCTCCACATGCCATCGCCACACACACACCAAAACAAAACAAAACAAAGAACTCGACTCTCCTCCCGCCTTCCTCCCTCCCTGAATCCCTCCTCCCTCCCTCCTCCTCCTCCCTCCTTCCTCCTCCTCCCTTCCCTTCCGCCGCCGCCGACGACACGTCTATTTTTAGAACAACAAAAAAAAAGAAGATTTTTGACGCGCTTCTTTCAACCTTTGATCCGTTCACCTTTTACGACCGCCTCTCCGGGTTTTCCCTCCTTCCCGGAAACGGATGTGACGTCCTCTTGGAGCTGCGCAAGCCACCGGAAACGGATGTGCCGTCATCTTGGATGCACACGCACCTCCCATCATGCCCTGCGCACCGAAACCGGAAGTGACGTCACAGATCCTCTCGACCAATCAGAAGCCAGGATCGGCCCCAAACTACTGCACACAACTACTGGCGGCTTACAGTCAAGACGATCTGATAAAAAATCAATGTCTATATTGTGATACAACGGGTCTTACATCGCGAAGTTCATCAAATCACTTGAGCACCTTGATTAAAAACATGAAAAGATTTGGAAAATATCTGTTGACAACGAGTTGGCGGTGTACATGTTTTGTAAACCCTGCAATCAATAGAAATCTGCATTTCAGTTTCCGAACCGGATTTCGATTTCATTGGGCGATTTTGATTGGACTATGCATAGACTCGTTAGTCCAGCCAAAATCTAACTGCATAATACCAGCCTTGTTCAGGAAGGGTGGAAACATTCGTCACCACTCGCCCCTTTCTGTAACCTTCAAGAAGACTCGTCCCCCTATCGATGAATGTTATGTGTGAAAATACTACAAACTAATCAGAATCCGCGTATGGCTTCACGTTCTTCATCAAAGAATCCCACAGCAATATTTTTTTTACTTTACATATGTCTTGCATCTAAAAATATACCCAAGACATAGTGAAATGTGTTCAATCATACCGTATACTTCCACACATTCCGATGTGCTTTAAATTGCATTTGAAATATATGTCATATATGGGGAAATATTACGCAACGAGTTGACAACTGTTTTAGGTGTGCCCGTTTGCGCCAAGACGGAACCCGGTCGCAGAAATGGCCATGAGAGGGGCACGAGTCGCTATTCGGCTTGTCCCGGAATAACACGAGTTGGTCACGAATGGGGTGGAAACTGGACTTTTATAGTCAGTTGACTCTCTTGCCTCGGGAAAATGCCTTTTACCGCAAGAATGGGTCGTTGAAGACCTATTAAACCCCGGATCTTCACGGGTCACATCGCTACATTGAGATTGCAGCTTTGCTGATCATTGTGACGTTTCGGTTACCGTGATGTAACAATCAAATGACATCCCTAATACCTGTCATTGAGCTTGTTAGCTGTATATTGTACACTTAAGACACAAGTTAGTACAAGTTTAAACTGAAACAGATTGAAGTATGATTTTAACGATTATAAATATGTAATGACGATATTAACGATAATAAATAATTCTGCTCAGATATATTTAGATATATTTAGATACCCAAATGTGATGAGTTCCTGGACTTCCCTGGGGCCCGGGGTAGAATGTGTCCTCGGCACCCCATGGCTTGTCGTAAGAGGCGACATAATTGGGTAAAGTGTTTGTCGTGGGTTGCGTCCCTATGTCGGTGGACGGTGAGGTGAATGGGGTTTAACGTCGCGTCAAAAATTATTGTACTTATAATTATATTGCGACGTGCATGCACGTGTGTATGTGGCTGCTTGTACTAATCCGGACTGATGACGATTTATAGAGCTAACCCACTGAGATACCATGCCGCAGTTGAACATGAATACCCCACTAAGACACAGTATACTGACTCCGAGCCGACGAGTCCTTGTTTTAGCCCCTTAATGCCGAGCGCCAGACAGGATAACAACAAGTACCATCTTTTAACGTCTTTTGGTATGACGCGGTCGGGGTTCGAACCCCGGGACTTCCGCTCCCCGGGCGGACGCGCTACCACTAGACCACGGGGGCGGTCACGTCGGTGGAAGAAGGTAATCTGGTGGTTGAGGGCACTTGAGCCAGGAACAGTGTCCAATACCCCATTCGCTGTACAACATAAAGTTTGGACTTATGCTTTTCAGTCTAGTAACTAATTTAGGAAATTTTAGATGAACCCTTTCTATAATAGTTAGATTCTCGTATTCCCAGATCTCGACACCATATAATAGTAAAGGGACGACGATTTCATCAAAGGCAGATAAGAGGCAATCTAATGGCAAAGTAACATTTCGGGGCTTCATGAGTAGGCTGAACATGGCTTTAGTTGCGTTTTCTGACCGAGATTTGACTGCTTGTATACATCGTCTATTCCTGTGTAGTTTTAGGCCAAGGTAGTTAGTTATATGAATCTACAGTTTCGATAGGGTCGGGGTCAATAGTGAAACATAATTTCGATTTGTTTGCAGGTCCGGCACCAAAGATCACAACTCTTTATTTGGTAGATCAACATTTAGTGAGTGAGTGAGTGAGTTAACATTTATAGTCACATCGGCAATATTTCAGCCATATCGTGACTAAATGAAGTTGTACAGTAATAATACATAAATATAACTATAAATATATAAAATCTGTCGTCAATGGACAGTAAAAGAGCTAGATTATCACAGCTATACATATAAAACTAGTAAGTAACTATAACATTTTGACTTTTCAGTACAATACATTATAGAAATTGGCTAGTGATCACCAGCAACCAAAGCCACCACACAAGGGACCATGGGGACTTACGGTACATCTGCTTCCTGCGTGTTATCCCAGCAGGATTTACACCATCCCTCTGGCTACTGGTGATTGTTAGAAAGTTTAAGCCAAAGCATTTAAAAACAAACAAGTATTCTGCGATTAAAACCTAGGAAAATGAAAAATACTTTGAATGAAATAGGACTTATGAACCCTCTCAGGGGGACAATTATTTTACGTTACTTCAACCCCCTTTGAAGGTACAGCCATTAACAATCACAATTATTAATTCATTCTTCCTAATTAGAAAATATACTTTTTACAACAATACATATCAAAATTTATCAAGCAAGTCTATATCTTTTAAAAATCCAAGAATTAAACGAGAACTTACATTAAAAAGATCCTGTATGGATGAAACCTGGAAATAATTATCCCTTGTGCTAGAAAAATCGATACAGTCAAGCAGGACATGCTTGACTGTGATTCTTTCATCACAAGGGACACAGAATGGAGGATCTTCACCTTCCAACAAATACTCATGTGTATAACGTGAATGGCCAATACGACATCATCGCATAATGACCTCTTCAAATCTGGACTGACAGCCCAAGTAGGTGTAACCGATATTTGCTTTTATTGCATGTAATTTATTTATACCCACTTGAGTGTCCCACTTCTTCTGCATTAGGTTTTTGATATAACATCTAATTACAGGTTTATAGTCACTGTATGGTAGAAGAGTGAGTGAGTGAGTGAGTTGGGGTTTAACGCTGCTTTTAACAATATTCCAGTTATATCGCGGCGTGTCAGCTTAATGTGGGACGAAAGCCCGAAGTGATGCAGGTCTCAGACGTTTACCACTTCGGTGAAACCCACGAGCATGGGTATGGTGCTGACAAACCTAGAAACATAATCGGGGCGAACCGGGATTCGAACCCACAATCATAGGTTTCTGGCATGCCCAAGGGACGCAACTCTGCACAGCGAATCGCGGCGCCTTAGACGCCTGGGCCACCCGTGCCCCCGTATGGTAGAAGAAATGGTGCCACAGATTTGTTGATTGCTGCCTTTGCTATTCCATAAAACCATACCATCACTGGCCCCTGACAAACATTAGCAATATTAGAATAAGAAAAAGTAATTCAACACAGTATGACGTGATGATGTGTAAGCATACAGAAAACCTAGATAGGTAAACCTGCACAGCTTACTTCAGTTTCTGTACTGTACTTGTGTTTTTTTACGAGCAGTACCTTCTTTTGCATCCTGCGTATCATTCTACCTGTCGGATCGACTTGGCCCGGGTGGTTAAAAACTTTAATTGACGGCGTCTTTTGACCATCAGGACAATAGTGTGTTTTCACATTACGAGCTTTGTCGGAAGTGGCTGCTCGGAAATGCAGCACGTATTCTAGCGGTATGGCAGATTACAACAGTCTCCTGTTTTCCTAAACACACACATATATAATTAAGAAACATTAAGCAGGATTGAGGGAGAAGCTTATCCTGAAATCCAAAGTGTCTCTGAGAATGTAGAGGGAAAAGGGCTACACTTTGAGCACCTAGTTTTCTTTAAATACGAAGGACTGTGACATTATAACGTGCTTTATAGGTTGATATAAAACTAATCTATAGAATAAATAGAATTAATGGGGATTCACCCTTTCAAGTGAAAAAATGTTGAGTTCTATTCAAACGCCGGGGGAAAGATGCTATGATACCTCCATAAAAGGCAAACCTATCAAATTCGAAAAATCTGCAATAGTTCTTGGGGCGATCCTTGATCAACGCCTCACTTGGCGCAAACATATAGAATATGTGGAAAACAGATGTCAAAAAGACCTGAACGTATTACGGGCTATTTCAGGCACATCTTGGGGCACATCGAGGGACACTCAGCTGGACCTCTACAAATCTCTTATCAGATAAAAAATTGACTATGGTTGTGAGGCTTTTCATTCAGCATCAAATACTGTCTTGAGGCGCCTAGACAGAATACAATACAAAGCCCTAATGCTGGCCACAAGCGCAACAGGCACCTCACTAGAAGCACTACAAGTAGAAACGGGAGAACTCCCATTGAAACTAAGAAGAGAGCAGGCAATATCATCGTTCTGGGGAAGAACATCAAACCCTTTGGTTAAAAAGATATGGCAAGACAAAAACGCTCGAGATTAAGCCCTAGCTCGAAACAATCCCTCACTAAAGCCATCTGGGATATTAGTACGTGAACTCATTCGAAGTCACAATTGTGATGACATTCAGCCTCCAGAAAGTCACTACAAAGGGTTACACCCTCCGTGGACTTCAAAAACTCCCAAAGTTGACACTGCTTTAACATCAGAAGTCACTAAAAAAGAAAACCCAACCCTACTACGATCAGTAGCTATCACTAAAATTCAAACTACCTGGGAGAGCTGGGCCCATATATACACTGATGGATCCAAGAATCCTATCAACAACAGTGCTGGTTACGGGATCCATATCCACAGCTCCAAACCCCAAGCACATTCAGTTCGCTTGCCTGATGGTCAGTCAGTATTCACGGCTGAATTGGAGGCAATTCATCATGCACACAAACTCATACCGGAACTTCCGGAAGCAAAGGCAGTCGTCCTATCAGACTCGCTAAGTGCACTTCAGGCCATCAGTGGCAGAAACTCCAGGCCAAACACAGTCAACAATATTCTATACGAATATACAAAACTATCGGACCAAGGGCAACAGGTGGAGCTGTTTTGGATCCCCTCTCACATAGATATTCATGGAAATGAAAAAAGTAGACTCACTGGCGAAGCTAGCTCTAGACAAAGCGGATATACAGCCTATTCCCTTTAGTAAACTAGAGATAAAAAGCAAAATCAAAGCCTCCATAGCAGAAAGATGGCAAGCCCAATGGGACGCAAGTAAGATCGGTAGATGGCTATACAAAATTCAACCCAAGGTCCAACAAAAGCCAAACTCATACTCAAAAGAAAGGAAAATTGAAGTTGCTATCTCACGCCTCGACTCGGTCACAAAAAGCACTATGACAAGGTTTGTTCAGCTTGCAATCAGGCTGAAACCATTGATCACGTGTTACTAGAATGTCAAGAACATGCCCCAGCCCTGGCTTGATTAAAACAAGAATTGCAGTCAGATCCACTATCTGTCATAGATCTCCTAAAGCCAAGAGATGCAATAGCGAAGGCCAAACTTACTCTATTTCAGAGAGAGAGATGGACAGCTACTCGAACGTATATAAACAGAGCAGTCAAGGATAGAAAGAAATCATATCAATGTTAGAAAATAGAAATCATATCAATGCAAAAACAGAAATTATGTGAACACCAAACTCACAATAGATATGTGTACCCTACTCACACACAGGAGTCCCAAAGAGGGACATGTCAGCCGAAATTGCCTAGGCAGAAGGCGACCCTTTAAACACCTTATGCAACAACAACAATCTATAGAAGTAAACACATTTCTTGATACATCTATGTGTTTAAAGTTAATTTTGACAGCCCGGGCCAAGTCGGACCCAACACAATTCAAACACCTTTGATAGAGCCTATGTTGATAATGTAGAGGGAAAAGGGCTTCACTTTGAGCACCGTGTTTTGTTTAACTACCGCAATATGAGACACTAAAGTGGCATATAGGTAGATATAATACTAGTCTTTAGGTGTAAAGAATGTTCAGTAACTTTAGAAGTGCTAGGACAGTTACTAACACGTGTCGTGTCAGCCCTATGACATTAGCGAATATCCACTTCCAGTAAACATCCTGTGTTGGTTTAACATGAATTAGTACACGTTAATTAGGGATGCCTAACTCGTTAATTAATGAAAGAATAGCAGTCAAAACACTTTGATTTCCTGCCCAGGACATCACGCACCTCCACGCTAAGGTCGGTGAGAAACTTTCTCATCCAAGAAAACACACAGTCAAGACACATCTCGGCTTGGACACTCGCCCCGTGCAGACGTGTCCTTCCTCGCTCGCAACCCACGCTCTACCATGAGAGATATCGCTCTATCGCTACCTAGGGAGCTAGTTGCCATCCTGGAGCCCTTGCTGGCTTACAGGGTTGGGGACTTCTCCCTCCGGACTTCGTACAAGTCCAACTCATCCACCCTCTCCATCTCCTTTGACCTAGGCCAAAGGAAAAGGCCTCTGGTCAAGGCTCCGACCAACACCAAGCCTAAGGAGATGAGGACCCCGGTCCCTACCCCTGCTGCACCACGCCCGGTACAGAAGGCCAGGCCGCCTACAGTGAAGAAGTCTCCACCAATCGCCCCCATGGAGATCCAGGAGAGCCTTCCCACCACCCCTCCGTCCCCGACAGCTGCACTGGAACTCGCTCCTCTCGAATCAAGAGGGGAGGAGCCCTTTCGCACGCCGGTAGGGACTGGCCAGGGGAGGAAAAAGAGAAAGAAGAAAAGTGTCTTCTCCCCTGACTCTCCCCCCCCCCCTCCCCCCCCCCCCCCCCCCCCCACCCCCCACCCCCTCCCAACACCTCCAACCTGCAAGACCACGGAAACGCAGACCGCCATAACACCAGGCCCCTCCCTCAACACCAGCCAAGTCCAAACCGACCCGGTTCCGGTACAAGATGTTGAGGTAGATGTCCGTGCCCACCTTGTACAGGAGGCAGACCTCATCCTGGAGCAGCACAAGGTCCACCCTAACCCCTGCTACCAGAATGAGAGCGGCAATATTTACCCAAGCAACCGCCCACGCCCACCCTTGGTGCTGGTGCAGTACTGTGGTGAAGAAAGGTTGAGCACGAGATCCACAGCTACCAGGATCTCTCGGAGTTCCTGGTTGACTGTGATCTCCCAGTCAGCCCGCTCTTCATCACCAACGCCGCCGCCCGCCTCACCACCGCACTGTTCCGAGCTCTTCCTCTAGGAGAGCTCGACCTAGCCAGGAGGCCCCTGGCTGGGATGAAGCAGTAACTTCCTTCTCCACACCAGCTCTCCAGCCAACGCCGTTCCCTTCCACGCTTGACCACACACCCACCCCCGCCCCCCCCCCCCCCCCCCCCCGGTCCCCCCCAAGCCCACCTTTTCACATTATTATTTTTCATTTACAACCCCCACCCCACCCAGCCAAACCCAACCCCCTAGATTAAATTTTTAGGTTTACTTAATTTACATTTTTTGGGGGTCGCACTTCTTATTTATTCATTACGCTTTTTTTTCCTATTTAGTATAAGTACTTCCCCGTGTGCGAGATACGCTAAATGTAATTTATTACATGCGGAAAGCGCACGTTAAATCCCCGAAAGAACGAACGAACGAACGTCAAGATACTGACTTTCTACGAGGACTGACGGTACGTAGTCATAATTATCAGTTTATTACATTGTTGAAGATGCATTTTGATTCAAACTCAATTAAATGAGCAAAACTATACGTTTGTGGACATTTGAGATCTACCTAGATATGCATGTTTCGTTTTATTATTCTGCAATCCATTTTTAGTATTACCCGCTGGCCCGGCCCGGCCCGGCCCGGCCCGGCCCGGCCCGACTTTTCTTGGCCAGACTTTTAGGCAATCCCATGTTGGACCTGATGAAGGAGTAAGCATATACTCCGAAACGTTGTGTTCCTCATTATAACGAAGTTGACATCCATATATTCTCTTCACAATTGCATGTTGTGTATTTGACCGCTGGCCTACATTCTGACGAAATAAAAAACATCTTAGTCTGTGAACTTCAATATTTCCTGGACAGATCAGGCCTTAGTCCCACATCGCAGCAGCACATACACAGCGGTGCAATTGTCGCTCGTACCTGCCTCGTGAAGATCCAGGTGCCCAACCCATGTTGACCATTGACCAACTTTATTGGTGCATGACTTGTATCCCAGTTACGTAGGTCGATGCTTTTGATGTCAGTGGATGGATTGTCTGGGCCAGACTCGATTATTTACAGACCGCCGTCATAATACTGTTAGGTACTGCGTTAAACAACAAACAAAGACTCGTACATCTCTTGCTAGCACGTAAAGGGAGCGAGGCACGAGCGCCACCTGGGGGCACTGCGAAGGAGTTTGTCTACTGATGATTGGATGGTTATAACAATATTCCAGTATAGTCGGATCGGCCTGTGTAGTGTGATAGAGTTTGGACCAGGAAAACCAGTGACTCAAAACATGAACAACAACCCGCGAGACAAAATGACGTGCTATCAGCAGGTCATCGATTCTGACCACCCTAGTATCCTCTTTCGTCGGATCTTGAGATGTGAGGGACCCACTTTGCCCCGGAATCCTCCATGAGGATATAAGCACAACGGAGTAGAATCGCCGCTTTGCGTTTTTGCAGGTCCAAAATAAAGGTAAGATCGGATTCATTTGGTTGTGGTATTTATCATGGGTGATCAGACTGAACATGCCTCATCATCGACCTTGGGTTGTGTACGACGACGGCGTGGATTGATGCTCACACTATTGACCTCTAGTTTTGGCAGACTGGTGTCAGCCTCGGAGGTTCATCTCCATTTGATCACTTACACATTTCTTGTATGTTTCATCAAGGTGGAGACCCGTGGTAGAATAGGTCTTCAGCAATTCATGCTTGTCGTAAAAGGCGACTAACGGGACCGGGTGGTTAGGCTCGGTGACTTGGATGATGCATGTCATCGATCCCAATTGCGTGGATCGATGCTCATGATATTAATCACTGGATTGTCTGGTCCAGACTCGATTATTTACAGACCGCCGCCATATAGCTGCAACATTGCTGAGTGCGGCGTTAAACAACCAATCAATTTCATCAGGATCAGTCAAGGAGGAAGAACCTTATTTATGATGATACAAATTCAAGCAAAGACAGGGATATTTTTTAAACATTTGGCACTCTGTCAGGGCACGTGCTGCCCACCCCCAGAGTGATATTATCGGAATCCCGACATGCGCAGATGTGTTCTTGGAGAACATCTGTTAACTGTGATGGGTCTGCGCAGTCTTTGACGTCGGCGGTGACCTTCCCCCAGACGTTAGTCTTCCTAAGGTCTTGAGGGGAACGGGTGAGGACGATGGTTTGAATATCTCCGTTCTCACATTTGCCGGCGAGGTTGACCCCCCAGCAGAAAAGGGCCACAGCGTAATTGTCGCAGTCTGTGGCAACGACGTGGTGGAAATAGGTAAAGTCCTTGAACAGCCGGGTGCCTGGGCTGTCGACAGTGACGTTGACAACGCGTCGGTAACACAGTCCATCAATGATACTCAAACCTGGGAAACGGAAATCAAATACTGACATTCAGTACATGTGAAGTTCTTTCACAATTTATATTTTAGTTTCCACATCCGATGTTTTCGACACAGATCCTTTAAAGGTTCACTCGCGTTCTAATGTTTTCCCAATCTAACAACTATGTGATCAAGGTTACGGTGATTATGAGTGAGGTTTACGCCGCTTTTAGCAATATTCCAGCAATGACTCGGCGGGGACACCAGAAATGAGCTTCACACGGGTCTTAGGCGTGACGAGCGAACGGTTCAACCACAAGGCGGCTCCACAGGTAACGCAGTCGTTCAGTGTGTTCTCTTCAGGAAAGTCAGTATGTTGATCGGAACATCGACCTGACATGCATTGTGCAAAATTGAATGCTATGTATTGCTATTTTAAAGCATACGATATCCCATATGTCCATGATGAATGTATTGCTATTTTAAAGCATACGATATCCCATGTCCACGATGAATGTATTGCTATATTAAAGTATACGATATCCCATATGTCCATGATGAATGTATTGCTATATTAAAGCATACGATATCCCATATGTCCATGATGAATGTATTGCTGTTTTAAAGCTTATGATTTCCCATATGTCCATTTTGAATGTATTGCTATATTAAAGCATACGATATCCCATATGTCCATGATGAATGTATTTCTATTTTAAAGCATACGATATCCCATATGTCCATGATGAATGTATTGCTATATTAAAGCATACGATATCCCATATGTCCATGATGAATGTATTGCTGTTTTAAAGCATACGAAATCCCATATGTCCATGATGAATGAATTGCCATATCAAAGCATACGATATCCCATATGTCCATGATGAATGTATTACTATTTTAAAGCATACGAAATCCCATATGTCCATGATGAATGTATTACTATATTACAGTATACGATATCCCATATGTCCACGATGAATGAATTGCTGTTTTAAAGTATATGATATCCCATATGTCCACGATGAATGTATTGCTATATTAAAGTATACGATATCCCATATTTCCACGATGAATGTATTGCTATTTTAAAGCATACAATATCCCATATGTCCATGATGAATGTATTGCTATTTTAAAGCATACGGTATCCCATATGTCCATGATGAATGTATTGCTTTTTTAAAGCATACGATATCCCATATGTCCATGATGAATACATATAATAATGTTTTCCTTGTTGAGTATTAACTATTAAAGGCATACTAATTGTTTGTCTGATGTTTGACTCTGCACAGAGCCATCTCCCAGCTATGTCACGGCCTGTAAATATATGACGTTGGACCAGGCAATCCAGTGATTGACATCATGAGTAATGATTTACGCAATTAGGTTGAGATGACATGCATCAACCATGCCCGACCACCCGATCCGGAACGGTACATGTTACACTATCGTCTCTACTATCGTCTCTAAATCATCCATTTTTTCAAAGGTGAACATTTTTCTAATCCTACCAGTTACAAATCGTATTTGTTTCTATACGTAAAAGGCGAATATGCTTGTCGTGAGAGGCGACTAACGGGATCGGGTGGTCAGGATCACTGACTTGGTTGATGCATGTCATCGTATCCCAATTGCGTGAATCGAGGTCAATCACTGGATTGTCTGGTTTAGACTCGATTATTTTCAGACCGTTGTCATGTAGAGTGTGGTGTTAAACAACAAACAAACAAACAAACACAAATCATTTAAGCCCGGAAGATCGGTGGTTCGACCCCCTGGCCGCCTGATACTAAACGACATTAACAGAAGGTACTTGATATTAAAGGGAAAGAAAGGAGTGGTCAGCTCGGAGTCAGTATAATGTGTCTGGGTTGGGTATTAATGTTAAGCTGGGCATGGTTGGTTAACACTACAGAAACAGCACTACTACAAGCAGCAACACACCCGTGGACCCTCGTCTCGATATGAGTGCGACGTTAAGCCCCACTTCACTTCATCACACGTCACCGTTCAATGCAGCCAAGGTGCAGTTGGCATTGTGATCACCACCATGAGGTTCAAACGACGACGTGTACCATCGGAAAAGGTCTTATTCAGCTTTGTTATTTACCTTTCATCTTTAGTATGTATATACAGAATAGAACAGGGATCATGCATCATGTTTTGATCTTGTACAAAAGCAATATTTGTAAAAGAACATACTTTTCTTATTTGATAACATCCAAGCTCATTTAAAACTCAAGTGTACATATCGATAGCTGCATACACGTCAGCATACAACACTCGTGTTCGTTGAGTTAAGCAAAGCGGTCGACCTTCGCCATCTGCGCCACTTTGGTTTTTTCCCCAAACAATAAGCGTGCATCCCTTCATATGACTGAAATACTGCCAAAAGCGTCTTTTAACCCAAATCCTTATTGATTATAAGCAAAACGTGTTGCCCAGAGGGTTGGTATACAGTCGATCCCACACGTGTCTTTTGATATTTGATATGTCATCAAGACAAGAGGATGATAATGTATTTGTTATACCAGATTATTCTTCATAATTATTAACATCTACTATTTATCAATTTAGATGATTACCTTGATGACCATCTTGAAATCAACTCGTGAGAAAATAACAAAATGCTTAAACTGAAAACTAATGAAAATGTTTTATAAGAGAAATAAGTTTAAAACAGAAACTTTTTTGTTGGATTTGAACATTAAACCCCATGCTACTTCTCAGGAAAACAGTGTCACCTCCACAGATGTCGTGTGATGGATCTGTCAGTGTAAGTATCCAGTTTTGAATACTACTGCGTCAAGCCTACTCACCCGCTGCTATGTTCCACCGCCTGGATCCTGGCATGTACACATAGATGGACTGAGTATCAATGGCTCTGAACCCTGGACGGTACGGGAGGTAAGAGTACCTGGCGTACCAGTAACCTTGGAAACGCTCAAGGTTAAGGTCGCCGGCGTCGTTGAGAAAGCTTTGCACACATTTGTCACTGTCCACTGCCAGTGCTTGCAAAACAAAGCCCAAACAGGTTAATAGTAAAATTGAAACTGTTACAGTTTGAGACATGATCGCATCATCCGCTACCCTCCGCGTCTTCGTCTCAAATGAAGCAGACGATACTTAGGAAAACGCAGACGAAAAAGAACTATGGAGCGTTGGCGGCGGTGTTCGCATTTCCAAACATTTCAAGCTGAAGGTAATTGCATTCTGTGAATCACACCGCGTTTCATGTTTTTAGGAAACGTTTCTCGTTAACTGTGAGGTAAATGTCACATGGTATAGAGGACAAAACTGAAGGAGGACAGTCTCGGGTCTTAATATTGTTGACTAAAGTAACGTATTCCCTATAATAAGCGCAATGACCCTTATCCTTTGAACAAGCTTCCAACAGAACATGAGGCCCAGCGGTAATAAGAGACCTGGGTGCCGTTGTTCAAAACAACCTTAGCGCTACGACTGTGGTAAGTCTATGTCAAGGTATGGGCGTTACAATCATCTTAGTGCTAAGATCGCGTTGTTTTCTGAATGGAAAACTCATTCACAGTACTGATAAACTACGGTGGTAAAACCTTGCTTCTAAGATTTTATTTCATCCCGTAAGTAGTAATTGACACAAACATCTAACACACCAGTTACTCCTCCAATCCCCTCTATTGAAACCACTACCCAAACTAGAGGACGCCCTCCAAAGTCACGAATAGAGTGTCCCTGTGTCCCTCAGAAAAGTAATTGGCCATAATGTGGATTTATCCAGTTGAAATAATGCCAGACCTTTTGAAATAAAGGTTAATTACTCCCTAACAGCAGGAGACACTCGCATACTCATCCTCAGTGTTGATGACATAAGATTACACTGGGACAAAAGCACGGGGAGTGGTTTGTGATCATCATTTGGCTTTGAGTATACGACACGTTGAAATCAGATGACCTGCCTTGTGTCAATATTTACATACAACACCTGACGACAAACCTGAATCCTGTTTCAAACCAACTAAGGAATCTGACTTCCTTGGGAACGAACTACCTGAATTGATAGTAATCGAACACGCCTGAAGTAGCTGACCTATTCTGACCTGAATTACCCAAATAAGTCTTAACTGTACAATTACCCTAGCTGATCCTTCCTAAAGTTACTCCTGTGAGTAACCGAGGAATTATCTGTCAAGGTTGCAGATATTTGTTACTGACCCACCTTCTGTTCATCCAAATAAGTCTTAATCTCAGAACGCACAAACTGCTTGAAATCTTCCAACAAAATTAGCTGCCAACTCTTGACCAACATCCTTCGACAAACACCACCTATCCGTCAACGTCACCTTTTCCCAAGCAAGCCAAACACTAGTATAGCCACTGGAACCAGATGCAAGCTTTATAACATATTAAACTATGTGGACGTGATCTAGAGACAGATCTATACTTTTAAGCCTACATATACTAAACAGTATCTACATCTTTCATCTCGTCACCCGAGTCATACAAAAAGAAGCATTCCATCCGCATGATTTTGTCAAATATGTCTACAAGGAACATACGACTTGCAGAACTGAAATTATATCTACAATCCCGTGGATACCCGATTGAACTTGTGGAAGGTGGAATGAACAAGGCAACGGCCACAGACAGAAAGACGCGGTTTGACCATCAACATGGCTGACGTGATGGATTCCTGAATACCCCTATAAGACTGACTGTACATCTTGTAAGACTGACTGTACACCCTTAAGACTGTCTGTACACCCCTTTAGAGTGACTGTACACCCCTATAAGACTGACTGTACATCCCTGTAAGGCTGACTGTACACCCATGTAAGGCTGACTGTACACCTCTAAAGACTGACTGTACACCCATTAAGACTGACTGTACACTCCTTTAGAGTCACAGTACACCCCTCTAAGACTGACTGTACATCCCCGTAAGACTGACCCATCACAAGGGTCTGTCCGGTTGGAAAAACCGAGGCTCAGATCAGGCGCCGGAACGGACCAATCAGCGCGCTACGTTTTCGACCAATCAGGTAGCAGGGTTCCAGTGCCGCTTCTATAAAAAAAGAGCGAAGCAGAGCACACCGTCACAGTCCTAGCACTTAATGAGAGATCAACCATGTCGTCTCGATACACCGGAATTGACGTACCCGACTGTTGGAGTGGACCGTATTATTATCTAGTATCGAGATCAAGGAAAGTAATGTAAAACAGAGACAAGCCTTGTCCAGTTTGTTTCCAACAGCCCTTTCCAGGGCCACCCCGGCCACTCTCCCAAAAGAACGCCTTCATCATTGCTTTGCCTACCAACCACAACAACAAAAAACTCCTCCCTCCTCCAACAATGCCAATAAAGGAAGAAACAACAATAATTGATGTTGAGAAATTCAACTTGGATAGGGCGACTACAGCAAATTAAAATATAAACGCCTTGCAGTTTGGACAAAAAGAAAACCTCTGATTACCATGATAACCCGAGTTTTGTTTATATATTGAGGCCTGTCTTCAACCAGCTGATCAAATAGCCTACAACGTAGATCTACGTTTAAATTTTATTATATTATCTCGCGAATCAATAATCTTCTCCAAAATATATGAGTCCTCCCCCTCAGCCTCAAGAATATGCAAAACAAACTACTTCTGGAGGAAACGGACGTGACGCCATCTTGGGCCATTTCGAAACAATAGACGAGGCAGGCCTCAACTCTATGTTCCTGAATGGCCGATCCAAATCAACCCTACACACCACCAGAGATTCAGAAGTTTTCAACATAAGGGAATTAGTACAAATATAAATCTAATCAAACTTTTGTCAAGGAAATTCAATTATATTATTTTTCATCCGAAAATCACCCCATCATATAAGCTTCTTTTTTTAGAATACTCAAACATAATTACAATGTATAACCATAGACAATACCTAACTTTTGAGATCAGATATGATAGCCTTGTAATATACATCCCTATTAATACCTAATCAACAGCCAGATTTAAAACTAATATTTGCCTATATGTTAAACGGTATCTTTGTTTCCGTTTAGAATGGGTGACACAACTTGAGATATCCAATAAATTTGAAACACTTCCTAAAGAAGAATTTGGCGTCACACCTTCGACACTTTTGTGCGGAACTTCGCCAACTCTGCTACGTCACAATGCTTCTGTTTTTTTAGAGAAGTGCTATCTTCCGTCAGTGCGCAATGGTCAGTCAGTTGAACTTCCACACTGACGGAAGTTAACTTTATTAGAGCACAAGGTGGTGAGCACTGGCTTTATTCACAGTGATGTAGACACTGGCTTAATGCGGGATATTGATAGCCGTTATCTTTGTTTTCCTACGGATTGTTGTGATCACTTACTGCATGCTGATAACATTAGGGACACGTCGGCCGGTGACAGCCGTAAGGATGGCAGGAATGAGAAACAAAGAGGTTCCGCACGCGATTCTAGGACTAAGTGGACATGGCCCACGCAATTCAAATATGGCGGAATCGGGGAAAGCTACGACTTCGAGCAACAGGGCTAGGAAAGCTAGGAAAGCTTTTTGGGAATTCGTTAGCAGACTTAGTTTTCTATTACTGGTGGTTTTAGGGTTTCAAACGATCTCCCTCATTCGGATTTATATGCAGGCAGAACTAGAGATGTCACTTATAGCTGGCAGGCTATCACATCGGATTGCCACAGAATTAGATACAGCATCTGGTTGTCATACAGGCTTAAGGCAAGAGTCTGATTTGGTTTGATCTGTACCTAGAGACATTAATGTTTCTGCGGGCGAGGAGTGAGTGAGTGAGTGAGTGAGTGAGTATGGTTTTCAGCAATATTCCAGCAATATCACGGCGGGGGGACACCAGAAATGGGCTTCGCACATTGTATCCATGGGAATCGAACCAGGGCCTTCGGCATGACGAGCGAACACTTTAACCACAAAGCTACCCCACCGCACCCTTGCAAGTGAGGAAGGGGCCATAGACACTGAAACATCTTGACAAAGAGGAAACAGTCGAGGCTGTTCTGTGTGAGGGAGAATGTGTATCCTCCCTATTTGTAAGGAAACAGAGGGATAACTCTTACAGGCTCATTTTAAATATTTAAGAGTTTAACATCCAGTAAGAATTAAAACATCCAGTATGGACACAGTATGGATTTACAAGCTTCAGCAGTACAATAGAGGTTGCACAGTAGTTCCCTACTGCTTTACTAAGGAATGCTCTGGCAATGTGTCTGTGGCAACTTCACAGTTGCAAGAGCTTGGGTTCATTATCCACTCTGATAGTCAAAATGTATTCCATCTCAAGATATTGAATTTCTGGGATTGAGTCTGAATTCACTGACATGACAGTTCTACGTACTGAGAGAGGAAGGCATTAGCTGTTTATAATGTCTGCTCAGAGCTTCAGACTAAAACCAAAGCCACCGTTCAGGAAGTCGTACATGTTGTTGGCATGCTCGTTAGCAGTTTTCAAGGGGAGACATTTGGACCATTATACTACAGAAATTTATAAATGCTTAAATCTCGGCCTTGAAATTAGCAAAGGCAACTTATGAGCCAAAACATGTGTCACCTCTGCAGTGAGGAATGATCTTGTGGATACAAAATAAGGTCAGGGCTCGACAAACAGTTACTGTTGTGCATGAGCCAAAGTGAGAAGCGGTCCTGATTGCACCCAGCTGGCCTACTTAGCCCTGGTATACGCTACATGTGACTATGGTGAATGACTGCCCGTGGATTCTGCCCTACTCTTCCCACCTATTTATGGTTTTCTTTTTTTCAAAAAGGGTGACAATCTTGTGTTATTGACTGACGGAAGATAGCAGTGCACAATCTCGTGCAAACATTCAGCATTCCTGTGACGCAGCAGAATCCCAAACAAACTTCAACTTACAGGAGAACAATTCGTGTCGTATCATTATAGCGTGAGTTCACTGAGCTGTTGCAAAAGAGCCACTTGGTGTGTTTCATGATTAGTTACCGGCTGTGCGCAAGCATATAACAAAGGCGAATACTATGGCATTGTTTGGTCAATGTGTTAGATATGCATTGCATCAATATTTGTCCTACTCTACTAGTATTTCGCAACTGAGCTTGCAGCGTCTTTGAGGTCACGATTGGAAATGTATAGGCTGTATATTTTGGTGACGGTTATCTTAACAATTTGGAATAAGGATGAATGTGTGGCACTGACGGTGGCTGAGGTATGTTTGTTATCTGTATTTTTATGTTTGCATTGACTTCATTGATGTGAGCATGAGATGTGGATGAGTGAAATCTCCCTGCACAGTAAATAGTATTTACTTTGTTTAAAGAAGTACCTTGTTGAGAGAATTTTCAGAATTAATTGAGGGTTTAATCTATGTTCCTATCACATCCGAGGGACTACTTATATATAGAGGTTGAAACCGTGCTCATTAATGATATTAATATGAGAGACAATGAGCGTATTCCAAGGGGAACGTGGCAGAATCTGCCGAGTGTCATTTTAATTACGGAATAAACGACGAGTGGGAGTTGTTTATCGTACAGTAAAACACTGTGTTTTGGTGTCCGATGAACAACGTCCACGAGTCTTTTTTTTCTTACGTGACTCTCTGATTACAATCCGACCTCGGCAATGCGGGCATGTCGATTTTATGTACAGGGGTTTTTGTACTCTCACAATTTTCACGTCATTATCTGCACCTTTTCTCCCAATAGCGATTGTCGTATCTCGCTCACTTTTGGATGCGATCGTTTCGACCATATCGTATATCTGCTTAGCCCAGCTACATCTATGGGGAACAACTCACTAGGCACTTCCCTCTAAAACTATAACGTCGTCCAATTTAGACGTCATCAAGTTGCGAGCGTGTTCAAATCTCCAGAAATGACGTCATGAAAGAACAATATTTTATCATGAAATAAACCACTCATCGTTTTTCGTTGTTTTTTTTGCGACTATTCGCCTAAGTATCTTATATTTCATATTCAACATTACTGTATTTCATTTCAAAGATCCTACAACTACCGTGATATGTACAGCTATTTCTTTCTGTAAAACTATATCCACATCGAAACTGATAACTTGAATCGGAATATCTGGTATGCGGGGAGGAGAAACAGGTAACGATAAAATGTGTATTACTTCATGTGGACATTACTTCATATGTCCACGATGAATAAATTGCTATTTTAAAGCATACGATATCCCATATGTCAATGATGAATGTATTGCTATTTTAAAGCATACGAAATCCCATATGTCCATGATGAATGTATTGCTATTTTAAAGTATACAATATCCCATATGTCCATGATGAATGTATTGCTGTTTTAAAGCATACGAAATCCCATATGTCCATGATGAATGAATTGCCATATCAAAGCATACGATATCCCATATGTCCATGATGAATGTATTGCTTTTTTAAAGCATACGATATCCCATATGTCCATGATGAATGTATTACTATATTACAGTATACGATATCCCATATGTCCACGATGAATATATTGCTATTTTAAAGTATACGATATCCTATATGTCCACGATGAATGTATTGCTATATTAAAGTATACAATATCCCATATTTCCACGATGAATGTATTGCTATTTTAAAGTATACGATATTCCATATGTCCATGATGAATGTACTGCTTTTTTAAAGCATACAATATCCCATATGTCCATGATGAATGTATTGCTATTTTAAAGCATACGGTATCCCATATGTCCATGATGAATGTATTGCTTTTTTAAAGCATACGATATCCTATATGTCCATGATGAATACATATAATAATGTTTTCCTTGCTGAGTATTAACTCTTAAAGGCATACTAATTGTTTGTTTGATGTTTGACTCTGCACAGAGCCATATCCCAGCTATATTACAGCCTGTAAATATATGACGTTGGACCAGGCAATCCAGTGATTGACATCATGAGTAATGATTTACGCAATTAGGTTGAGATGACATGCATCAACCAAGCCCGACCACCCGATCCGGTGAACATTTTCCTAATCCTACCAGTTACAAATCGTATTTGTTTCTATACGTAAAAGGCGAATATGCTTGTCGTGAGAGGCGACTAACGGGATCGGGTGGTCAGGCTCGCTGACTTGGTTGATGCATGTCATCGTATCCCAATTGCGTGAATCGAGGTCAATCACTGGATTGTCTGGTTTAGACTCGATTATTTTCAGACCGTTGTCATATAGCGTGTGGTGTTAAACAACAAACAAACAAACACACACAAATCATTTAAGCCCGGAAGATCGGTGGTTCGACCCCCTGGCCGCCTGATACTAAACGACATTAACAGAAGGTACTTGATATTAAAGGGATAGAAAGGAGTGGTCAGCTCGGAGTCAGTATAATGTGTCTGGGTTGGGTATTAATGTTAAGCTGGGCATGGTTGGTTAACACTACAGAAACAGCACTACTACAAGCAGGAACACACCTGTGTACCCTCGTCTCGATATGAGTGCGACGTTAAGCCCCACTTCACTTCATCACACGTCACCGTTCAATGCAGCCAAGGTGCAGTTTGCATTGTGATCACCACCATGAGGTTCAAACGACGACGTGTACCAACGGAAATGGTCTTATTCAGCTTTGTTATTTACCTTTCATCTTTAGTATGTATATACAGAATAGAACAGGGATCATGCATCATGTTTGATCTTGTACAAAAGCAATATTTGTAAAAGAACATACTTTTCTTATTTGATAACATCCAAGCTCATTTAAAACTCAAGTGTATATATCGATAGCTGCATACACGTCAGCATACAACACTCGTGTTCGTTGAGTTAAGCAAAGAGGTCGACCTTCGCCATCTGCGCCACTTTGGTCTTTTCCCCAAACAATAAGCGTGCATCCCTTCATATGACTGAAATACTGCCAAAAGCGTCATTTAACCCAAATCCTTATTGATTATCTGCAAAACGTGTTGCCGAGAGGGTTGGTATACAGTCGATCCCACACGTGTCTTTTGATATTTGATATGTCATCAAGACAAGAGGATGATATATATTATTTATTATACCAGATTATTCTTCATAATTATTAACAACTACTATTTATCAATTTAGATGATTACCTTGATGATCATCTTGAAATCAACTCGTGAGAAAATAACAAAATGCTTAAACTGAAAACTAATGAAAATTTTTTATAAGAGAAATAAGTTTAAAACAGAAACTTTTTTGTTGGATTTGAACATTAAACCCCATGCTACTTCTCAGGAAAACAGTGTCACTTCCACAGATGTCGTGTGATGGATCTGTCAGCGTAAGTATCCAGTTTTGAATACTACTGCGTCAAGCCTACTCACCCGCTGCTATGTTCCACCGCCTGGATCCTGGCATGTACACATAGATGGACTGAGTATCAATGGCTCTGAACCCTGGACGGTACGGGAGGTAAGAGTACCTGGCGTACCAGTAACCTTGGAAACGCTCAGGGTTAAGGTCGCCGGCGTCGTTGAGAAAGCTTTGCACACATTTGTCACTGTCCACTGCCAGTGCTTGCAAAACAAAGCCCAAACAGGTTAATAGTAAAATTGAAACTGTTACAGTTTGAGACATGATCGCATCATCCGCTACCCTCCGCGTCTTCGTCTCAAATGAAGCAGACGATACTTAGGAAAACGCAGACGAAAAAGAACTATGGAGCGTTGGCGGCGGTGTTCGCATTTCCAAACATTTCAAGCTGAAGGTAATTGCATTCTGTGAATCACACCGCGTTTCATGTTTTTAGGAAACGTTTCTCGTTAACTGTGAGGTAAATGTCACATGGTATAGAGGACAAAACTGAAGGAGGACAGTCTCGGGTCTTAATAATGTTGACTGAAGTAACGTATTCCCTATAATAAGCGCAATGACCCTTATCCTTTGAACAAGCTTCCAACAGAACATGAGGCCCAGCGGTAATAAGAGACCTGGGTGCCGTTGTTCCAAAGAACCTTAGCGCTACGACTGTGGTAAGTCTATGCCAAGGTATGGGCGTTACAATCATCTTAGTGCTAAGATCGCGTTGTTTTCTGAATGGAAAACTCATTCACAGTACTGATAAACTACGGTGGTAAAACCTTGCTTCTAAGATTTTATTTCATCCCGTAAGTAGTAATTGACACAAACATCTAACACACCAGTTACTCCTCCAATCCCCTCTATTGAAACCACTACCCAAACTAGAGGACGCCCTCCAAAGTCACGAATAGAGTGTCCCTGTGTCCCTCAGAAAAGTAATTGGCCATAATGTGGATTTATCCAGTTGAAATAATGCCAGACCTTTTGAAATAAAGGTTAATTACTCCCTAACAGCAGGAGACACTCGCATACTCATCCTCAGTGTTGATGACATAAGATTACACTGGGACAAAAGCATGGGGAGTGGTTTGTGATCATCATTTGGCTTTGAGTATACGACACGTTGAAATCAGATGACCTGCCTTGTGTCAATATTTACATACAACACCTGACGACAAACCTGAATCCTGTTTCAAACCAACTAAGGAATCTGACTTCCTAGGGAACGAACTACCTGAATTGATAGTAATCGAACACGCCTGAACAGAAGTAGCTGACCTATTCTGACCTGAATTACCCAAATAAGTCTTAACTGTACAATTACCCTAGCTGATCCTTCCTAAGGTTACTCCTGTGAGTAACCGAGGAATTATCTGTCAAGGTTGCAGATATTTGTTACTGACCCACCTTCTGTTCATCCAAATAAGTCTTAATCTCAGAACGCACAAACTGCTTGAAATCTTCCAACAAAATTAGCTGCCAACTCTTGACCAACATCCTTCGACAAACACCACCTATCCGACAACGTCACCTTTTCCCAAGCAAGCCAAACACTAGTATAGCCACTGGAACCAGATGCAAGCTTTATAACATATTAAACTATGTGGACGTGATCTAGAGACAGATCTATACTTTTAAGCCTACATATACTAAACAGTATCTACATCTTTCATCTCGTCACCCGAGTCATACAAAAAGAAGCATTCCATCCGCATGATTTTGTCAAATATGTCTACAAGGAACATACGACTTGCAGAACTGAAATCATATCTACAATCCCGTGGATACCCGATTGAACTTGTGGAAGATGGAATGAACAAGGCAACGGCCACAGACAGAAAGACGCGGTTTGACCATCAACATGGCTGACGTGATGGATTCCTGAATACCCCTATAAGACTGACTGTACATCTTGTAAGACTGACTGTACACCCTTAAGACTGTCTGTACACCCCTTTAGAGTGACTGTACACCCCTATAAGACTGACTGTACATCCCTGTAAGGCTGACTGTACACCCATGTAAGGCTGACTGTACACCTCTAAAGACTGACTGTACACCCATTAAGACTGACTGTACACTCCTTTAGAGTCACAGTACACCCCTCTAAGACTGACTGTACATCCCCGTAAGACTGACCCATCACAAGGGTCTGTCCGGTTGGAAAAACCGAGGCTCAGATCAGGCGCCGGAACGGACCAATCAGCGCGCTACGTTTTCGACCAATCAGGTAGCAGGGTTTCAGTGCCGTTTCTATAAAAAAAAAAAGAGCGAAGCAGAGCACATCGTCACAGTCCTAGCACTTAATGAGAGATCAACCATGTCGTCTCGATACACCGGAATTGACGTACCCGACTGTTGGAGTGGACCGTATTATTATCTAGTATCGAGATCAAGGAAAGTAATGTAAAACAGAGACAAGCCTTGTCCAGTTTGTTTCCAACAGCCCTTTCCAGGGCCACCCCACTCTCCCAAAAGAACGCTTTCATCATTGCTTTGCCTACCAACCACAACAACAAAAAACTTCCTCCCTCCTCCAACAATACCAATAAAGGAAGAAACAACAATAATTGATGTTGAGAAATTAAACTTGGATAGGGCGACTACAGCAAATTAAAATATAAACGCCTTGCAGGTTGGACAAAAAGAAAACCTCTGATTACCATGATAACCCGAGTTTTGTTTATATATTGAGGCCTGTCTTTAACCAGCTGATCAAATAGCCTACAACGTAGATCTACGTTTAAATTTTATTATATTATCTCGCGAATCAATAATCTTCTCCAAAATATATGAGTCCTCCCCCTCAGCCTCAAGAATATGCAAAACAAACTACTTCTGGAGGAAACGGACGTGACGCCATCTTGGGCCATTTCGAAACAATAGGCGAGGCAGGCCTCAACTCTATGTTCCTGGATGGCCGACCAAAATCAACCCTACACACCACCAGAGATTTAGAATATTTCAACATAAGGGAATTAGTACAAATATAAATCTAATCAAACTTTTGTCAAGGAAATACAATTATATTATTTTTCATCCGAAAATCACCCCATCATATAAGCTTCTTTTTTTAGAATACTCAAACATAATTACAATGTATAACCATAGACAATACCTAACTTTTGAGATCAGATATGATAGCCTTGTAATATACATCCCTATTAATACCTAATCAACAGCCAGATTTAAAACTAATATTTGCCTATATGTTAAACGGTATCTTTGTTTCCGTTTAGAATGGGTGACACAACTTGAGATATCCAATAAATTTGAAACACTTCCTAAAGAAGAATTTGGCGTCACACCTTCGACACTTTTGTGCGGAACTTCGCCAACTCTGCTAGTCACAATGCTTCTGTTTTTTTTAAGAGAAGTGCTATCTTCCGTCAGTGCGCAATGGTCAGTCAGGTGAACTTCCACACTGACGGAAGTTAACTTTATTAGAGCACAAGGTGGTGAGCACTGGCTTTATTCACAGCGATGTAGACACTGGCTTAATGCGGGATATTGATAGCCGTTATCTTTGTTTTTCTACGGATTGTTGTGATCACTTACTGCATGCTTATAACAAAAGGGACACGTCGGCCGGTGACAGCCGTAAGGATGGCAGGAATGAGAAACAAAGAGGTTCCGCACGCGATTCTAGGACTAAGTGGACATGGCCCACGCAATTCAAATATGGCGGAATCGGGGAAAGCTACGACTTCGAGCAACAGGGCTAGGAAAGCTAGGAAAGCTTTTTGGGAATTCGTTAGCAGACTTAGTTTTCTATTACTGGTGGTTTTAGGGTTTCAAACGGTCTCCCTCATTCGGATTTATATGCAGGCAGAACTAGAGATGTCACTTATAGCTGGCAGGCTATCACATCGGATTGCCACAGAATTAGATACAGCATCTGGTTGTCATACAGGCTTAAGGCAAGAGTCTGATTTGGTTTGATCTGTACCTAGAGACATTAATGTTTCTGCGGGCGAGGAGTGAGTGAGTGAGTGAGTGAGTGAGTATGGTTTTCAGCAATATTCCAGCAATATCACGGCGGGGGGACACCAGAAATGGGCTTCGCACATTGTATCCATGGGAATCGAACCAGGGCCTTCGGCATGACGAGCGAACACTTTAACCACAAGGCTACCCCACCGCACCCTTGCAAGTGAGGAATGGGCCATAGACACTGAAACATCTTGATAAAGAGGAAACAGTCGAGGCTGTTCTGTGTGAGGGAGATGTGTATCCTCCCTATTTGTAAGGAAACAGAGGGTTAACTCTTACAGGCTCATTTTAAATATTTAAGAGTTTAACATCCAGTAAGAATTAAAACATCCAGTATGGGCACAGTATGGATTTACAAGCTTCAGCAGTACAATAGAGGTTGCACAGTAGTTCCCTACTGCTTTACTCAGGAATGCTCTGGCAATGTGTCTGTGGCAACTTCACAGTTGCAACAGCTTGGGTTCATTATGCACTCGGATAGTCAAATGTATTCCATCTCAAGATATTGAATTTCTGGGATTGAGTCTGAATTCACTGACATGACAGTTCTACGTACTGAGTGAGTGAGTGAGTGAGTATGGTTTTACGCCGCTTTTAGCAATATTCCAGCAATATCACGGCGGGGGACACCAGAAATGGGCTTCACACATTGTACCCATGTCGGTAATCGAACCCGGGTCTTCGGCGTGACGAGCGAACGCTTTAACCACTAGGCTACCCGACCGCCCCCTACGTACTGAGAGAGGAGGGCATTAGCTGTTCATAATGCCTGCTCAGAGCTTCAGACTAAAACCAAAGCCACCGTTCAGGAAGTCGTACATGTTGTTGGCATGCTTGTTAGCAGTTTTCAAGGGGAGACATTTGGACCATTATACTACAGAAATTTATAAATGCTTAAATCTCGGCCTTGAAATTAGCAAAAGGCAACTTATGAGCCAAAACATGTGTCACCTCTGTAATGAGGAATGATCTTGTGTGGTGGATACAAAATAAGGTCAGGGCAAACAGTTACTGTTGTGAATGAGCCAAAGTGAGAAGCGGTCCTGATTGCGCCCAACTGGCCTACTTAGCCCTGGTATACGCTACATGTGACTATGGTGAATGACTGCCCGTGGATTCTGCCCTACTCTTCCCACCTATTTATGGTTTTCTTTTTTCAAAAAGGGTGACAATCTTGTGTTATTGACTGACGGAAGATAGCAGTGCACAATCTCGTGCAAACATTCAGCATTCCTGTGACGCAGCAGAATCCCAAACAAACTTCAACTTACAGGAGAACAATTCGTGTCGTATCATTATAGCGTGAGTTCACTGAGCTGTTGCAAAAGAGCCACTTGGTGTGTTTCATGATTAGTTACCGGCTGTGCGCAAGCATATAACAAAGGCGAATACTATGGCATTGTTTGGTCAATGTGTTAGATATGCATTGCATCAATATTTGTCCTACTCTATTAGTATTTTGCAACTGAGCTTGCAGCATCTTTGAGGTTACGATTGGAAATGTATAGGCTGTATATCTTGGTGACGGTTATCTTCACAATTTGGAATAAGGATGAATGTGTGGCACTGACGGTGGCTGAGGTATGTTTGTTATCTGTATTTTTATGTTTGCATTGACTTCATTGATGTGAGCATGAGATGTGGATGAGTGAAATTCCCCTGCTCAGTAAACAGTGTTTACTTTGTTTAAAGAAGAAGTACATTGTTGAGAGAGATTTCGGAATTAATTGAGGGTTTAATCTATATTCCTATCACATCCGAGGGACTACTTATATATAGAGGTTGAAACCGTACTCATCAATGATATTAATATGAGAGACGATGAGCGTATTCCAAGGGGAACATGGCAGAATCTGCCGAGTGTCATTTTAATTACGGAATAAATGACGAATTGGAGTTGTTTATCGTACAGTAAAACACTGTGTTTTGGTGTCCGATGAACAACGTCCACGAGTCTTTTTTTTCTTACGTGACTCTCTGATTACAATCACATGGACATGGACATGGACATGTCCATTTTATGTACAGGAGATTTTATACTCTCACAATTTTCACGTCATTATCTGCACCTTTTCTCCCAATGGCGATTGTCGTGTCTCGCTCACTTTTTGATGCGATCGTTTCGACCATAGCGTATATCTGCTTAGCCCAGCTACATCTATGGGGAACAACTCACTAGGCACTTCCCTCTAAAACTATAACGTCGTCCAATAAGACGTCATCAAGTTGCGAGCGTGTTCAAATCCCCAGAAAAAACGTTGTGATAGAACAATATTTTATCGTGAAATAAACCACGCTTCGTTTTTCGTTTTTTTTTTGCGATTTATCGCTCAAAGTATCTTATATTTCATATTCAACATCACCGTATTTCATTTCAAAGATACTACAACTACCGTGATATGTACAGATATTTCTTTCTGTAAAACTATATCCACATCGAAACTGATAACTTGAATCGGAACTGAAGTAATACACATTTTATCGTTATCTGTTTCTCCTCCCCGCATACCAGGCAACAGATTAAGGAAGCAAGGGCACCTATCCGACGATCAGACATGTTGCCTTTATACCTTCGTATAGCTCGCCTTGGGACGATATAAAGATGCTTAAAATCGTTCCGTTCATAGATATCCATACCAGAGCCTATGAGCATCCCTCAAGGAGAACATTGCAGAATCTTCCGATTGTAATTATAACTAGTTGCAATATTACCCTATTTCATATCGTCTTACAACTACTGTGTTTTGTGCTTATGTTTCGTCCTATAAAACTGATTACTTGAATCTGAACTTAGCTTGACCTGATGTATTACAAGTATCATCCTTGTCCTTCCTCCCAGCATACAAGACAGCAGATCAAGGAAGCAAGGGCAGCTATCCGACGATCCGACATGTCGCCTTCATACCTTCGTATAGCTCACCTTGGACATCCGATTGGTAGTGTATTTCATTGCAGTAGCTTGGTTTTGTGGTTTATGCTTCCCAGCGTTTGTCGTAAAAAAACTGTCACTATGTCTTTTTCTGTGACAACTGAAACTATACCTATGTTGTGCCTACTAAATAAATGAATACTTCATTCGGTAAAGGGTTCACCATTATACAACTACAGTATTACATAATAGCATAAGAGGTAGCGTCACAAGTTTAGGGGAATGTTTAACTCACCAAGCAATGAAGTGATAAGCTATGTTCAGCCTGTACCTGTGTCGTAACAACTGTAATTATAGATGTGCCACCCTAATTGTATTTATGCTTGTTCCAAAATGCTACCACGTATTTTCCAGTAATATTATGGTATAAGTTTTGCTAGAAATCTTATTCATTGGAGTACTTGTACTATTGTTGAACATATATAAGTATATCAAAACCTGCATCTTCCTACTGTCTTCCAAAAGACAAACACGAAACTTTGCAATTTCTTTTGGGAGACGAATACGATTTTGCCCCATTGAACTTGTAGCGTTGTGTATCTTAAAGGACTATTTACTTTGTTAATTTTATTCAAGTACTATATTCAAATCTTTGCAATCATGACTCTTAAAGACTTATTGTCCTGTGTCCACGGATTTGCAAACGTATTGACACAAGGCACGCGAAGATAATTATGTTACGTCATTAGCATGGTTAACAAGCCTCTATCGTGTATCAATTGATGAGTGAGTGAGTGAGTTGGGTTTAACGCCGCTTTTAACAGTATTCCAGTTATACTACGGCGTAATGTGGGAGGAAAGCCCGAAGTGATGCAGGTCTCAGACGTTTACCACTTCGGTGAAACCCATAATCGGGGCGAACCGGGATTCGAACCAACAATCATAGGTTTCAGGCATGCCCAAGGGACGCAACTCTGCACAGCCAATCGCGGCGCCTTAGACGCCTGGGCCACCAGTGCCCCCTATCAATTGATGAGGTAACGTTTAATGTTACACTACAGAGTTGATTGTTTGTTCTCAGGAAGGGGGATAGTTGCTGGCAAGGATTTTGCCCCAGGCGATTTCATTACCTACTACCATGGTAAATATTGTGTAAAGAAGCCAATAATAGACGAGTACACCTTTGAACTGCCTTACGACGGTCGCACCTTTTGGTAAGCATCGGAGATGTCTTTCCCCTCTGAAAACTAGTAATACAAATCTCAGTTAAAAATGCCCCAAGGTGGATTGTATCAAAGCAAGGCAGTATAATGCACCAGCTCTACATTATATAATGAAAAGTAAGCCTAATCCTAGAACGTCTCAGATGTATAAGTGTATTGTCCGGCCTAAGATATTTTGTGTATTTTCATACTCAAATTGATGCTGCCTCAATTCATTTACCACGCTGTTACTGTTTGCGTGTTTTCTTATTGCACGGATCAAAGCTTCCTAGTATCATTTTTCAAGCTGTAATATTTTATGTATTTCCATATTAAAAGGATCGATGGTTCCCAAGAAGATGGATCCTATGGTCGTCTCCTGAATGATGAGTGGCGTTACCCAAATGCTATGGCAAGATTACTTTTTGCGGACGGGCGACTTCACATTGCCTACTTCGCTCACAGATTCATCAAAACTGGTCAAGAAATTCGTTTCAACTATAATCATAATAGTGATTTTCCATGGCGACAGGTAATTTGTGGCTTTAATGTAAGCAAATTAATACTTTCACTGTTGAGGTGTATGGACGAATCATTTGGGAAAGAGAACAATCATTAATAGCATTTAACGTTTAAAAATACATTACTATGTCTGATAAATATAAATGTGCTATTTCTTTTAAGGCGTCCTCATTGTCGTGTTTCTCATGTCCCGCCGCATGCAAAATTCCCTCCCGCCGAAAGAATACAAATATCATATATTCCGAAATTTCTCACCGTCCATCAGCATTTGTATCTCGATTCTTGAAACCAAACTCTTTGCTACATTTATTTCTGTGTTTTGTCAAATAGAATTCGCTTCCACACTAGTTCACATATAAAGCAGGGAGCGGTGTTGATGTTTGAGAAAGCACCTGCGACTGGGTCTGGCAATCACACAGGCGGGCCTCTGTCATATATGTGAAGTTTGAGGGTGGTGCTACCTTGTCCGTTAAAGTAGACATAACTTGCTACCAATTTTGAAACCCTCCGGCCTACTATCTTTGGTGATTCACTGAACGATAAGAGAGTTAAAGTGACTTTGTACCTCAAAAAGATTGACTCTGAACCATCACATCCTGTCCAAGTTTCCCTTCATCATCCTGTACGCCTGGCTTACTTGCAGTGAGCCAATTTGATAACATTTACCATTATTTCGCCTGTTTGTATGTTTATTTTGTTATTCCGTACTTCATACAAATATATATAATCGAAACCGTCAGGGTAGTCAAAACTTTCTCACTGTTAAACTATAGACAAGTGCGTACTTTGATCTACTGTCTCATTACAAGAAGATACAAGACATTCTGATTTAAATATTTCTTTGCAGAAACCTAAGTTGAATCAGTGCTTGTAATAATAAATAGCTGAATTGTCCTATTTTCGCTCATCTGTGAAATTCGGGGAAACGATTAATATAAATTTCCATGAGAATATTGTAGGAATTTATTGTATGAATGCTTTTCAAATATGAAATCGGTTCCCCTTTGGAAGGGATATTTTGCATTTCTTTGTTATAAAATTTAAACTTTATTGAATTAGGGAGATCGTGCTCATCTGCGATTCTAATTTAATAGATATAAACATATTTAATGATCTGTTTAGATCTAAACCCGTGTAAAAAGATTTTCAAGACAAAAGTATCCCGTTTCAATTCGCCCGAGACTTCATGTCAGACGATACATATCTGTTTTAAAATTAGGATGATTTCTGAACTGATTCGAACTTGTTTTTTTGCAGTTTTTATGACTTGAAATAGGTCAAGGGAAAGAATGTTTTCAATTACAATATGACGGTTGTTTTATATCTGCATGTGCTTTCCTCTTAGATCCTTTTCCCAAATGTTTTTACGTTGAGTTTATTCGGTTTCAATTTGCGCTCAATAGTAGACCAGACAAATGTTTAATTTAATATTTGGCACACATCGTCAAAACCCTTTGGTTTCACATTGTTAGCTTTCACCACCTTCGGCCATAGGGAACCTCCTATTTTACTTGGTTTTTTTTTTTTTATTTTTTGCTCATCCATCACTCATCCCCCTCCCCGGCAACCCTTGGCGACGAGAAACACAAACATATGTAAGGAATCCCTACGGAAGGCCAGTTTATGTATGTTTATACAGTGACATCAGTGGCCACTCGCTTTCGTTTTCCGTACGTAAGCAATTGGTGGATTACCGTAAAACGGTAATTGCTTGAATGTTGTTTGATATACAACACTTTTTATTAAGATAATAGTCTGTAATAACAGTTACTTCATACTAGCGTCAGATGGACTATATCCTTAAAAAGTTACACATATAATGTAATAACATACCAGCAACCCTCTTAATACCATTGTGTAGTTTGATGTGTAAGGTTCAGTCATCTTCAGCTCATAACAAAGGCAACAAAGGAAGCATTGGACTTATGGCTTATTTGGTAATCGTCACAAAATGAAGTAGCAATTGAGTAGTGTTACTGTAGGATTCACCGTAGACCGCATATCAACTTAGTCCTCCACCTGTAGTGTGAACATCATGACCGTCAGTGACAAAGTATTTTGTTAATTTACATACCCCCTTAAAACAAGAAACGCGCAGGTAGATTGTTAGTAAAATTATTGTTCCTAATCGATATATGTAATTTGATATAATAGAAAAAAATATGAAATTTTGGAGCTCGATAGTCACATGTTGTCGTTGGACACAGGCATTGAAAACTGTTCATTGTCATGTCACAGAAGGTTGCACTGAACTCAGTATCTCGTGTGACCACCCCGGGCAGCAATCACAACATCTCCTCGGCACTGACTGGATAAGTGTACGAATTCTGTCCTGCGGAATTCTGCGCCATTCTACTTGTAACGCGTTGGCCAGTTTTTGGAGTGTCTGCAGCGTGTTCTGACGTTGACGTACATGTCGATCGAGTTCATTCCAGAGGTGTTCGATTGGGTCTGGATATCTCGACAGGCAGGGCAAGTCGTTGATTTTGGCATTATGAAGGTAGTCTACCGTGACACTAACTGTGTTCGTTGGAGCGTTGTCCTGTTGAAACAGCTCCCTCTGGCTTCAATGATTAGTAAGGTGAAGTTGAAGGATTTTATTCATGTAGCGATTTGCTGTCAAATGTCCCTGAACCACAACCAAGTCAGATCTCGTGGTGTAGGATATGACACTACCGTCACCGAAATTGTCGAATTCACGTACATAATTCTGGCCAAAACGCTCATTTCGACGACGATAAACACGTTGTCTTCCATTACGCTGGTGAAGAGGAAATCGTGATTCATCGTTAAACCACACTCATCTCCAATTTCCCAAATTCCAAGGCTGTAAGGTGGCACCAACGCATGCGTCGCTGTCGATGAATCTGTTGCAAAACAGGGACGATAACTGGTCTTCTGGGATGGATTCCAGCCTCGCGAAGATGGTTCCTGACAGTCTGGTCCGACATCCTCCTCAAACCAGGGATGCGTCCTGCAGTCTCCGTAGCTGTGGCATTGCGATGACGTAGGTGGAACAGTCGAATGTTGCGATCCTGTGCAGGGTGGAATTGAACTGTGTGTATCGGCCCCAAAGGCGGCAAATTGTGCTATGGTGGACGTTGAAGTGGCGTGCACCAGAAGACTGCGATTCCCCTCTTTGGATTCGTCCTGCGGCGATGTTCCGATCGGCAGCGCCGAGTCTCGGCATTTTCGAACTTGAAAAATGTTGACAATTGAATGGCAAATTATTGGCTTATGCTTGCCTTTTTATAGCCACTATCAAGAGTTACGAATGCCATTAGTTACACGTGTATTTTGCTTTACTGTTTTCCTCAATGACAGTGTGATAACAGTGCCGTTTAAGACATTGACCATGGCTGCGTATAAAAGGACCGTTTGTCGAATATCAGGCCAACAACATTTTCAAATAACATATATCCAATTTATATACCGGATTTTTTAGTGTAGTCAGCTTCCATGAACTACATACTACCTGTGCGTTTCTTTTTTTGAAGAGTGTAAATGAGGTTAAACTTTTGATATCGACCAACATCGTAGTAAGGGTCATGACTGTCACCTTTTCCTCCCAATGCTTGCCAAGATAACTATTTGATGTTTGTCGAAGGAGTGTCTTATCTGAACTAATGCAAGCTCATGCATGTAGAATATGCTTGGCAACAATAAGAGTCAGTGAGTTTGATTTAACACTTTGAGCAGTATTCCAGTTTAGTCAGGACGTGTCAGCTCAATGTTGGAGGAAGGCCCAAAGTGACGAAGGCCTTAAACGTTTACAACTTCGGTATAACCAGCGAATACGGGTATGGTGCTGACAAACCTGGAAACATAATCGGGGCAAACTCGGGATTCGAACTTGTACTTTCGTACATTTGTATTTGTTTTACATAATATTATCTGTTGATATTTTATAATTATTATATTAATATTTCAGGCATCGAAAGTGCAAACCAATTTTTGTATTCAAAGGACATGGTTGGACCTCCTCAAGACGACCTTTTTGCCGGTTTGCAAAATGGACAAAAAATTGTAATTTTCCATATTTGTTTATTGTATTATTAAATCAGCTCAATACTGAAATATTTCGTTCTTAGTGTCGTTGTTATGCTTGAGTGTATGAATGTCCAGTGTCGGTGTATTTTTTTCAGCACCGACTGCAATACCTATAAATACGACCTACAACTTCTACACGAGATAACGCTTGATCTCATTCACTCGGAGACATCGCTACATTGGTTGGTTGGTTGGATGGTTGTTTTACGCCGCACTCAGCAATATTCCAGCTATATGAGGGCAGTCTGTAAATAATCGAGTCTTGACCAGACAATCCAGTGATTGATATCATGAGCATCGCTCCACACAATTGGGATCGATGTAGTGCTTCAACCAAGTCAGCGAGCCTGACCATCCGATGCAGTTGGTTGCCTCTTCCGACAAGCATAGTCGCCTTTTACTATCTTCCCGAGGCAACAGAGCTAACTGACGTTAAAATCCCAGTTTCCACCCTTGCCGAACTAGGCTAGAATTCCTGGGCTCGATCGTAGGGCCACCAGTGACTATTACGAGTTATGTCCCTCTATGCCTCTCCTATAGACCAATCAGATTCCACCTGTCGTATCACTTGCTTTTGCTTCACACAAAATGGCGGCTTACAGTAAAGACGATCTGATCAATAATCAAGATCTATATTGTGATAAAACGGGTCTTACATCGCGAAGTTCATCAAATCACTTGAGCACCTTGACTAAAAGTATGAAAAGATTTGGAAAATATCTGTTGCACATGCTTTGCAAACCCTGCAATCAATCATAATCTCAATTTCAGTTTCCGAACCGGATTTCGATTTCATTGCGCGATTTTGATTGGACTATGCATAAGTCCATAATACCAGCCTTGTTCGGCAAGGATGGAAACTGGACTTTTATAGTCATTTAACTCTCTTGCCTCGGGAAAATTCCTTTTACGGCAAGAATGGGTCGTTGAAGACCTATTAAACCCCGGATCTTCACGGGTCACATCGCTACATTGAGATTGCAGTTTGTCGTGGGTTGCGTCCCTATGTCTGTGGACGGTGAGGTGAAATGGGGTTTAACGTCGCGTCAAAATTTATTGTACTTATAATTATATTGCGACGTGCATGCACGTGTGTATGTGGCTGCTTGTACTAATCCGGACTGATGACGATTTATAGTGCTAACCCACTGAGATACCATGCCGCAGTTGAACATGAATACCCCCACTAAGACCCAGTATACTGACTCCGAGCCTACGAGTCCTTGTTTTAGCCCCTTAATGCCGAGCGCCAGACAGGATGACAACAAGTACCATCTTTTAACGTCTTTTGGTATGACGCGGTCGGGGTTCGAACCCCGGGACTTCCGCTCCCCGGGCGGACGCGCTACTACTAGACTACAGGGGCGGTCATGTCGGTGGAAGAAGGTAATCTGGTGGTTGAGGGCACTTGAGCCAGGAACAGTGTCCAATATCCCATTCGCTGTACACAATAAAGCTTGGACTTATGCTTTTCAGTCCAGTAACTAATTTAAGAAACTTTAGATGAACCCTTTCTATAATTGTTAGATTCTCGTATCCCCAGATCTCGACACCATATAATAGTAAAGGGACAACGATTTCATCAAAGGCAGATAAGAGGCAATCTAATGGCAAAGTAACATTTCGGGGCTTCATGAGTAGGCTGAACATGGCTTTAGTTGCGTTTTCTGACCGAGATTTGACTGCTTGTATACATCGTCTATTCCTGTGTATATTTAGGCCAAGGTAGTTAGTTATATGAATCTACAGTTTCGATAGGGTCGTGGCCAATTGTGAAACATAATTTCGATTTGTTTGCAGGTCCGGCACCAAAGATCACAACTTATGTTTTTGTTAGATTATCATTTAACTTCCATAGAGCACAGTAGTCGGATAATTGATTTAACGATTTTTGTAGGTCTTTAGGGTTATCACTTATTATAACTGTGTCATCAGCCTAGAGCAGTATTAGGAGCTTGAAAAATACAGTAAGGTTAGTATCGATCAGATTTCCAAGGTCATTGCAGCAGATGTTGTTTATCATTAATGAAAATAGGAGAGGGTAAGGTTCTCACCCAGTCGTACACCATCATGACAAATGAAATCGTCAGAGAACTGGTTATTAATGCTAATTGTAGATTTGATGTTGTGGTACATGTTCTTGACCAGGGTTAAAAAACCTACCTTCTATTCCAAGTTTTTGAAGTTTATGCTATAGACCAACTTTATCGAATGCTTTAGTGAAATCTATAAAAACCGAATGTAATTTCTTTTTTTTATATTTCCATTATTTGCATCAACATTTGCATTGCAATGGTGATATCACAAGTAGAAAACACTTTTCTAAAACTTGCTTGCGCAGGATTTCACATGTTATTATCATCAACAAATTTAGTTAATCTGTTATCAAATATTTGGGTGGAGAGTTTGCCGATACGGAAGCAACTCAATGTAGTTATAGGTCTGTATGAATTAGGGTCTAGGCGATTGCCCTTCCCTTTATAGATTGGGTTCACAATCCCCGTTTGATGAAAGAATATTTTTCAGTGGGTTTGAAAATCGACCTGCTGCCGCCATCTTGGTCATGTGTCCTTCAATCGGCCATGCCTTGTGCAGGGACAACGTGAATTTCAAACATGAACATGACATATTGGGATCTTAAGTACCATGTTATCTAAATCATTTTGGATCATGGATCAATCTGGCATTATTGACCTCTGGGCGCTATTTGTCTTCTGGTGACTGAAGAAGGCATATTGATACAGACACTGGTGTGTCTTCTGATGAGGAATCTATATTCAGTGTTGACTCTTGGTCACGATATCTGGTTGTTGAACCCCTTAAAATCAACCCCTTCGTAGTTTTCAAATCTTTTCAAGGAATATGTGGTACTGTCAAAAATGCTACTCGTCCCCAGTCTGGTTCACGGCTTGTGGAGTTTGCACAGAGGCAACAATCTCTAAACCGTCTCCAAGCACATTATTTCGCAAATACTGAGATTGTTGTCTCAGTGCGCAAAACTCTCAGTTAATGTCGGGGCATTGTACGCGACCGTGCCAAGTGCCTTTCAAACATGTCAGAAGAGGAAATTGCAGCAGAGCTGAAACCTGAAGGCGTAATATCTCTAAATCGGTTCATACAAAAAGATGGCGACAATCTTATTAAAACCCAAACGTACCTTTTTAAACAAATTAAAGGCCTGCATCAATCAAAGCTGGATATTTCAACATCGGATTGGATGTGTACATACCAAATGAACTCTGTGGTTTAAATTTCAGCAGTTTGGACATGGAGCTAAGTCCTGTCATAACTCAGCAATTTGCTCCCACTGCAGTAAGCAGCATGATGGCGCTGGTTGCACAGATAACATCAAATGTGCAAATTGCAGTGGTGACCACATGTACTCTTCGAAATCATACCCCCTCTTTTGTGACACAGACTAAAATCCTGAAATTAAATATACCAAAGATATCTCATTCTGAGAAGCTTAAAATCTGTTTAAAGGTGAATCAACCACTACCACCTCTTCCCTGACCTACTCGCATTACTATTGACCATTTAGTTCACTTGGTGTCATTTGATATAAACAAACAGCATGCAGTGTCTATCGTTTTTTATTTACAAACAGCGTATGTCAGTACATGGAAGCATGGTATTTTATAAGACTTACATGACTTTGGGTTGCGCGCCCTTTTGTATCAATTTATATCCATTTTTTAACAGACAAACAATTTCAAGTTCTTGAGGATTCAACCATGTGTGTTCAGTATAATCAAGATGTCCCACAGGGCAGTATCTTATTTGTTACATTGTTCAGCATAAAAATAAATAGACTTTCCAAAAAGTCTTAAACGATTCACTTGATGGATCACTTTTAGTGGATGATTTTAACATATCATGTAGTGGTAAAAACATGCATACTGTTGAAAGGCAACTTTAATTATGTTTAAATAAGACAGTTACAACAGTGTCAAAATAAGATAATAAATTATCGTTAGAAAATGGTTTTAAATTTTCAAACTCCAAAACAAATTGCACACACGTTTATGGGAAATACAAACCTCATAAAGACCCTGATTTAGTTTTAGATAGCACTCCGTTAAAAGTTGTAAAAGAGGCCAACTTCTTGGGTATTATCACTGATCACCATTTAACCGTTTTACAACACAAAAAAATGTCTGAATGTCTGACAGGTTGACCTGTCATTAACTAAACTAAGAAATCAGAAACATACAACTACTGTACCAACAAGAATATAATCAGTTGCGGAACACATAAACACTTATGAATCTATATTTACAGATGGATCCATGGATTGTGACGTGGTTACCAGCACCACCGTCTTGATTACCAGATAATAGGTATATTTGTAGAGCCGAATCCAATGCCATTTTAACAGCTCTGAAATATAAACAATCTGAGCAGGCTATTAATCTTCAGGCTATTAAAATATAACATGTAAGCATCCCCTTTAAATCGAAATTATTCAATTGTATGATGAACTTGCTACTGACCAATACGACATCATTTTCTGTTGGTTACCCAGGTATGTTGGAATCATTGGTAACACAATGGCTGATACTGCTGCTAACCAACACACAACAAATCTGTGACACCACTTCCAATTCCTTACAATGATTACAAACCTGTGAAGCAGCACACAACAAATCTGTGACACAACCACTGATTCCTTACGACTATGTTGATTTTTCCATCACCAGGAATAAATATTTCAGTGTAAAAACAGTCAAGGACCTTTTAGTCAGGTAAATTGTCATTTAATATTGTGCTTTTTATACAAAATAGAATCAATTAATAAATGTTGATGTACATAATGTGTTATTTTATATACTGGTAGTGCTAACTTGTAACATATTGTAAGTGGCTGTACCCTCGAGGGGGGTTGAAGTAGCGTAACATTATTGTCCCCCCAAGAGGGTATGGAAGTTCCGCATCATTCGCAGTACATTTGTGCACGCCAGACTTTTAAACGCAGTATTGTCGTCATTTCCATCTTAGGCTTAACTGTTACACTGTTGCCAGTGACTGTAGGGTGATAGAATCCTGCTGGGGTCCATGTGGGAAGCAAAGGTACTGTACGTCCCCATGATCCCTTGTATGGTGATCACCCTTCAGTGACTGGTGATCTCTAGTTCATTTTTATATTGTGTTGTTAACTCTCTGCTTTTAAATATTCTCACTAGTTTTAAATCGAATCTGTGATATTCTACTTATTGTCCTGTCCATTGTTGACAGTTTTTTATTTAGTCTAAATATATGTTATTAATGTATAACTTCTCGTCACGATATGGCTGAGATACTGCCGATGTGACGTTAAATATTTACAGCTCTGAAATATAAACAATATAAACATAACTCATATTATTTTCGGACTCTCTCGTGTCTTCAGGCTATTAAATATATATCATGTAAGCATCCACTTTTAATCGAAATTATTGAATTATATAATGAACTTTCTACTGGTCAATCGTTTTCTGTTAGTTACCCAGCCTTGTTGGAATCAATGGTAACACAATGGCTGCTGCTGCTGCTAAGTAGAACACAACAAATCTATGACACCACCACTGATTCCTGACAGTGATTACAAACCTGTCATTAGATTTTACATCAGAGATCTCATGCAAAAGAAGTGGGACACGCAAGTATGTATAAACAAACTACATGAAATAAAACCAAATATCGGTTACACCTACTTTGGTTGTATCTCCAGACTGGAAGAGGTCATCATACGATGATGTCGTATTGACCACAGCATATGTACACATGAATATTGAAATGATTTATTTGTATCCATTGTGATGAGAGAATCACAGTCAAGCAGGACATGATTTGCTGTATTTTTTGTCATTACATGGGGTAAACATTTCAAATCATTATCTCTGAAGGATCTTTTTACAAATATTAGCATTGATTTAATAACATGTTTTTTTTTATCGAAATAGAATTCTGTCATAACTTTTGATTACTTCGACCTGTATAAAATGAATGACTTTTTAATATTGGTAGAATAAATTTAATAACTTAGATTGTTTATTGCTGTACCCAGAATTGGGTTGAAGTAGCATAAAAGGACTGTCGCCCGGCGAAGGTACATAAGACCACGTCCATCAAAGTATATTACTACCACGGTTTTAATCGCAGAATATGTGTTCTTTAAATTCGGCGAAATTTGTCACTAATCGCCAACTCAAGAAATGATCCTGCTGGGGTCCATACAGGAAGCAAAAGTACCTTTAGTCCCTAGTATGGTGATCTATGTATACCTTTGATTGCTGGTGATCTGTAGTCCTTTTGTATTTGTGATGATACCAGGTGTTCGCAAAAAGGTGAACGTATCATGCCCTACTGGTAGTACCGTCCCAAACTCATAACAGATATCTGCTATCACAAGCATGTGTTTATGAACCACTTTCAGTGTATGATTTTACCAGATGTTCGCGAAAAGGCGCACTCAACACATGCAAATATGAGGCAAAATGTTCACCTGCACGAACACGGAAACATGTGGTACAAGTCGGAAAAGGGAATTGCGATCGGACACCACATCTGTGAAACAGAAACATTGAAAGTCTCATCTAAAGTCCTGCTGTAACTCTGAACAAACACAAACGTTTGTGCTTTATTGTCTTTTGTGTGCTATATTGTCACTCTGAATCTTTATAAATAGATCTAATTTTGAAATAGCTTAGTCATCTTCTTTTATTTCTTGTTCATGTGGGTAATTCTGGGGAACGGAATTGGCTATGTGACCATTATTGAAAATATCAGATCACCAACAAATATGTCCATCTTCTTGGACAAATTCAGTAGGTTTAAATGTGCTGGGATTGCTATATACAGGATTGAGGAAACAGGTCAACAAGGAAGGGAGCACATCTGGTGCCCATTAGAATATCTATTTCTTGCCCAATTTCGTATATATGTCCAGCATACCACACATCGATTTATCAGTAAACTCCGATGTCATTTGCTTTCATTTCTGACAAAATGTCCTGTACGTTTGAAGATAGTGATGTTACTATATCTAAGAATTGACTTTCACTTTGTGTGAGTTCATTTGAGTATGAATCTTCATAGTGTTCGGGCCAAACTGTATGAACTTCAGAGACAGAGATTCGAAATTAAGGGAATTGCAATACAGAAATTATTATGTACCTAGATAAATTTAGGTTTCTGCGAGTGAGGAAGTGGCTATAGGCACTGAAATTCAGAAACTTCTTGACCATGAGGAAACAATGGACGCTATTTCGCGTGATGGAGAAGGTATATACTCCATATGAGTAGGTAAATATAGATGGATAATTCTTATAGGCATATATTAAATATGTTCAACAAAAACATCCAGTATGAGCAGATTGTTTTATGTCCTTTGACTTGAACGATGATTAGTTACTACTCTGTGCCATTGGCAAAAAAGCACCGAAAATACATGATATTTATTTCGACAGGTAAATTATACGAATACACTTGCCTGCCAAATGACTTAGCATCACTAAGTTGTGGAAGCCAGCGCATGCATCTCTGAGACAGAGGCTGCACAGTAGTTCCCTACCTGGATGATTCTTACCTTCACGGTGGCTTTACTCAGGAACATAAAAAATGCGAAATAGCCTCCATTGTTTCCTCTTGGTCAAGAAGTTTCTGAATATCAGTGCCGATGGCCACTATCTCACTTGTCGAAACCTCAATTTCTCTAGGTATATAATAATTTCTCAAGATGATCTTTCTAAAATTAGAAATCATCACCAGTAAATTTGCAAAGAAAAGTCTGGTTTGATTTGACTTTGACCTTGGTCGCATGGTGCTTGCATGATAAGAGTCAGGCAAAAACTCTGAATTAATGTAACTCATACCCCCTCGTGCCCCATTGCATCGTGAAAAATCATATATGTCAGTACTGAACCAGCAGAATCCTGCTTTCTACCAGCGTTCCTGCAAAACCAAAACTCCTGTCGATCCATGTTAGTACACTTTCGCTTGGGCAAAATCACCTGTCCAAAGTGATGAAAACATTTACAGAAATAATTGCGTTAGGGCCATTACTGTCACTCGTTTTCCCATGCCGGAAAAGAGGCACGTGAAATATATCAAAAATATTGTTTACATTACATGTTTAGAAAATACACAACCACCTACCAAGAAACCTACCACCCTTTTCACAGACGAGCTCAAATTGCTCTTCGTGCCATGCCGGTGTCCCGGTATAAACTCTCCCCCGTACAAATTCTCCCCCCGGAAATTTTATACCGGTACAGATTCTCCCCCTGAAATAAAATCTCCCCCGGGCGGATATATTTCGCACCCCCCTCAGTATAAAGTCTCCCCTCTGATTATTCGGTTTGTTGCAATGTCTTTAAGTACTATATTCTTTAAATAGTTATCTTTAATGTAAGGAGGGTTACTTTAAAAGATAGATTATGAAATATCGTCATAATGAATTGATATTTCGGCATATTTTATTTGGTAACTGTACCTTCCATCCTAAAATAATTATAAGACATAATCATACCAAACAAATTTGAATGAAATGACTTAATGTAACAAATACATGTATGGTTACTGTCGTAACTGAAATTCAGAAATCTTATTAATCCTCGAAAACATTCGGTTTTAACACTAACTACGTAAAAACTGTCAACATATCCACGCGCGCCTCCAGCTCAGGCTGTCCGCTATACTCTGATTTAAGATCTAAAATATATTCCATATTACAGGCTACGATTTGAAAATGGTATCAGTTGTGGGTGAGGTGAGGTGAAATTGGGTTTAACGTCGCGTCCAAGATTATTGCACTTATATAGCAACGTGAATGCACGCGTGTGCGTGTGTGTGGCTGCTTGTACTGATGCCGATTTATAGTGCTAGCTCACTGAGATACCATGCCGCAGTTAAACATGAATACCCCACTCAGACACAGAATACTGACTCCGAGCCGACCAGTCCTTGCTTTAAACATACACCATCATAACTATCTAATTCAGCACTGATTAAATCTTTTTTGTCTTTAAAACTGCGTACGTTTAGATGTATAATCTTTAAATCTGGACTATGCAAAGGTCCTGGATTCGGATGGATATCACCACAGCAGAAGAGAAAAATTAAAACTAAGAATGATTATCTGATATTATATGAGCAAAGTAACCCAAAATATAGAGGAATGTGTATCATCTTCCCGAAATGATTAGCATGTAGAATAGATTCATAAACACCCACCGCCAGCCTGTATTGAACAACATCAACCGGCATCGTCAAAGCAAAGTATACATGTGATTGCAACAATCGGGCTGGCGGTGAATCTTAATGAAAAACACATTGTTAAAAAGACACACTGAAACTGATTTGCATAACTGATGACCACAACATATTGCAAAATATCAAAACAGTAAAAATGATACCTCGTACTCAATCGCCAGCTGTCAATATACAAAACAGAATAATACATCAAGATGACAGTTTTCATGTAAAGATTAAGCATTTCTAAGGAAATTAAAGATACATATATCTAGATATTGTGTATATCTTTAAGTTGCTTAGAAATACTTTATCTCTACATGGAAACTGCCATCTTGATGTATTATAATGTATTGTATATTGACAGCTTGTGATTAATTGTTACCAGATGGCTCCAGCTGGGGTAGCAGACGACACACTTTCCAACAATGGGGAACAGTGTAAAAATATGAGTAGGCTGGTTATCATCGAGCAGACGACTCACCAGTCTAAGATATATTGAAAAAACACACACTTAATTCTCAACCTTATCTAATGTTAATTCAACAATTTATCACACACTTAGCAGTGGGATATTCTGTTAATAATCTCTCATAATTCTATTGAATGGTTCTGTACATTCTATCAATGTTTATTTGTATAACGTACAAAGCTGTTTTATGTAAATACAGAAGTAAGACATTAATAAATTATTGTCTGTCTGTCTACAATGTATACCGTACAATTTAACCGATTACACACAGGAGCTTCACTTTGAGCTCTTTGTTTTCTTTAAATACCGCGATCTGAGACACTATAAAGTGGTATTTAGGTAGACATAATACTTGTCTATAGATGTAAACACATTTGATGTTACATCTGTGATGTTTAAGTTGATTTTGACAGCCCGGGCCAAGTTGGACCCAACACAAGCCAAACACTTCTGATAGAGACTATGTTGAGAATGTAGAGGGAAAAGGGCTTCACTTTGAGCACCTTGTTTTCTTTAAATCCGCGATCTGAGACACTATTAAGTGGTTTATAGGTAGATAAAATACTAATCTATAGGTGTGAATCCATTTCATGTTACATCTGTGAGGTTTAAGTTGATTTTGACAGCCCGGGCCAACTCGGACCGAACACTTGTGAGACTGTTGAGAGTATGGGGAGAAGAGGTCTACTTTAACCAACGCGTCTGCTTTAAATACGATGAACAGTGACATTATTAGGTTGTATTTACTTATATATAGTATGTTCCTATAAATATAAACGCTACGCCGACAGATGGAAATTTGTATCACGATAACTTGAAGTATTTGATACGTTTTAAATCTTATTTCGTTAATATTGATTAGAAAAATTGGTCCGGCTAGTCAAATTGGTCCTCTACACACGTTTGTGGTTGGTGATTGTTCAGTAATGTCATGTGTGCTGGGGGCGAATATATTTCGTGACACTGGATTACGCAGAGAGAAGGAGTTTTAAATCAGTCATGGTAAACTGGAAATAAACATACTGTGTTTCAAATAGAGATTAATGTTAGACTGTGTTGATAGTCTCTGCGAGTTTCAAATCAAATCAGTATGACATTTATCTCTTTTTTAAACATAGTAACTAATTTTACCACTGTCATTGTAAAGCTGCCAATGTGACGTCATTGTGACGTCACAGTATTTGTGTACACTTGTATTGTGACGTCATAATATAGCGATGTTATAACTTTAATCACTTAGGATTGGCCGTGTATTGTTTGAACACAGGTTTTTCGATTCATACCTCAATGAACCGACACAGTCAGTCATTGTAACGAAAACATGCATTATTATTATTATTAAAGATTAATCCACAACAAATCCACATAAATCAAAGCAGATAAAAATGAAGAGATTGATAAATATTCCCGGCGTTTGAATACGTGCTGTGTCTTGACACGAATCAGGTGATGCTTTTCTTGAACACAACTTGACACAAAGTCAGTAGGCAATCAACTGAGCGTAGCATCAAACAAAGTTCATAGGACCTGTCAATCAAGGCAATAGGTGAGAAGAACTGGAACAAATATGTCAGGGAGAAGGCGGCCGTTCAAACATTAGGGAAGACACAGTATGGAAACAAACATGTTAGAAATGAACGCGAAGTCATGAAATTTGTGGAAACCAGGCGAACGAGCCTGTACGTTTGCTGTTTCATTCCTTCTCGGCCTTCGGCCTTGAAGGGTGGTTTGCGTAATGAAAGTAAATGCATTTCGATAAAACGTTCTATGCATGATAGTACAGGTGACCAGAAACAGGGAATTCCCCCGACTGTAATTGGAATTCTCCGACATTCCGTAGTGGTGAATGTAGAAGGCTTATTTTTTAACATTTATTGGGAATAAGTGCATTAACAACCAACGTGACCAAATTCAGCTTGTCAGAATACAGTACAATGAACACAACGTCAATTTAATTATTTCTTCCTGATGAATGTAAACAAGTAGGAGAACAATTTATGTCGTATCATTAGTGCGTGCGTTTACTAAGCTGTTGCCACAAGACTTTGTACTTTTCTTGATTAACTACCGGCTGTGTGCAAGACTTTAACAAAGGCGAATACTATGCCATTGTTCATCACAATTCATTAGATACACAATGCAGCATTTTACCTTCTCTACGAGTATTTGGCTATTGAGCTTGCAGCACCTTTGAGTTCACAACTGGAAATGTATAGGCTCTGTATTTTGGTGACGGCTTCTTTCACAATTTGGAATAAGGATGAATGTATGGCACTGACGGTGGCTGAGGTATGTTTGTTTCCTTTTTTAACGTTTACACTGACTTCATTGATGTGAGTATGAGATGTGGATGAGTGAAATCCCCCTGCACAGTAAACAGTGTTTACTTTGTTTAAAGAAGAAGTACCTTGTTGAGAGAATTTTCGGATTTAATTTAGGTTTTAGTCTTTATCCCTGTCACACCCGATGGACAACTTATATATAGATGTAGAAATCGTTCTCATCATAAATATTAATACGAGAGACAATGAGCATATTCAAAGGGGAACATGGTAGAATCTGCCGAGTGTCATTTTAATATTAAGAAATAAACCACGAGTGGGAGTTGTTTATCGTACAGTAAAACACTGTGTCCACTGAATCTTTGAGATATCAACATGTTGTAAGTCTTTTCAAGGATGTCAATCAAATGAACAAGGTTTAAAAACAATTACATGTTTGTAAATGATGATGACTCCCTGATTACACTCCGACCTCGGGAATGTCGAATACGTCCATTTTATGTGGAGGGGGTTAAGTTTCTTATTCTCACAATATTTAGCTCATTATCTGCATCTTTTCTCCCAATAGTTTTATCGTGAATTAACCAAGCTTCTTTATTGTTCGTTGTGATTTTTCACCTAGCTATCTTATATTTCAGATTCAACATTACCCTATTTCATTTCAAAGATCCTACTATTACCGTGTTATGTACAGATATTTCTTTCTGTAAAACTATATCCACATCGAAACTGATAACTTGAATCTGAACTGCAGTAATACATATTTTATCGTTACCTGTTTCTCCTCCCAGCATACCAGACAGCTGATTTTGCGATCAGACATGTCGCCCTTATACTTTCGCATAGCTCGCCCTGGGGCGGTCGGGTAGCAAAGTCACGCCCAAGACCCGGGTTCGATTCCCGACATGCGTACAATGTGTGAAGCCCATTTCTGTTGTCCCCCACCGTGATATTGCTTGAATATTGCTAAAGACGGCGTAAAACCAAATTCACTCACTCACTCCTGTAAAACTGATAACTTGAATCTGAACTTAGCTTGACCTGAAGTAATAAATACAAGTATTATCCTTGTCTTTCTTCTTCCCAGCATACAAGACAGCAGATCAAGGAAGCAAGGGCAGCTATCCGACGATCCGACATGTCGCCTTCATACCTTCGCATTACACTGCTTGGACTGCCGATTGGTAGTGTATTTCATTGCAGTAGCTTGGTTTTGTGGTGTACGCTTCCCAGCGTTTGCCGTAAAAAACCGTTATTATGCCTTTGCTGTGACTACTGAAACTATACTTAAGTTGTGCCTACTGAATACATGAATACTTTATTCATGAAAGGGTTCACTATTTTACAACGGAACGTCACAACTACAGGGTAATGTTTAATTCACCTAGCAATACAGTGATAAACTACACTGTCATTGTACCTATGTCGTAACTACAGTAATTACATATGGTCGTAACCACTGCAATTATATAGCTTGACCACCATACCTTGACCTGAGGTCAAGCAATAATTGTAAATATACTTGTTCCAAAATGCTACCATGTATTTTCCAGTACCATTATGGTATAAGACTTGCTAGAAATATTAATTTTTGTAGTACTTGGACTATTTTTGAACATATATAAGTATCAAAGTATGCATCTTCCTACTGTCTTCAAAGAGCAAACACAATACTTTGCATTGAGAGGTTTTGGGAGGGGAATACGATTTTGCCCTGCTGAACTGGTAGCGCTGTGTATCTTAATGGACTATTTACACTATTAACTCTGTCCAAGTACTATTTACAACACTATGCAATCATGTCTCTTAAAGACTCATTGTCCTGTGTCCACGGATTTGTAAACGTAATGACAGAAGGCAGGCGAAGATAATTATGTTATGTGATCAGTATCTGATAAAAAAAGCCTCAATCGTATGTCAACTGATGAAGTAACATTTGATGTTACACTACACAATTGATTGTTTGTTCGCAGGAAGGGGGATAATTGCTGGCAAGGATTTTGGTCCAGGCGATTATATTACCTACTACCATGGAAAATATTGTGTAGAGAAGCCAATAATAGACGAGTACACGTTCGAACTGCCTTGCGACGGTCGCACTTTTTGGTAAGTATCGGAGCTGTCTTTCCCCACAGATCCCATTTTAAAATGCCTCTAGATGGATTGTATCAAAGCAAGGCAATCGAACCAGTATAATGTATGAGCTCTACATTATATTTGGAAAAGTAAGTCTTGTAAGGGTTGTACATTTGGAGATTATATATACCAGATCCAGATAGTCTCAGATCATGTGTTTGAACTTGTTTGTTATCAAAATATCCGATGCAAAAGTGTGTAAGTGTATTGTCCGGCTTAAGATATTTTGTATATTTTCAAATTCAAAATTGATGCTGCCACAATTCATTCACCACGTTATTACTGTTTGTGTGTTTTCATATTTGAAGGATCAGTGCTTCCTAGTATCATTTTTCAAGCTGTAATATTTTGTGCATTTTCATGTTATCAGGATCGATGGTTCCCAAGATGATGGATCCTATGGTCGTCTCTTGAATGATGAGTGGCGTTTCCCAAACGCGATGGCGAGGTTAATTTTTGTGGACGGGCGACCTCACATTGCCTATTTCGCTCACAGATTCATCAAAACTGGTCAAGAAATTCGTTTCAACTATAATTATAATAGTGATTTTCCTTGGCGACAGGTAATTTGTGGCTATTTTTGTGGGCCAATTAACACTTTCAACATTGAGGGAAATTAATTTTGAAATGAAAACCATCCTTTATAACATTTAACGTTTAAAATGCATTGCCGCGTGTGAATAAAATTTGTATTTGTAAAACAAACCCATTTACTATCATGTTTAATAATCATTAATGTGCTATTTCTTTGTGGTGTTTCTCATAAAGTAGACATAACTCACTACCACTTTTGAAAACCGTACTACTACCTTGGGTGACTCCCTGAGCGATAAGAGCGTTAAGGTAAAAAAGCCTGACTCATGCTGTCCAAGTTTACCTTCATCAACCTATACCCGCGGTGTACCTGCAATGAGTCAATTTGATATTCACTATGATTTCGCCTATTTGTACGTATATCTTGTTATTTAGTTATTGATACAAAAATAAATAACCAAAACCGTTAGGGTAGTCAGAACTTACCGGGCAGTTATCACAGTTAAGATATACACCAATGCGTACTTCTATCTACGGTCTTCTTACAAGAAGATGTAAGACATTCTGATTCATAAATTGTTTGCAGAAACACAAGTTGAATTAGTGCTTGAAATATTGAATAGTTCTGAAATTTGCGTGACATCTGTGAGTTTTAATTTTTCACTAGGTTGACTGTCGTTATCCTATTTTCGTCCATCTGTGAAATTCGGAAAAAAACGACTGACAAATATATCCATGTAAATATAGTAGGAATCTATTGTATGAATGCATTTTCAAATATGAAATCTGCTCCGCTTTGGAAAGGATATTTTGTGGTTCTTAGTTGTAAAGTTTTAACTTTATTGAACCAGGGAGATCATGTCCATCTGCCATTCTAATTGAATAAATATAAAAATATTTAATAATCAATCAATATCTAATCCGGTGTAAAAAGATTTTCAATACAATACTATCCGGTTCCAGGTCGCCCGAGACTGCATGTCAGTTATAAAATTAAACTAAAGAGGATGAGAGGAAGAGAATTTATGGATGTAAACTTCTTTATTATGAGGAACACAACGTTTCGGAATATATGTTACTCCTTCACAAGGTAAAATGATATCACTTTTAACTTCCTTTCAAAGACTTAAAGGGAAAGAATGTTTTTAGTAAAAGTATGATTTTATGTGATGGTTGCTTAATATATCTACATGTGCTTTCCTCTTAGATCCTTTTCCGACAGGTGTTTTCATTTGAGTTTTTCGGTTTCAACTAGCCAGACATATGTTTTATTTGTCAAATATTTGGCACACATCGTTGAAGTCCTTTGGTTTCACATTGTTAGCTTTGACCACCTTCAGCAAAAATGAAGCTCCTATTACTTACTTACTTACTTACTTTGGAGATTTAACGTGCGCTTTCCGACTGATGCGTTTTCCGCACACGGGCCCGGCCAGGCCATTTAATGTGTTTCCGAAAGGAGCGAAGGTGGTCTGTGCAACCCAAGAGGGGGCTTTAGGGGTTGCTTATATAGAAATTGGGAATTTTGAGATTTGGAATAGATGCCGATGGGGTTGGGGAGGAGAACTAAGGGAGCTGGGTATGGTGGATGTGTGTTTGTTTATGTGATTTTGATTTGGTAGGTTATTATGTTTTTAGATGCGTTTTATTAGTTCCGTTTTGATTAAGAATACGCCTAAGGCCTTGAAGTTTTCTAGTTTATTTTGTGGGTTTAGTATTGCTTCTAGAGTGAGAGCCTTGTTTAGATTGAGGGTGGTTTGTAATGCGGCATCCCTTGGCAACCCACCACAATATGTAAGGAAACCAATAACAAAGGACAGTTTATGTATGTTTGTACAGTGTTCTCACGTCAGTGGCCACTCTCGTTCGTGTCCCGTACGTACGCAATAGATGGAATATCGTAAAATGGGAATTGTTTGAAATGTTGTTTGTAAACAACACTTTTGATCAGGATGTTAGTCTATAATTACTATAACTCCAAATGTAATAACATACCAGCAACCCTCTTAATACCATTGTGTAGTTAGATGTGTGAGGTTCAGTCACCTTCAGCTTATAACAAAGGCAACAAAGGAAGCATTGGACTCTACTCGGTTTATTTGAAGTAGCAACGGAGTAGTGTTATTGTGGGATTCACTGTACACTGCATACCAACTGATGCCTCCATTGTAGTGTGAACATCATGACCGTCAGTGAGAAAGGTTTTTGTGATAATTAACATAAATTAGGTTATAATTTCGACAACGACCAATATCGCAGTAAGGGTCACAACTGCCACCTTGTCCTCCCAATGTTTGCCAAGATAGCTATCGGATGTTCGTCGAGGGAGTGCAAGGATATCCGAACTAAAGCCAGCTCATGCATGTAGAATATGCTAAGTGACAATAAGAGTCAGTGAGTTTGATCGAACACTTTGAGCAGTATTCCAGTTTTGTCAGGACGTATCAGCTCAATGTTGGAGGGAGGCCCAAAGTAAAGAAGGCCTTAAACGTTTACAACTTCGGTAAAACCCGCGAATACGGGTATGGTGCTGACTAACCGAGAAACATAGTCGGGGAAACCAGGATTCGAACCAACAATCATATGGTTCTGGCGATTCAACAGGAGACACAACTCTACAAGTAACAATAAGAGCTCGAGGCGACGATGCCATATACAGAAGGGAAAAAAGGCTCAATATATATAGTATAACTATGGATTAATATCTCGTTGCATCTTTGCGTTTAATCTTCATATGTATTTTTGTACTTTAGTATTTGTTTGACATACTATCATCAATTGATATTTTGTAATGATTATATTAATATTTCAGGCATCGAAAGTGCAAACAAACCTTTGTTTTCAAAGGACATGGTTGGACCTACTCCAGACGACCTTTTTGCCGGTTTGCAAAATGGATAAAGAATTGTAATTTTCCATATTTGTTTCCTCTTTTATTAAATCAGTATTAACACTGAAATATTTCGTCCCTATTGTCGTTGTTCTGCTTGTATGAATGTCCTGTGTCGGTGTATTTGTCTTCAGAACCGACAGCAATGCTATAAATACGACACATAACTCGCTTCTGCAGGAAATAACGCTTGATCTCATTCACTCGGAGACATCGCTACACTGAGATTGCAGCTTTGCTGACCATTGTGACGTATCGGTTACCATGATTTCACAATCAAATGGCATCAATAACACCTGTCACTGTAGTTGGTTAGCTGTACATTGTACACATTAGACAATGGTAAATGCTAGCTTCAAACTGAAACAGTTTGAAGAATGATTTTAACGATTATGTAATGATGATTTTAACGATTTTAAATACTTATGAAGTAACTCTACTAAGATATATTTAGATACCCAAATGTTATGAGTTCCTGGACTTCCTACACCGTGGGTCCCTGGGGTAGAATGTGTCTTAGCACTCGATGGCTTGTCGTAAGAAGCGACACAATTTGGCAACCCATTTGCCATAGCCTGCGCCCCTCAGTCGGCAAAGGACGGAATTCTGGTGGTTGAGGGCACTGGAGCCAGGAACATTCACCTAGACTGGTGGTAGAATGGGCCCGTTTCTGTCAATCGGCTGGCCAGGCCATGCACTGTGCATGGACAACTTGACTTACAAAACAATGTTATAGCAATGGTTTTGAACGTGACATATTGTGAGTTTATGTACCGTGTCATATAATTCATTTAATTTTGTCTATGCCAGAAGGTGGTAGCTCATGGGCCAGTCCGGGTTCTATTTGTCTTCAGGTGACTGTCAAGGGCAGAACAAGCATGACCGTTACCTTGTTTGACAACAATAGCTACCTGTATCCTTTTTGCTTGAGTATAGCACCTCTGTGGTCCTTGTGTTTGTAGTGGGTTTCCCCTTTAACACCGTCATTGTTGACACTCATGGCGGGATGTGAGCAGGTATGTTGAATTTATTTCCTTTCACTATGGCTAACTCACAATTCACTGGTTCTCGTACAAAATCACAAAAGGCATATTGACACAGACACTGGTCTATCTTTTGATGAGGAATCCATATTCAATGTCGACTCTTGGCCACGATTTCAGGTTGCTGAAGGTGTTGATGCAGAACACCTTAAAATCAATACCGTAGTTTCCAAATATATTCAAGGAATATGTGGTACTGTCAAAAAGGCTACTCGTCTCCAGTCTGTTTCAAGACTTCAAGACTCTTTTATTCTGTAATAAAGGCCTCCAGCCCAGAGTACATGTGTATATAATCAAGTCACAACAATTTTAAATTGCAAACAATTACAATCATTAAGAAAAGATCTACTATAATCATCAAAAGTAAGTGAAGCACTCGTACACTATATATAAAGTTGTCTCCCTTTAAACTCTGAGATAAACCTGCCTTGTCTGCGTGCATTTAACAATATACAGTGCTAAAGATTCTAACAAAGAATTATCTATCATAACTTTCTCAAATTTGTCGAGTGTAGAAAGATTACTAGTGCAAATACTTGGCAAAAGCATATTTCTGAATTTGTTATACATGTAACATGATGTAATAAAATAAACTTCATCCTCCGCAATTGATACACTCAGATTATCAAAACAATATTTACATACTCTGTCCTCTCTAGCAACTCCTCCCCACCGCCAAATTTCAACAGCCAGTTTTTGGTTACCACATCTGAATCGACTAAGAGCAATTCTTAAATTGTTATTCTTCATACTGTGCAAATACCTTTCAGGCTTCAACACTGATTTGATAATGGAATAATTACTAAGCTTACTTGTTTCACTTATAGATAGTGCCCATGTTTGTTTCCAACAATCCTGCAACCTTTCCCTACAAATTCTAAGGAAATGGGTTATGTCACCAACACCCTGTTCAAACCAAATTAGACCAAATCCAAGTATGTTCAACAGATATTTTATTCTAGTTGCCCATGTGGCTCTACCATCCCCATCTAACTGACATAACATCAGGTAGCAAGCCTTAGGATACCTATTTGTGGACATGTTTAATATTTTCAGCCAATTCTTAGTTGAATTGAACATGGTTGTTACATGTAATGGATACCGTCCTAGCTCCCCATGGAGTGTTTGAATTAACATGGAGAACTTTTCTAAGAAATTTGCAGTGCACATTTTCTATAACTTGAACACTTTCAAATTCCCAAACACATCATGCATAACATAAGACTGGAGAAACCATCCTATAAAATAGAAACAAGGACTCTTTAATGTTAAGCTTAGACTTTTTAAAGAATCCAAACAATCTATACAGAGCTTTTTCTCCTTGTTGTGCCAGGGTACGTCTTGCCAAACTCCATGAGAGCTTAGGAGTGAAAAACTCACCATGATACTTATAAGCGGATACTGCTTCCAGAGGAATACCATCATAATACCACTTTTCCTTTTTTGTTACTATACCACCTCTTCGGAATACCACGATTTTCGTTTTCGCCAAATTAACACTCATCCCATACTGACTGCTAGACAATCTATCTGGTGCTGTAACCTTCTAACAGAATCTCCAACATTAGCAATATCATCTGCAAACATGATCAAAGTGATGTTTTCAGCATACTCACTGACAAAAATACCCTTGCAATCATTAAACCTGTAATTACTAGCTCATTCAAAAACAGAGTGAATAACAGTGGGCTTATCATACACCCTTGCCTGGTTACCTATTGTACACTCAAAGAACTCAGACAGTGAGGACTTGTTAACTAGAACACATGATTTTAGCTGACTATACAGAGATGAGATAACTGTGAAAAATTTACCTTTTAAACCTTTTTGTAAAAGTACATATTTCAATAAATGGTGCTGGACGCTGTCGAATGCCTTCGAAAAGTCTCTAAATAAACAATAGCAGCGCCCTTTTGACTTGGAGTGGTATTTTTGAATAACTGATTGTAATACAAATATATTGTCTATGGTGCTATATCCATTTCTGTAGCCAGCTTGTTCCTCATACAGCTTTTCTTTTTCTTCACACCAGCCAACAAGTCTATTACTTAGAATTTTGGTAAAGGCCTTTCTAATTACTGATAACAAAGATATTCCCCTATAATTATAAGGATCTGTTTTTTCACCTTTTTTATGAATAGGAAATGTTATTGCATCTGTCCATTATGATGGGTAAACTCCAACAGATAATATGTTGTTAAATAACCTGTGGATATATGGTAAAAGTATATGAGATACACTTTTTAAATGTTCATTTAAAATTCCATCAGGTCCTTGCGCTTTGCCGTTGGGGAGATCATTAATTACCGATCTAATTTCCTCCATAGTAATAGTCTTATCTAAAACTTGTACACCTCAACATTGTCACAGCAGGCTGTGTGATCTTCATTATCCCTGATAAAGTTATGTACATGTTCACAGAAGTCAGAGTCAGTATCAAAGTTACCTCCCTTGCCTGTTGTAGCGTTTGATGAATTTCCATAAGTCCCGTGTGGTTACACCCTCATTATTTATCACCCGCATTACATCTGGTTTATCCTCCATGTCATATCTGTTTTGTTTTTTTTACATGCATTCTTAAATTTATTTCTTGTTAAAATCTAATTATTGAAGTTAATGTTAGAACCAGATAATCTAAACTTGTCTAAACACTTATATTTTTCACCTTTGAGAATCTCACATTCATGGTCCCACCACTAGGGCTGACTGGGGGAGTGCCCCTCAGACCCCTTATTTGATGTTATACCACTGAAAATAGCACATTTACAAATAACTTCAGACAAGTTGCTTACTGCCGCATTAATGTCATTTGTATCCAGATTCTTTACAAATGTCATTTGCAGCTCGCTGTTGCATGTTTCATTTACAAGTTGGTCAACATATACCTGGCTGGAGTTTGGTTTCCAATTTAGCCTATTCCATGACTTTAACTGCTGGCCTGTCTTGTGTGGATTAACTTGAGGGATTAAAGTAAGTCTACATGCCAGTGGTAGGTGATCTGATTCTGGTATGGCAAGTATGTCTAAATCTGAAACACTTTTGAACAAACTTGTAGAAACCAAGACAAAGTCTTTACACTCTTTCCAGTATGTGAGATGAAAGTGAAATTACCACACCTATCTATCCCAGATCTTCCATTTAGCATGTGTAGCCCCATCACTCGACATAGCGATAGTAGTGATCGTCCAAATAAATTCACAACATTATCCTTGGATATTCTTCTAATGTTAAAACAGTCAGTATCATATTCTGTGGTATGTGATGTCATCAAAATCTTGCTCAAGTCAAACCCTCGCATTCAAATCACCTATTACAGTAAACTGTATATTGTCACCATACTCAGATATGACAGTCATTAGTTGACTCCGGAGGCTCTCAATCCCATTTGTCTCATCTACAGTCCTGTAAAACGTTGAACTTTCTGGAGGGATATAATTGAAACACAATACTGTTTTCATGTATGTACAAGTTGTCCCATCAAACAATAAGAATATTCCATTTGCATAATTTGAGCATATTCTCGGGAACAAATGGGCAATGTTTTTCCGAACATAAACACATATTCCCCCAGGTACACGCCCTGAACCTGAGTACTCCCTTGCAACTATAAGACCAATGAAGATCCGGGGTAGAATAGATCTTCGGCAACCCATGCTTGTCGTAAAAGGCAACTAACGGGATCGGGTGGTCAAACATTTAACACAATCCTGTTTGGAAACCCTTTTGATAACCTTTGATAAAATCTGGACATCGGGAGAATTTCCTTCTTCATGGCGAGAAGCTATAACTGTTCCTGTACCTAAGCCAGAACGCGATCATACTGATGTTTCCAATTATCGACCTATTTCATTGATCAGATGTGTATGCAAAACCATTGAAAGGATATTTAATAATATCACCATTTAACCTTTTTACCACACATAAAATATTTTGAAAAGAAATATCTGAAGGCCCTTGACCAAATGTACAGGGCACTTATTCGCTCTAAACTGGATTATGTCTAATTTATTCGATTGTATTCATCATCAAGGCCTGAGGCTTTGCCGTGATGCCTTCAGAAACCCCCTATCATTAGTCTGTATATGGAAGCTGATAAGCCACCACTATAACAACGTCAGATCAAACTCTCATAACAATATCTCACAAAGTTCGATTCAAATCCAACTAATCCTGCATATGATTGTGTAACCATCTTTATGAGGACATGTACCATAAAAAGTCATTCCTCATTCCGCCACTTGGAATAAGAATCAAACCTGCCATTTCTGCTGCCAATATCACTCTTCAAAATATAGCTCCAACTCAGCTTTTGTCTTCTTCCCCATGGCAGTTGGTACGGCCAGAGGTTGACCTGTCATTAAGATTCAAACCAACTATTTTACCAAAAAGAATATAATCAGATGCGGAACACATAAACACTTATAAATCTATATTTAAAGATGTATCCAAGGATGGTGACGCAGTTGTCAGCGCCACCGTCTTGATTACCAGATAATACTTCTAGTTTTATAGCCGAATCCCATGCTATTTTAACAGCTCTGAAATATGTACAATCTGAGCAAGAGCACTTCATATTGTTTTCGGACTCTCACTCGTGTCTTCAGGCTATTAAAAATATATCATGTAAGAAACCTCTTGTCATCTGTGGTGAAAGTATATTTATTACTGCCACGGTTTTTATAGTAGAATATGTGTTCTTTTAATTCGACTAAATTTGTCACTAATTGCCAACACCCGAAAGGATGATGTAAATCCTGCTTGGATCCATACAGGAAGCACAAGTACTGTAAGATGCTTTACTCCCTGGTATGATGATCTACCCTCAGTTGCTGGCAATCTATAGCCGAATACTCCAGTTGTTATGGTTACATACTAGTTTGAAATCTACATCTGTGATAATCGAGTTCTTTTACTGTCCTTTGTCGACGGGTTTTGTAGTCTACATTTGTGTGTCATTTATATACTCCAGTATCACTTGATTTAGTCAAGATAAGGCTGCAATATTGGCGATGTTCCCATAAACCTTAACTCACTCAGTCCTGGACCTCCTGATTGAAAATACCTATGGGAATAGACCATTTAGACAAGTAGAAGGTACCATCCGGGTTGTGGAAGTGTGCCCCTCTCCCAGCTGATCTGTCTGTAATTGCATACCAACCGGATTGTTTTTACTACTTTAGTTGAATTAAAGATTTGACCTCATTTCTGTCAACAATAAAATGATAAATGAGCTTGTGTCGTCAACCTACCTATGCACTGCAAATCAGTGAAGACACAAGGTGCCCGCGAAAAGAATATCAAATGATGGCAAACACTGCACCAAGCTGTATGGCAAGAGGTATAAGTTCCGATCCCTTTTGTGAATTTCCCTTAGTGCAATATACCACCTGTTCCATCTCATGGTGTCGACATTTTCCAGTCGCTAAAGAGCAGGAGCATATTTCAAATTTCATGGAAACACACATTTAGCTTACATCTGTGCTATCCAATACTATGTCCTTTTACCGGGAGTTTTTACGGCTCTTTACTTACAGGACAGCCTCTGTGGACACGACGCCTTCAACTCAATTCATCTCTCACACATATTTAGTGATCATGCTACAGTCACATGGCAGGAGTACTGCTATTTTGTGTCAGTGTCAGACACCAAACACATGCTTTCTTACGCAATCTGAATGAGTTGTGGGTGTTACCGGCAGGGCAGGACATTCTTACCATTTTCATGAACACCTGTTTTCAGTGATCCATTAATATAAGTTTTACCGCTGTTCTATTTTGCCTTTTCCACCCACTGGAATCTGTTTCTTAGAAAAACCGACACTGGTTATTCTGTAGCCTTGTCGTTTTATGTTTAATGAATAGATGGACTGGCGACTTGGATGACAGCGTGGCATCGTATCCTGACGGCGAGGAATAAGTGCAATAATCTTGGACATTGCGATAATCCACATTTCACCTGACCTCATTTTTTCTCAATGGCACTTACTTAATGGATCTAGTGGTCATGATTCGTGACTTGGTTGACATCGTATCAAGATGACGCAGATCACTGCTCATGACACTGATCACTGGATTGTCTTAACAACACTGGATTGTTTAAAGGCCGTATCAGTGATGGCAGGAGTATTGCTGGGTGCAGTGTAGTCAACAAAATAATAACAAAGCGACTAAACGCTTTCCATATCCATAACCCTTACCTTTTATATGAAAATTGTGTGTAATACTGGTTGAGGAGACCATGCTTACCCTTTTCGCAAGAACCATCAATTTGTTGCACTTTACTCCATATATAATATGTTCGGGCAGATAATCGAGATTGAATATTCTGATGTTAGTGAGAACTCTTATTGATTTTGGTAAGAGATATTTGATGGAATTGCTGTTTACATGGATGAGGAAACAGATCAAACAAGGAAGAGAGCACATCCGGTGCCCATAAGAATGTCTTCTTCTTGCCCAATTCCATATGTATGTCCAGCATACCACACATCGTGTACTCAGTAGACTCTGATGACATTTGCTTTCGTTTCTGACAGTGATGTTACTATACTTATAAATTCACGTTGTGTGAGTTCATTTGAGTATGAATCTTCATAGAGTGAGGGCCAAACTGTATGAACTTCGGCGACAGAGATACCAAATTAAGGGAATTGCAATACAGAAATTATTATGTACATAGAGAAACTCTGGATTCTCTACTTCTTGACCAATAGGAAACATTGGAGGCTATTCCGCGTGAAGGAGAATGTATATCCTCCATATTTTTGAAGAAACAGAGGGATAACTCTTATATGCTACTGTGGTGCTACTCAGGAATGATCTGACAATGTGGCTGTGACAACTTCACAGTTGCAAGAGCTGGAGTTCATTTTCCACTCTGTTAGTCAAAATTAAGAAAATGCTAAATGCTATCTCGGCCCTGAATTTAGCAAAAGGCAACTTTTGAGCCAAAGTGTGTATCACCTCTGTAAAGAAAAATTATCTTGTGTGGTGGATACAAAATGTGTTTAGGGCTAGGAAAAATGTTACTGTTCTAGTACCAACTCAGATGTGTCCCATTCGGGCTGGAGAATATGCTTTGAGAATGGACCCAGGACTTATGCTGGGTGGAACCAATATTAGCAAAATAAACTTAGGTCACTCTGCGTTGATAAATGAAATAGCCACATACAGCTACACATTGGCAATGTCAGTGCCGTCTCATACAGTAGTTGCATGGGAGGCGCGATGTTTCTGGGTTGCAACCAAGTCAGTAGGAAGTTATGAAATTGCTGCATTGACAGAGCTGTTGGGGTAAGCACAACCCACATTGCAGATATCCAAAACGTGACACGGATGTCGAGCCTTGGGTTTTCAATAACAGAACTATGTAGATGTTGAGTAGAGAGGTATATAAGGAATGAGTTTACATCCGAGGTTTGCCAGAAGATAACTTTTTTTGTGTCCAGATTCAATAAGCAACTGGACAATAACGTCTCCTGGCGACCTGACACTACATCAATAGGTGTCGATGCATTTATCTGCATGTATGCAGATAAGTTGCCTCCTTTCAGCTTAATCTGCCAGTGTCTCTAGAAGCTGGCGAAGGAAGGGCGAGAGACGGTTCTCATTGCATCAAACTGGCCAACACAACTCTGGTATAAGCCACTCATGACCATGGTAATGGACTACCGCGGGATTATGCTAATGAGAATGGATATTCTGATTCTACCTCAAAACGGCGATCTGCAGCCCTTAAGGAAACGGATTTGCCCCATGGCATGTCGCTTATCTAGGAAGCCCTCACACTGCGAAACATTCTAACAAAACTCAAGAAATCATCATATAGTCTTGGAGATAAACCACACATGCTCATTACTCAAGCCATCTCAAGCCATCTCAACAAGTGGATGCTTTTCTGTGGCCAAAGAGACACCAATCCCCTTCAAACCAATGTAAACAATGTTCTATGCTTTGTTCAAGCACTGTATAATGACGGTCTTAGTTATAGATGCCCTACCCTTCCCACCTATTTTTGGTTTTCTTTTTTAAAATTGATGACAATCTTGTGTTAAAGACTGACGGGAAATAGCAGTGCCTAATCTCATGCAAACCTTCAGCATTCCTGTGACGTAGCAGAATACCAAAGAAACTTCAACTTACAGGAGAATAATCCGTGTGATATTATAGCGTGAGTTTCGTTATATCCCTTCACTGAACTGTTGCAAAAGGGTCACACTGACTTGGTGCGTTTCTTTATTAGCTACTGGCTGTGCGCAAGAATATCACAAAGGCGAATACTATGACATTGTTTAGTCAATATGTTAGATATGCATTGCATCAATATTTGTCCTACTCTATTAGTATTTTGCAACTGAGCTTGCAGCATCTTTGAGGTTACGATTGGAAATGTATAGGCTGTATATCTTGGTGACGGTTATCTTCACAATTTGGAATAAGGATGAATGTGTGGCACTGACGGTGGCTGAGGTATGTTTGTTATCTGTATTTTTATGTTTGCATTGACTTCATTGATGTGAGCATGAGATGTGGATGAGTGAAATTCCCCTGCTCAGTAAACAGTGTTTACTTTGTTTAAAGAAGAAGTACCTTGTTGAGAGAGTTTTCGGAATTAATTGAGGGTTTAATCTATATTCCTATCACATCCGAGGGACTACTTATATATAGAGGTTGAAACCGTACTCATCAATGATATTAATATGAGAGACGATGAGTGTATTCCAAGGGGAACATGGCAGAATCTGCCGAGTGTCATTTTAATTACGGAATAAATGACGAATTGGAGTTGTTTATCTTACAGTAAAACACTGTGTTTACAGGACTACAGGATTTACAGGATAGTCTCGCTAAAGTTTCTAATTAATGCCAAGTTTTAGACCCTGGAGGTTTCCACCATTTGAGAGAAATATCAATATTTTGCAGGATGTTCAGTTCCATAGCGCCAATTATTTTTTCTTAGGCATGCTTTGGAAAATAAAAGATAAGTAAATTGCAAAGAACAGTCTGATTTGATTTAACTTTGAACTTCGGTCGCAGGGAAAATGAAAAACAACGCTATTTGGCGCTAAGGCCACCACTGTCACTGTCTTTTTGCATTTCGGGATAGATGCACATGAAATCATCAGAAATATTGTTCAGTTACAATGTTTAAAAAAATACACAACCACCCACCCAGGAAACCTTCAATTTGCCCCTTGTACCATGCCAGATGACACACTGTCTTACGCGAAACGAAGGATTTCAATTTTTAGATCGGTCATGTTAGAATGGAAATAAACGTACTGTGCTTCAAAAGTAGATTAATGTTAGACTAATTGATAATCTCTACGCGTTCGGTTCCAAATTTAGAAACTATAAATTCAGTATTACATTAACCTAATTGTCAAACGCAGTAACTAGTTTTGCCACTGTCATTGTAAAGCTGCCAATTATTGTGATGTCACAGTATTTGTGTACAGTTGCATTGTGATGTTATAACTGTAATCGCTTAGGATTGGCCATGTATTGTTTGAACACAGGTTTTTCGATTCATACCAACAAAATTACACAGTCTGTCGTTATAATTAATTTTTACAACAAAAACATTTAGTATTATTAATTATTCTCCGACATTCCGTAGTGGTGAATGTAGAAAGCTTAATGTTTCATATTTATTGGGAATAAATGCAATAACAAACAACGTGACCAACTTCAGCTAGTCACAATGCAGCACAGTGAACACAACTTAAATTTAATTATTTCTCCCTGATGAACGTAAACATGTAGCAGAACTATTCGTGCACTAGTTTTGTTATATGTGTGTTACCGTGCACCATCTATTCATCATGAAATTTACTGAGCTGTTACGTAAGGGAAGGGTCACAATGACTTTTATCTTTTAACTACCGGCTGTGCGCAAGAATATAACAAAGGCGAATATTATATTTAGTGCATGTGCAATGCGTCAAAATTCTACTCTACTAGTATTTCGCTACTGAGCTTGCAGTATCTTTGCGTTCACAGCTGGAAATGTATAGGCTGTGTATTTTGGTGACGGTTTTCTTCACAATTTGGAATAAGGATGAAGACGATAACATCCCTATAACCCTGGTGCTGTAGCCTGGCTTCCACTGCACACGGTCCTTGTTGACACTCGTTGGTGAGTAGGGATCAAGGGTGCTGAAACTTAGACTTACAACATGTCTGTTCACAAGTGGCTGATTCTTGGCCTAGGTCCATCGCTATTTCATACACTGATGACTCTCCTTTAAAGCTGAATCCTTTTGCCATCTCCAAGGGTATCCAAAGTACCAGTGGGGAAGTGAAGAATGTCACTCGTCTTCGTTCTGGCTCAGTCCTTCTTGAATGTGCACGGAGACAACAACCCGTTAATTTGCTGGGTCTCCAGCAGTTTGTCAACACAAAGGTGGTTGTCTCAGTGCACAAGACACTGAATTCTAGCAGAGGCATTGTGAGAGATCATGCTCGCTGTCTGCCATACATGACTGAAGACGACAAAGCAACTGAATTAAAAAACCAAGACGTCACTGCTGTAAAGATAAAAACATATTAAAAATAAAAGTTACAAACAACATAACTTACACAGAAGCCAAAAGGTTACTTCCGTTGCAAACTCCTTCTGCCAAAACATATTGGGCTTCTGTGTCCTCTACAACAGCCCAAGTTGTCAAAGTATCAACGGCCTCAACACAAACTGATATCTATGTTGGATACAGGATAAACAGATTAATGTACATGAAACCCGCACAACATCTCAAAATGTCCCGACCATAACAACATCAACTTCCCAAACAGATACTCTTTCAACACTATCAAAACCAGAAACATTCACTGAAATTCAAAATGTCAAAAAGACGACACAAAAATCAATTAAGGAGAAAAGCCAGGGCACTCCCGCAGTAAGAAATGGCTTTTCCTACACCAACCACGATAGAGGTTCATAATCCTTTTGAAGCTCGAGATATAGACGTTAGTCCCTCAGTCCCACTCCATGGGAATGGGCCACCCTCCCGCTCATGCTCTCCTGTTGAGCCATCATGAGTTGCTCTTCTCATATCATCCAATGGAATTGCTATGATTTACAATTATTAATTCAGGATTATTAACTATCAACACTATGCATACAAGGAACTTACTTTAAAAGTACTGATTTAATTGACATCAGAAAGTATGATCAATGTCATTTCTATTCACCTCCAAATGCTAAAGCCACTAGATGTTCTTCTGTCGTGGTGAGTCAGGGTATTATACACAGCTCGCCACCTCAGGCTGTTGCTGTAACTTTAAACATTGTTTTAACATGAATGTTACCTCCATCTTCCACTCGTCAAATAACTGATCTTCAGGCACTATATGACCAGCTCCCAAAGCCATGTATCATTATGGGAGCCCTTCATGGGCATAATCCACTTTGGGGTAGTGCTGCTACAAACAGTAAAGGGAAGATATTAGAATACTTTATTTCTAACAATGACTCATGCATTTTTAATGATAACTCTAAAACCTATTTACATCCCGGGACAGGCACATATTCATCTCTTGATTTATCACTCACAAACTCTGGACTTCTAAATGAATTTGATTGGTCAGTTCATGACAACCTCTGTAGAAGTTACCATTTGCCAACTAATAACTACATCCTTTTTCATGAAGATGGAACTTCACTTAAGCTGACTGGTCTTTGTTCGAAGTACTCTGTGAAAGCAATTTACGTTTTAATGATGTTCCTCATTCAAAACAAGAACTAAATTAAATAGCTGTTCAATGTATTCCAAGTCCTCTGCCAATCTACACATCCGTAAACCATGGGTTAATGATACTTGCAAACAAGCTATGAAGGCACGGAAGAAAGCTGACAAGTATTTCCGTCACCATCCTATGATACATAATTTGAATAAATTCAAAATTGTAAATGCTTAAGCACGACGTTTCAAATGTAAATTCACGTACGCTCATGTCGAAGGTATGGAACATGAATAAAATAATCAAAGGTAAGGGATCTGAATCTGATATCAAAATGGGAATGTTTTGTTCACTGATAAAACTATTACTATTAAACAGGGTGAAACTTTGGCTCAATATTCTTCCTCTTCAAATTATGTACCTCAATTTTAAAAGTAGCAGGAAAAGAAAGCTATTAATTTGAATTCAGCTCATGGGGAAGATTACAATAAAATATTCTCTATTCATGAACTATATACTCGGACAAGTTCACGATTCTGCTTCTGGACCCGGTAACATATATTATCAGCTCCTGAAGCACTTACAAGGATCATGTTTATCATCACTGTTAAATATGTTTGATGAAATTCGGACGCCAGGGCGATTTCTACCTAGTTGGCGTGATGTCATTGTTGTTCCAATACCAAAATCACACCGATCCATCAAATTATCGACCAAATTTATTGACAAGCTGCGTTTGCAAAACCATGGAACGCATGATACATAATCGACTAGTTTGGTGCTTAGAAACCATTACGTTTAGAATCATTCGTTAAAGATGTCACAATAAACAAACAACATGCAGTGTCTACATCTCGAAAAAGCATATGACACTACATGGAAACACCTGATTTAGTTTTGAAAGCTGCTCCTATCAAAGTTCTAAAAGAGGCCAAGTTTCTTGGTATCATTTTTTACCAGCACTTGACCTTTCTGCTACACACATTATTTAAAGACTAAATACCTGAAAGCTTTGCATTTTTAAAAAGTAGTTTCAAATTCAAAATGGGGAGGGCATAATAAAACCCTCCTCCAGCTGCACTGAGCACTTATCTGCTCTAAACTTAATTACGTCTCCATTATCTATTGTGGAGTATGTAAAAGCAATTTGAAACAAAAATGATTCCATTCATCATCAGGGCCTGGGGCTTTGCATTGGAGCCTTTAGAACCTCTCCGATTAATAGCCCGTATCAGGAGAGTGATGAGCCATCACTTACACAACGTCACATTAAGTTACCTTAACAGTACATTTCTAAATTGCATTCCAATAACTCCAATCTAGTCTTCGGTTGTGTTTTAATCCCCTCTAGGAATAATTCTACAATTAAAAATAATCTCTTGCACCACCCCTTGGAATCAGAATAAAACCTCATATTTCTGCTGCTAAAATAAATCTAAAAAATATAGCACCCACAGAACTTCTCCGCCATGGCAATTGGTAACATCTCAGGTTGATCTATCATTAACTAAATAAAAGAAATCTGAAACCAATCAACTTATTTATGAACAAGAATATAATTAATTTAGACACAAATATGATACTTTTAAATCTATATTTACAGATTGATCAAAGGATGGTGACGCAGTTGCCAGCGCCACCATAATTGGACCCAAGACAATATCTTCCAGATAACTGACCCATATTTAAGGTTCTAATCAAAGGCCATATTAACAGCATTAGAGTTCATCAGTAAAGAATCCAAACATAAACAATTTATCATTCTCTTTCTTGGCTTCAGACAATTAAAAATCAGTCTTGTAAACATTCACTCTTAATTGAAATTATTCTTGCTACTGACCAATGCGACATCGTTTTGTGTTTGTTACCTAGCCATGTTGGTATCATTGGTAACACAATGGCTGATGCTGCAGCTACAAAACACTCAACAAATCTGTGACACCACTTCCAATTCTATACAACGATTACAAACCTTTGATCAGATGTTACATAAGTACATCAATGATCTTATGCAAAAAAAGTGGGACACCCAAGTTAGTATAAATAAATCACATCAAATTAAACCAACTATCGGTTACACCTACTTGGTTTGTAAGTCCAGGTTTGATGAGGTCTAATGCGACGATGTTCTATTGGCCACAGCAGATATACCCATGGATATTTATTGAAAGGTGAGAATCCACCGTTTTGTATCGCTTGTGATGAAAGGATGTCTTGCTTGACTGTTTTAAATTTTCAATCCCAAGGGATAAATATGTCAGTGTAAACACAGTCAGAGACCTTCTTATTAATGGTTATTCTCATTTAATATCATACTTTTTAAAAGAAATAGAACTTATTCATTATTCTTGATATACTTTCTGTAGCATCTTATAAATTGGCAGTGCTAATTAATAACTTAGATTGTTCGTGGCGGTACCGTCGAAGGGGGTTGAAGTAGCGTAAGTTTTTTGTTCTCCTAAGAGGGTATCTAAATTCTGCTTCATTCGAAGTATGTTTTAAATGTAGTATATTCGCCATTTTAATCTTTGGCTTAACTGGTACACTGTCGCCAGTGATTGAAGGAATGATATAATTCCTGCCGGGGTCCATGCGGGATGCCGAGGTACTGTAGGTCCCTAAGGTAACGATCATGGTGAGCCCTCTTTAGTTACTTACGATATCTAGCCCATTTTTATATTGTGACAGGTTTATATTTAGTCTAAAAATGTGCATTATACTATTGTATAACTTCTCGTCACAATATGGCTGAAATATTGCCGACCTGACGTTAAATATGAACTCACTGACTCTCCCAATACAGATGTCGTATATATCGCTCACTTTTGGATGCGATTGAATGATCCTACAACTACCGTGTTTTGTACATATATTTCTTTCTGTAAAACTATATCCACATCGAAACTGATAACTTGAATCGGAACTGAAGTTATACCCATTTTATCGTTATCTGTTTCTCCTCCCAGCATACCAGACAGCTGATTAAGGACTGATTAAGACCCGGGTTCGATTCCCGACATGCGTACAATGTGTGAAGCCCATTTCTGTTGTTCCCCGCCGTGATATTGCTTGAACATTGCTAAAGACGGCGTAAAACCATACTCACTCACTCACTCCTGTAAAACTGATTACTTGAATCTGAACTTAGCTTGACCTGAAGTAATAAATACAAGTATTGTCCTTGTCGTTCTTCTTCCCAGCATACAAGACAGCAGATCAAGGAAGCAGGGGCAGCTATCCGACGATCCGACATGTCGCCTTCATACCTTCGTATAGCTCACCTTGGACATCCGATTGGTAGTGTATTTCATTGCAGTAGCTTGGTTTTGTGGTGTACGCTTCCCAGCGTTTGTCGTAAAAAACTGTCACTAGGTTTTTTCCTGTGACTACTGAAACTATACCTTATTGTGCCGACTGAATTAATACTTTATTCGGGAAAGGGTCCACCATTTTACAACTGCAGCATTACATAATAAACCATAACAGGTTGCGTCATAGCTATAGGGAGATGTTTAATTCACCAAGCAATAAAGTGATAAGCTATGTTAAGCCTATACCTGTGTCGTTACTACTGCAATTATAACTGTGCCATCATACGTTGACGGGGGCACGGGTGGCCCAGTCGTCTAAGGCGCTGCGATTCGCTGTGCAGAGTTGCGTCCCCTGGACACGCCAGAAACCTATGGTTGTGGGTTCGAATCCCGGTTCACCCCGACTATGTTTCTAGGTTTGTCAGCACCATACCCGTGCTCGTGGGTTTCACCGAAGTGGTAAACGTCTAAGACCTGCATCACTTTGGGCTTTCCTCCCACATTAAGCTGACACGCCGTGATATAACTGGAATAATGTTAAAAGCGGCGTTAAACCCAACTCACTCACTCACTCACTCATACGTTGACCTGAGGTCAATTGTAATGCTTGTTCCGAAATGCTTCCATGTATTTTCAAGTACCATTATGGTGTACGACTTGCTACAAATATTATTTAGTTGGCTAGTGATGCTATTGTACTATATATCAGTATATCAAAATATTCCAAAAGACAACCAAGAGTGGTCTTGGGGGGCGAATAATATAGCCCTACTGAACTGGTAGCGTTGTGTATCTTAATGAACTATTTACATCTCTATTCAAGAAATATTTACAACTCTATGCAATCATGTCTCATTGCCATTTGTCCACGGATTTGAAAACGTAATGGTACAAGCGTACGAAGATAATGTTATGTCATTAGTATCTGATGAGAAAGCCTCCATCGTATGTCAACTGATGAAGTAAATGTTACACTACACAGTTTTGTTGTTTGTTCTCAGGAAGGGGGATAGTTGCTGGCAAGGACTTCTCTCCAGGCGATTTCATCACCTACTACCATGGAAAATATTGTGTAAAGGAGCCAGTAATAGACGAGTACACCTTTAAACTGTCTTGGGGTAGCAAAAATATTTGGTAAGCATCGGAGTTGCCTTTCCCCTCTGAAAACTGGCAATACAAATCTCAGTTTAAAATGCCCTTAGACTGATTTATCAGAGCAAGGCAGTATACATTATATATTGAAAGGTAAGCCAAATAAGGGATGTCAATTTGTCGAATGTATATTCCTAGAACGTCTCAGATTATGTGTTTCAATTTGTTTGTTATCTATGATTTCCAATGCAAAACTGTGTGTAGTAGAATGTTGAGAACTCTTTCTTGTCTGGCCGAAGATATTTTGTGTATTTTTGTATTCAAAATTAATGCCGCCACAATTCATTTACCACGCTATTACTGTTTGTGTGTTTCCATATTTGAAGGATCATTGCTTCCTAATACCATTTTTCAAGCTGTAATATTTTCTTCTTCTTTCATATTGAAAGGATCGATTCTTCCCAAGATGATGGATCCTATGGTCGTCTCTTGAATGATGAGTGGCGTTACCCAAACGCAATAGCGAGGTTAATTTTTGCGGACGGGCGACCTCACATTGCCTTTTTTGCTCACAGATTCATCACAACTGGTCAAGAAATTCGTTATAACTATAATAATGATGGTGATTTTCCATGGCGACAGGTAATTTGTGGGTTTTACATCGCAACATATTAATATTTTTACCGTTGAGGTGTATGGGAAAATTAGTTTGAAGAGAAAACCATCATTGTTAGTATTTTACGACCAAACTTTAATTTGTAACACAACGACATGGCAGTATGCGTTCTTAAAGTGAACAGTTAAAACTTGAATGGAAGCAACTCTTTCCTGCATTTATTTCTGTGTTGCGATATACAGAATTCGCTTCCACAATAGTTCACATATAAAGCAGGGAACGTTTTTTATATTTAAGAAAGCATCTGTGACAATGACAACTTTGTGAAGTAGTGCAACCTTGTTCGTTAAAGTAGACATGACTATTTTGAAAACCTCCGGACTACTACCTTTGGTGATTCCCTGAGCGATAAAAGAGTTAAAGTGACTTTGTACCTCAAAAAGCTTGACTCTGAACCATCACATCCTGTCCAAGCTTCCCTTCATCATCCTGTACGCCTGGTTTATTTGCAGTGAGCCAATTTGATAACATTTACTATTATTTCGTGTATTTGTACGTGTATTTGTATTTTTTAAACGAAACCGTCAGGGTAGTCAGGGTAGTCAAACCTTGACGGGCAGTTATCACTGTTTAAGTATACACCAGTGCGTACTTCGATCTATTGTCTCATTACAAGAAGGAGCAAGTAATTCTGATTCAAATATTTCTTTGCAGAATCCTAAGTTGAATCAGTGATTATAATATTAAATAGTTCTGGAATTCTGCGTGACATCTGTAAGATGTATTTTCTTTCACTAAGTTGACTGTCGTTGTCCTATGTTCGTTCATCGGGGAAAATCGACTGATATCAACAACCAATATATATATATATATATATATATATATATATATATATATATAAAAGTAGGAATTTGTTGTATGAATGCTTTTCAAATATTAAATTGGCAATGGAAAGGATATTTTGCGTTTCTTAGCTGTAAATTTTAAACTTTATTGAATCAGGGAGATCGTGTCTATCTGCCATTCTAATTTAATAAATATATAATACATTTAATAAACTATCTAGATCCACACGCGTGTAAAAAGATTTTCCCTTGTTAAATAATTTACAATATAATAGAATCCGGTTCCAGTTGGCGCGAGACTGCATGTCAGAAGATACATATTTGTATTCAAATTAAAGTAATTTTAGAACTGATTGAAACCTGTGTCGTATGAAGTTTTTACGATTAAAAAGAATTATAAGAATGACTTCATGTGATAGTTTCCTTATTATCGACATGTGCTTGCCTCTTTTATCCTTTTCCACAATTTGTTTACATTTCAGTTTTTCGGGTTCCATTTTCTGACATAGTCGACCAGACATATGTTTATGTAGTCAAATATTTGGCATACATCGTAAAAACCCTTGTTTAACATTGTTATCTTTGACCACCTTCAGGAATAGGGAACCTCCTATTTTATGTTTACTTGCACCGTTTTGTTATCGTCCCAATACTTCGAGCAGCAAGGAGAAGTGATTTTGTAGGATTCACCGTAAACAACTACCAACTGATCCAACATACCGCTTATAGATCGAACATCATGAGTGTCATTTGAGAAAAGATTTTGTGATGATTAACATTAAAAAAGGTTAAAATTTTGATATCGACCAACATCACAGTAAGAGTCAAAACCTTCACCTTGCCCTTTCAATGCTAGCCAAGATGGCTATTGGATGGGTTTGCAGGGAGTGTATTATCCTAAATAAATCCAGCTCATGGATATATAATATGCTTAGTAACAATATGAGTGCGTGCGTGCGAGCGAGCGAGCGAGTGAGTAAGTGAATGAATGAGCTGGATTTAACACTGCTTTGAACAGTATTCAAGTTAAAACACGGCGTGTCAGGTTAATGCGGGATGAAGGCCCAAAGTGATGCAGGCTTTAAACGTTTAACTTTTACCGGTACGGGTATGGTGCTAATAAACCTAGAAAAATTGGAGCAAACCAGTATTCGAACCCACGATCATAGTGTTCTGGCGATTTCAAAGGACCCAACTTTACAAGTAACAATAAGAGGCGACGATACAATATTCAAAAGGGAGATAGGTTCATTATATATAGTATAACTATGGATTAATATCACGTTGCTTTCCATATCACGTTTAATTGTCCCATGTTGTTTCGTACATTTATATTTGCTTGACGTGATATCCCCAATTGATATTTCATAATTACTATATTAATATTTCAGGCATCGAAAGTGCAAACCAACTTTCTTTGTATGCGAAGGACGTGGTTGAGCCTCCTGGAGACGACCTTTATGCCGGTTTGCAAAATCGATAAAGAAGATTGAGAAAGTTAGCTGATATACATAGGACACAGTTAATTGTAATTCTCTGGATTTGTTTACTGTGTTATTAAATCAGTTCAAGACTGAACTAGTTCGTTCTTTGTGTCGTTGTTCTAATTGTAAGAATGTCTAATGTTGATGTGGCAGTAGTCTTTTAATATCACTTCAGGTTTTTAACATTTATGACAGGTCATATTCTTTTAATGTGTGATATTTTCCTCAGCACCGACTCCAATGCTATACATACGACACACAACTGGCCTCTACGGGCGATAACGCTTGATCTCACACACTCGGAGACATCTCAACACTGAGATTGCAACTTTGCTGACCATTGTGACGTTTTGGTAAGCAGTATGTCACAATCAAACGGCATCATTAATACCTGCCTCTGTACCTGCTGGTCTGTTGGACAATGTAGGACACTGGTTAGTACTAGTTTCAAACTGAAACAGTTGGAAGAAAGATTATAACGATTGTAAATATGCAATGATGATTATGACGATTTTAAGTAATTCTAAAGCAACTCTACTAAAATATATTAAGATACCCAAATATGTAGTGACTTCCTGGACTTCCTGATTGACAGTATCTTTATCAATTATTGGAATAGAACGTTTGGACAATTAGGAGGTGTCCCACGGTGTGCCCCTCGCCTAGCTAATCGGTTGCTCTTCACATACGAACCGGATTGTTTTTACTACTTCAGTAGAATTAAAGATTTGACCTCATTTCTGTCAACAATAACAAGATAGATGAGTATATGTCTTCATCTCACCTTTCCACCACCACTGAAAAATCATATTTAGAGAATACACTAAAAGCACCAAGGAATTACGGATTATCTGTCCCAGTGAATTAATGTTTACGTTCCGAGCTTTGACTGGGGACTTTCAACATTAATTCACTCGGGACAGAAAAGATCGCCTCTGTGATCTCGTGGTAGAACTACCAGAGAACGGTAGGTACGGGGTTCGATCGCCAGCAGCGTCATACCAAAAGACGTTAAAAGATGCTACTTGTTATAACCCTGCCTGGCGCTCGGCATTAAGGTGCTAAAACAAGGCCTAGTCGGCTCGGAGTCAGTATACTGTGTATGAGATGGGTATTCACACACTCGCACGCACGCACGCACGCACGCACGCACGCACGCACGCACGCACGCACGCACGCACGCACGCACGCACTCAAACTCAATCCCTATTTAATACTCGCTGGATTCTAGCGATCTACAAATATGTAGTTATTATTAGAAATAATAGTTTATTCTTTTAAATGTTCTCGAACTAGTTTTAAACACAATCTATGATAATCTAGCTATTGCACTGTCCATCGATGACATGTTTCTATTGAGTCTTAATGTACTTATTGTAAATAGATAACTTCTCGTAACAATACGGCTATTACAGAGGCACAGGCAGGAGACTAGCTGTGCATACAACTGTAAACTTTGTTGTTATAAGCTGAAGGTGTTTTGGCATAAAGGCGATTTGGGAGGACACCCCTGTCATCTTTCGTAGTTGTTTGCACCTCTACAATACACTGCCAACATGTTCTGTTCATTGCCATGTTACACCTGGTCCTTCCTTTGTTCTGATCCATCTATTACCGTCATTAGATAAATCTTTGTATTTCTGTAATCATCTGCTATTCTCGAATATCCCATACTACTTTTGGAGAGTATGTATTGTCACAAGGGATGTCCATTTGTACAGTGTACATTAATAGAGCATCTCAGATCATGCGTTTCCTGCCTCGGCTGTGATATTGTAAATATTTTCATATTCAAAACACCGATCCTGCCCAAATTTCTTCACAACGCTATTTTAGTTTGAGTTTTCATATTTGAAGGATCCGTGCTTCCCAATATTAATGTTCGAAGCAGTAATATATTGTTAATTTTCATATTTAAAGGATCTATGCATCCCAAGAAGATGGATCCTATTGCCGTCTTATTAATGACGAATGGCGTAACCCAATTACGAAAGCAACGATGATTGTTAATTGGTTAATTAAAACAGGTCAAGAAATTCGTTTCACCTATAATCTTGAAAGTTCTGATTTTCCATGTCGACCGGCAATTAGGGGATAATTTAAAGTGTGATAGTTCTTTAACTTCATATTTCTGTAGTTATATCCAGGTATCCACTTTTATTCGCATTTCTGTGAGCAATAGGTTGATTGTCGTAAAATGGGAATTGCTTGAGTTTAAGCAGCAAGGGAGTAGTGGTATTGTAGCATTCGCTGAAAACCGCAGACTAATTGACCCCTCCGCAAATTGTTCGGAATCATGACAGCCAATTGTGAAAGAAGCTCTTTTTTATGATCAATTAGTTATCGACCCACAGTAAAAAGGGTTCGATTGTGTTGTGGAATGAAATGTTCACAGAGCTAGTGGAACTAATGAACCTAGTTCCAATATTGTGTCTTCCCACTGCTGGCTAAGACTGATTATGGGATTGACCCCGCCCGAGTGTAGACGGACATGGAATTGGAAGAACACGTATTGTGCCGTGTAAGGGGATTGGCAGGTGCACTAGAGGAAATAGTGTGTCTGTTGTTGTTTATTGTGGCACCCAGCAATATTCCAGCTATATGACAGCAGCCTGTACAAAATCGAGTCGGAGTGGGGTTAAAGCAAAAAAGCGACTGTAAATATGCCTGGGTTGTGAATGACTGTCAGCTAGACACATACAACATAGACACGCAGTGCACACAACTCCGCACACAAGCGGCACAAAGGCGAGGGGCCTGGTTTAAGTTGTGTAGGTCGCCAAGAGCTGGGAGCGGTCCCATTTTACCGCGAACAATAACGGGTAGTTGTATAGCAATGAATCCTTCGACACGAAACGTCCTGTCAATACCGTAAACACCACGTTATTAGCGTCAACAGAAACCAGTATATATCGCATCAGCACATCGCAGTATATTACATTCTTACAAATAAACACTTGCCTGCAGTCATAACTATGAAATTATCTTTTTGTTATGATAAGCCATTTTGAACGACACGTTTAAGGATATTGCTTCCTGTCACCAGGTTGCCACCCACATTTCTACAAAGTTCCCCGATAATGAGCCATATTTTCGTATGATGTAATGACACACCTTAAAAAAGCCTTATTCGTGTAATAAATTAAGAAATAAACGTCTCGTGGTCGTTGATTATCGTAAAATAAAACGGTGCAGGGAGAATAAACAATGAGGATTTAAACATATTTACCCAAATTCTGAAAATTATGACACCCTGAATTGAATCCGACCTGGAAATGTCGGACAAGCCCAATTTACGAACAGGTGGGTTAAGTTTTGTATTTCAAGCGTTTTCTTGAAATCCTCACGTCGATTATCTGTACCTTTTCTCCTCATACCTATTGTCATATCTCTCCCACTTTTGGATGCAATCGTTCGGCCACTGCGTTTATCTGCGTAGTCCAGCTACATTTATGGGGAACAACTCACTAGACACTTCCCTCTCAAAAATAACGTCGTCCAATATTTGCGGTCATGAATTTGCCAGGGCACATTCGAATCTCCAGAAATGACGTCATGATAGTACAATGTTTTATCGTGAAATAAACCTCGCTTCGTTTTTCATTGTTCTTTGTGATTTATCGCGTGGTCATCTTCTATCTTTAGATATTAAACAGCATGTACCTTTCGGAGAAATACAACTCCGATCTTTAAATTGTCAGTGTAGGTTCCACGTTTCTTGTTTCTTGATGTCGCAAAAGGCAGCTAATGTGAAGATTTTGTGTACAAGATGATGGCTGCAATGTTGCCAGGGGAGTCGAGATTCGCGACACATTTCCTCTACGGAGCAGTTCAAGGTCATTATCACCTGAACAAACACAGAACGTATGGTTCAAGTCAAAAAAGGGATCGCATCGGATAAAGGATGACGTTTTTCGTTAGGTTTGTGGTTACACATTGTATACAAGGAAAGTTACACATGTACATACAAAATGTTTTTGTCGCCTTTTGTTTAATGTCCTGCACACGCTTTAGCTGTTACCTCACACGGCTCTTCATTGTGTGCTTTATGTTGTCAATGAGATATGCAAATGCATCTTGTAAAATAAAACCCATTATGAAGTGCACATAAATACAGGAAATACGGTAGTTATGAAAGTATAACCAGGCCTTTCCTTACCGCCCTATGTCTTTCTTTTGAGTTGACGGTGGTTGTCATTTGACGAGATGCATGGTTTATCTGTTTTTGCGGCGATTTACTGTATGTGTTGGATTCCGGATGAATATGCGACGCTTGAGGCTGCAGAGGTTTGTGTTACTGATGAAGGGTAGCGGTAGGTTGATGTCCATGACGTGTAATGTACTCTATGTGGCTAATGCTATAGTAATATCAGTGTGTGAGCCGTGTGCATTCAGGTGGAGTGATTAGTGTGTCCTCGTTCTACCGCCAAAGAAACTCTCACCTGTCGAACTCTCAACTATTACTGACTGATATGTGGTATACTCTCAGAGACGATAAACTCTCAACTATGACTGACCGACATGTGGTATACACTCAGACACGATAAACTCTCAACTATTACTGACTGACATGTGGTATACAATTAGACACGATAAACTCTCAACTATTACTGACCGACATGTGGTATACACTCAGACACGATAAACCCTCAACTATTACTGACCGACATGTGGTATACACTCAGACACGATAAACTCTCAACTATTACTGACTGACATGTGGTATACAACTAGACACGATAAACTCTCAACTATTACTGACCGACATGTGGTATACACTCAGACACGTTAAACTCTTAACTATTACTGACTGACATGTGGTATACAATTAGACACGATAAACTCTCAACTATTACTGACCGACATGTGGTATACACTCAGACACGATAAACTCTCAACTATTACTGACTGACATGTGGTATACACTCAGACACGATAAACTCTCAACTATTACTGACTGACATGTGGTATACACTCAGACTCGATAAACTCTCAACTATTACTGATCAACGTGCGATATACACACATATTTGACACACTCTCAATTATATAATCTACCTGACTGAAGTATGTGCTGTTTCACCCATCAAGGTAAATTCTTAAATTCTATTACAAACTGGTAACTGCAATTTGACTGATTGCACTCTGTGTGTGATCGCACTCGGACAACAAGGGCCGATGTTCATGCGTTCGGTTTACTTGCTTTCAATTCGACCGCTTGAGTACCTTACCGTCTGAGACAACAACGTTGTGAACCGCGCAGTCATTAATGAACATTGGACGAAGGACGTAATTGCTACACCTATACGGTTCGAAGTTTCACGTGTGTAAGTACAGTAGAACCATTTTAGAAAACAAGTATATTTGTTTTTCCTAAGGTTGCTTCCTGGCGCCAAGCCTTAACTTTCGAAAGACGGTTTTATACACACATTGCCTTTATAATTACGTCCGATTCGCCTTGATTTTCACTGGTTTATAAGCAACACGCCCGCACTAGAGGGTTCAATCAAATATTTAAAATTGGGGCCAAACACTCTTCAATGTATCGTCACTCACTCACTCACTCACTCACTCACTCACTCACTTCCATCTTCCATCTAGAGGGTTCAATCAAATATTTAAAATTGGGGCCAAACACTCTTCAATGTATCGTCACTCACTCACTCACTCACTCACTCACTCACTCACTCACTCACCCACCCACCAACTCACTCACTCACTCACTCACTCACTCACTCACTCACTCACTCACTCACTCACTTCCATCTTCCATCTTTCATCTTCCATAGCCAAAACATCCATTCGCAGTAGCAAGAGAAGCTATCCGCAGTCTGGACAAGGCACCTTCCTACCTCCACCTGGTGGATTTTGGACCTCCAACTGGTACAGTAATTATACCTTTAGTACGCTGTGACATAACTTGAATACTGTTCAGGTCAAAGAGTATTGGTATGTTAGAGATAGCCTTCATGATGGGGGCAACATGTGCGTATATTAATATGAAAACATAAACGATGATTACAATCATCGCCGTTCAATATGTTGCTGTCCTGATGTTTTTTGGTCAAAATTATCGTCATGACTGAAATATTGCCCATGGGAAGTTAAATTTTAACTCTCTCATTCTTCAAAATTAAAATATTCCATGTAGAACTGGATACATTTTTGTACAAGAGAAATGTATTTGGTATTATTGAAAATAAATTCGTATTGTTTAATAGTTGCCCTGTGTGAGAGGTACAGAAGTAGAATTTCCTCCGCTAATCAGAGCCAATGTTGTTTTAAGCGAGAAAGTGAGTTGGGTTTAACGCCGCTTTTAAAAGTATATTACGGCATGTCAGCTTAATGTGGGAGAAAAGACTCGAAGTGATGCAGGTCTCAGACGTTCACCACTTCGGTGAATCCCACGAGCACGGGTATGGTGTTGACAAACCTAGAAAGATAATCGGGGCGAAGCATTCGAACCCACAATCATCGGTGTCTGGCGTACCCTCTGAACAGCGAATCCCAGCGCCTTAGACGACTGGGCCACCCGTGCTCCCTTTTTTAAAGATGAAAATGAAGAAACACTTTCCGCTTTGATTTACAGGAAAGGGAATAGTAGCAGGCAAAGACTTTTCTCCTGGTGATTTTATCACCTATTATCATGGCATACACAGTGCACAGCAACCAGAGCTCAATGATCCTGACTACGACTTTCTATTTAAGCTGAACCATTACCACAACACCTTCTGGTAAATTATTGCAATTTCCTTTCTCTTGATCAAACCAAGAAGATCCATTGTCATATAACACTGCAGAATAAACTACAACGGATAGAATGTTCCATAACTCTTGTCGTGTAAATTTTGTTCGTGTAAAACCTGGTTCATCACTGATTGTAGTGATCCATTCATATGATTTTTACCGTTATTTAATTTTTTGGTACTCCAAATGGAATCTGTGTCGGGGGATTATCAAGACTGGTTATTTTCTTGGGTTGACGTGTTTTTGTATGTGGCCTTTTTTCCTTTAAATTCCATTATTAAGAATCATCACGAAATAATTCTGTGCATCACGATATTTGATAACCATTTGTACAACTTGCTAGCAAATGTAATCAATACCTCATTAAAAGGCAATACCATATATAATTCTGAAAGGATCGATGCTTCCGAAGAGGATGGGTCTTACGGGCGATTTTTCAATGATGATTGGAAGACTCCAAATGCAAGAACAAGGGTGTTCTTTGTTGATGGTCAGGCACACATAGCCTTTCTTGCCCGCAAGGTCATAAAAGCTGGTGAAGAGATCCGTTACAACTACAAACACGGGGCTACTACCTTCCCATGGCGACAGGTTCGTTATAACAAATAGTCGTAAGTTAACTTCATTCTGAACCTAATGAACATAAATCTGTTATAGTATTTGTATATATCCCATACTCATTCAGATAATGTTCACCACTAGTTCGTCTTTTACGCCCAGTGGAATCTGTTTTTGCAGATATACGTGACTGGTTTTTCTCTGGCTTTTCTTTTTTACCACAGCCGAAGAAGCATCCGTTTGCAGAAGCAAGAGAAGCCATCCGCAATTCAGATATATCACCGTCATACCTCCGCGTAGTGGACTTCGGACCTCACAAAGGTTGTGATACACTGCATATTGTTGGCACATGTGCATTGAAGACATTGGCTGTTGAACACCTACCTGAGTACTAATCAGTTCAATGGTTGAGCAATGAGAAGGTTGCTGAATATAACATATTTGCTTTCTTTGGAAAGCACATGACAACCATATATTGTTATTAGATGTACACCTGATGCTAGGTTCGGTCGCATCTTGTAAATGTTAAATTATCCCTTAAAAATCTGTAACTTAAATACGAAATGTTTAAACCTCCATGTAATCATACTAATACCATCGTTCAAGATATATCTCAGTTATATCACACTCTGGCAGCTTAATGTGGGAGGAAAGCCCGAAGTGATGCTTGTCGTGAACGATGCTGGTGTTCGAAACCACGATTTTGGATTTTGGCATGCCATTTGATAGCATTTTTCACATTGAATTTCAGTCTTGGGGGATTGGGCCACCAAAAAAACAGAGTTGGAAATTCCTGGCTCGAAAAACAAATTGCTAGTCCCGGGATAACGGACAAGCAATTAGTTTTGGAACTATGAATCACACATGTAGTACCACTCGCATAAGTGACATTAGTATTCGGACAATCTTACGTTCGGCTATTTCCGTCAAGGCCGGATAAAAGACCCAGTGCCCTCTGTTGGCAGGATGGTTCTCGGATTAAACACAGCTTTTCAAGTTTAAACACCCCTGTTTCTATTGATAATGAATATGTTTCCGTCTCGATTTCAGGAAGGGGAATAGTTGCGGGCAAGGAGTTTTCTCCTGGTGATTTTATCACCTATTACCATGGTATACACAGTTCAGAGAAACCAGACCTGAATGATTTTGACCACGATTATCTCTTTCAACTGAACCATTATCGCAATAGTTTTTGGTAAGTTTCTGCTTAACTATCCGTAAATGCTCACGATAAGTGTTTCAAGACTTCATGTGTATTTTTTGTTTGAGGTGTCGGTAGCGTACTATGAATCATGCCTTTAATCCAAGGGGACATCTCAAGAATACACCCCACCCACCCCACAAACATACACTCCCCCGTATATTTGGAGAATACAACTTTAATAAAAACATATTTCAGTTAGTGTATGTATTTGACAATAATATGTTTTACTGTAAAAGGATTGATGCTTCCGAAGAGGATGGGTCTTATGGTCGACTTTTGAATGATGAATGGATTACCCCAAATGCACGACCAAGAGTTTTCTTTGTTGATGGAGAAGCACACATAGCCTTTCTTGCCCGCAGATTCATAAGAACTGGTGAAGAGATCCGTTTCAACTACAAACACGGGGCTACTACCTTCCCATGGCGACAGGTTCGTTATGAAAAATGGTCAGTGGTCGAATGTTTACTTAATACCTAAACGTTATCAATAGAAATGTCCTACTTCTCTTTCATATTTTCTTTTAATTGTATCTATTCCATGGTTTGAAACCCCGACAGTGTATTTTATAAATGTCTTTCCCGCAGAAGAAGAAGCAACTGAAAACAGAGGACAGAGAAGCCAACCGAAGTTCTGACATACCCCCTTCATACCTCCATGAAAAAGTATGTGATCAAAAATTTCATTTAATTTGTTGAGTTTGCTATTCCTGCCATACCACGGCGCCCTTGAAATAGTCGAATCAGAAACAAATTCAGTGGGTGATTTTGAGCAATGTCCAAAGCCGTTGGGATCAGATGACATGCAGTCAACAGGACCACCATCTTGTCCACAAGATCCAATCTAATAGCTCCTTATGGCAAACAATAAAGTACTAGGGACTTCCATCTAAGGGCCGAAGAAGGTTCATACGATTCGAGTTAGAATACCATGATTATGGATGCTCTTTTGTTTAAAGTTTTGTACCTTACAATGCATAGGGATTTGATCATGTTTAAGAAAATGCATGCATTATTCTTTATTATATCTCGGACATAAGTGCAAGGTTGTACTTGATGTACTTATGTGTATTTGATCCAGTGTTATGGCATAGTCAATTCCGCTTTAGCGTTATTAATGCATATTCTACTAGTACCATACTTGTACCGAGGCAATTCCATATTTTGACTTGTGACATATGTTTCAGAGATGTTTCAAGCAAACAATTGACTGTCTTTGCATGTGTTTGTGATGGGTGTCAGCGATAGAGCAGTATACGCTCACCTTTTCTTGAACACCTGGTATCATCACTTTTTGATAGTGAATCAAAAACAGATGCTCATGGTATAGTCTGAATCGTACATATACATTTATTATCCCTGTCCATGCTTCATCGGGGCTCAGATAATGACAACATCTGCTATATTTCAGTTGATAGCTATGTTGTACATTTCAGTCACAGAAAACATGGACGCATCCTCAGTCAAAGAGAAGAACGTGGTTAGATCTTTTGAAGACAGTATTCATGCCGACATGCCAATTGGAAAATGAGGACAACCAGTGACTCTTGGAGTCCCTCCCAACTTGATGCTCCCGGAGCTCTGCTCCAAGTCGCGATCAGATGTGTCATCTTCCTCAAAGATGTACGAGCGTCAGTTACAGTTACTCTACTTCTTTAAAATGGAGAATATGGAAACTGAATAAGGTAGTCGACCATTGGAGGACCTGGAATTACCATTCTCTTATACACAAGTGTGTGTTTTTTTAAATCCGGCACAAAGTCTGTCTATCTGAAGTCCGTCAGTGTCCCTGATTCTAGCAGGATGTAATCTCAGATTCCACTTTCATTGTGAATAATGAAAACCTAAATGCGGTCTGAATTTGAATATCATTGGTTACATGTAACTCTTTTAAACAATTTCTGAATAAATGTTAGCCTTTCATGATATACTTCTTGTCATGTTAGATCGAAATAAGCGATTTTGAAAAAGATGTACCTTGCAATACTTTACCTCTATGAAGTAATGGGAATGATAATACACCCACTCATGGACCCACATCGAGTAAATATACATGCTCTTGTTTGTGTTTTCTTTGTATGTACTTATCCAAAGTGAATGTGAGCAAAATGTACCAACTTCGGAAGTTTCCCGACATAGTTCCTTGTTCCACTATGCGTGTGTATACAATCAACAATCAATCCCTGAGACAGGTGTGAACAATGTACTTTTGTGCTGCAGTTCGCTTTGTTGTGTCCCTGAGCCCTGCCAGGGTTTGTTCATAGCCAGGGTTTGATAATTAGTTTTAGTTTGTCAGAACCATACTGTACAGAGTTTGTCAGAAACATCTGTGACACCCCACACTTGGGCTTCGACACATATTAGCTGCCACACTTGCCATGATCAAAGCCATGGTAATCACAACCCAGTCACTGTATATGGTTTGCACAGGGTCGAAGTTAGAATTCGATAGTTATCAGAAAAGTTACAAAATCCACAACAGACACCACACAAAAATCAGTAGCAATTATTTATATATTGATGAAAAGAAACATTTACGTTTCAATACATTATATAATACCTACCGTTAACAAAGGTAAGAAAATCGAGTAAATAACATCAATCCTATCTACAGTCGAACATCGTTATCTCGAGCACCGTTATTACGAATGTACCGATATCTTGAACATATCCTTCGGCACTAATCTCAGTCCCGCCTCACTACATAAATGCATATAAATTTGCCTGCTTATCTCGAAATCGAGATAACAATACATAGCGCTATCTCGAACCTTGGACTCGGTCACAACTTTGACATTACATTAGAATTATGTTCCTTTATCTTGAAGCTGGCACCCAACATCGCTGTAAAAGTACAGTGCAATTTAAACCTTCGTTCAACCACTTGTGTATTTATCTTTTAATCCAATAGTAATGTTAATCTTTATTAACAAATAAAACATCGTGAGTCGACATGAGTGAAAACAAGCATGGCGACCCTTCCTGGTTTCATTCAAAAAGTATAAATCCAAGTTGGATTAAAGCAATCAAAGCCGAGTGAAGCAATATCCATGTTATGAATGAACAAGCTTGACGTGTGAGTAGCACTTTGTTGTTTTTGCCAAATGGACAGGCTAAATAGCGATTGCTGCTGTGCCTAATAAAATACATTATTTGTTACAAATGAGTGAGTGAGTGAGTGAGTGAGTGAGTGAGTGAGTGAGAGAGTGAGTATGGGTTTACGCCGCTTTTAGCAATATTCCAGCAATATCACGGCGGGGGACACCAGAAATGGGCTTCACACATTGTACCCATGTCGGGAATCGAACCCGGGTCTTCGGCGAACGCTTTAACCACTAGGCTACCCGACCGCCCCCTTGTCACAAATGAAATGGCCATCGCATAAACGTACTGGGCTCGTAATTCCTTGTGTATGCAATCGTATTGTTTGTATCTATAATACTGTAACTTGATCTCTTTGGATGGTAAGGCCTCGTTATCTCGAATGTCCGAATACCTCGAAGTTACAATACAGCCCCTCTAGGTTCGAGATAACAGGGTTCGACTGTATGTGGTACCACCGTGATTTCGTGATGTCCTCTAAACTGCCGGACCATGTGACACAGGTATCACAGTTGTGTTTTGGACCTCAGTGTTTCAGCGACTGTTTTCCCCCTAGTAACGTTTCGATAACTTTTGCTAATATTTTGTCAAATCCAATTTTCAAGCGTATACTTTCTTTTGTCCGACAGTTAATATGAGACCAAGAGCCCAACTAGCTAAATAACTATTAACTGCAATGAAGCCTCTTTTTTAGACTTATTCCTTGCAGTATTTGCTTTGCGTCATCTTTAAGGTGTATTTGTCCGATCTACCTTTTTGACCGTTTGTGTGACACAAGACATGTTACATCGAACTATAGGTAATACGATTTGCTTCTAGTTTCAAAGGCACACTTGTACAAGATCCCTTATAAGAACTCCCGACATGGTCACAATGTGTGAAGCCCGGTGTCCCCCGCCGTGATATTGCTGATTTACACGTTTAAGCTGCGAAATCCTCAAAACACATGTGCAGAAGCAACATTGTGTTATTGGATCGCTGTTCTAGAGATCTCAGTACGCTCAGACATAATCCAAATGAATTACTGTTTAATCTTTCTGCAGAAAAGAAATCAGATTGTTGAAGAGAAAAGCATGTTTGTGTTTGATGTCAGACATAAGATAGTTCAGATCAAGGAAAGCCCCCGGGCTGCGTTTCGTATGAATTGTCGATACCTATTAATATCTACATTACAATAAGAACACAAGGAACAAATGGAATGCTATAGAAATAATAATCACTTATTGAACGACTTGAGACGTATACTTGGTACAACAGGCCGCAATGCAACAGCTGCAGCATCACTGCGTTCCAGTGTCGATAACTCCATTGTTGAAACATGTCAGCCTGGACTGTATCAAGAAACAAATCGGCTTTGTTCCTCGGTACCGCATTCCAGATAAAATATAACACGGGGAGTGATTGGTGAGTAATAGCAAAGACGACAAAACCAAACAGAGAAGGATTTTCAATGTTAATTTCGCTGCAAGCAAATAACATTAGATGACGAGAAGTTTTACAGCACTGAAGCATGTTCTCATAATCTGTACGGTAACGCTGCCTGTCTTCTGCATGTCAATATACATGTCAGATTAAAGGCCGTTGTGTATTCCAGCTGTGGGAAATGAGAAGATTGGCCATATATCTAATCACTTTCTGGATTATTTTGGAGCTTGGTGGATGCCAAGCGAGGAATAGTTTTGAGGTTTGCCTTACACGCTCAGTTTTCTTGGTTGATCTGTTTCGAGTTGCGAAAGTGATGCGATTAATACATCTGGGAGCTCGTATTATACATCATTGGAATATGGAAAGTGGGTTTGTCGTTTTCATTGTATTAAATTATGCGTGTTCACTGTGCAATAAGAAGAAATGCTCGTGAGGAAAACCAGTGAATGAACATAAGATAATAATTTGCTTTTTTTCCAGAACAATACACCAGTGTCGTTACTGTTCAGTAGAAAACGCTACTGTTCAGTAGAAGAAGAAGATAAATAATAGTATTGTTGTATTGTTTCTGCATCTGTTTTCGACGAGTGACACGGGCTGGGCAGGATAGGCTCACCTTTTCACGAACACCTGGTCTTATATCACTATCTGATAATGATTCATAAACACGTGCTTATAATATGTTCGGAGTCGTACGATGGGCTCTTTTATCCTTATTTTAGAAAGAGGTTTGTTGCACTTATTGACATGATGGGTGCTCAATATCTACAATTCTTGCTTCTCAAAGCCATCGGGGCGCTATAAGTACATAGCTTCTCAGGACACATGCATCACACATACATACACGTTTCCTTCTCAAGAACCCTCACGAAATTCATGTTTTTGTTTCTTAAGGCCTCTGCAGTTATAGACGGGTCCCTACAACCTAAACGTTTCCTTTTCAAGGCCTCTGCAGTTATAGACGGGTCCCTACTATCTAAACGTTTCCTTCTGAAGGCCTCTTCAGTTATAGACGGGTTCCTACAATCCAAACGTTTCCTTCTCAAGGCCTCTTCAGTTATAGACGGGTTCCTACAATCCAAACGTTCCTTCTCAAGGCCTCTTCAGTTATAGACGGGTTCCTACAATCCAAACGTTTCCTTCTCAAGGCCTCTTCAGTTATAGACGGGTTCCTACAACCTAAACGTTTCCTTCTCAAGGTCCCTGCAGTTATAGACGGGTCCCCACAACCTAAACGTTTCCTTCTCAAGGCCCCTGCAGTTTCACAATCTAAACGTTTCCTTCTCAAGGCCCCTGCAGTTAAAAACGGGTCCCCACAATCTAAACGTTTCCTTCTCAGGGCACATGCAGTTAAACACGGGTCCCTACTACCTAGAAGTTAAAGACGGGGCCCATAATACCGACATATTTTCCGTCCTTCTCCTGACTCCTCTTTTTCAAGACAGGCCTTCAATGCATACGTACATAACTTCTTTGAGAGGTTTTTAGAAGTTGGATAAATCCTATCCTTTCTTATATACGTACATGTTTGCTCCTCAGGGAAAACTATGTCCATGGCAGCAACGACTAGCAGCAGCAAAGGCAGCCATTCGACGTTCTGACATTTCTCCCGAGTATCTTCGTGTTGTTGATTTTGGACGCCCTAAAGGTCTGGGTTTTCTTCTTCTTCTTAGAGATTTAATTATATAAATGCAGCAAAGAGGCTGTGGGTGATCCTGGCACAGTCAGGCTGGTTAGGCACATTGTCAGCTGAGGGTCCTTGTCCCTTCTACACGCAGCCCATATTTCACCGCGTTATTACAATTTACGTCGTAACAGCGCTGCCTAGTCGAATCCACCCAGAACTTTTCGGATATACTTTAGATAGTGAGTTCGAATCCCGCTGCTTCCTGATTAAGCTGCCTGGTTTGTCGACTCTATACCTGTGATCGTGGGTTTCACTTCAAGCTCTGACACGCTATGATATAACCGAAATACGTTTCAAAGTTGCGCTAACTAAACGCATTCACCAATGCGTAAGCGTTAGAAGTGAATGCAAATGATGACATTTTCTCTTAATTTTAAGAACAAATTTACGTTTTGTCATTATAATTTCATCTTTTACCTCACAGGGAGAGGGATAGTTGCAAATACTTACATTGCTCGAGGCGAATACGTAACGTATTACAATGGAATACGGGACCTCATAGAACCAGATATAGACGACAACACCTACACATTTCAAATAATCCATCGCAGTACACGGTTTTGGTAAGTGTTCTAATTAGGAGCATTGCGAGTTGGTATGGTTTCTATCCTAAACTTCCCGCTAACTTAACCATGAAGAGACCGTAAAGAGACTTGCTATAAGTACAATATATGACGTGAATACGATACAGATACGAATCAAGTAGTTCAATTTTGTTTTCGCAGAAAGTGAATCATGTTCACTGTGTTTTAGATGGCTGTCTGGACTGGAAATATGAAAGGAAAAACACATATTAAATACCAAGATTAATTGTAGGCGTAAGCATTTCACAGAAAAAACCCAACTGAAAACGAAGGTGTATTTACTGTGAACCGAATGTGTCAACAGAATGGTGGATCAGGCACTGTGTTTGAGGTTGGCGAATGGTATACCATCGATCAACCATGCCAACACATGAAGTTTCATACTCCATTGAACACACACAAAGTGAAGTTAATTCTCAAATATTTCCGCCCTATTTCATATTCCAAGGGTTGATGCGTCAGACGAAGATGGTTCTTATGGGAGACTTATCAACGATGAATGGAGAATCCCAAATATAAGGTCAAGGACGATCTTTGTGGACGGGGAACCTCACGTTAGTTTCTTTGCATTGAGATCAATACTTGCCGGTGAAGAAATCCATTATGATTATGGGGGCAGTGAGAATTTTCTTCCATGGAGAAAACAGGTATGTACCTGTGCTATTGTTCACGTTTTCTTATTTCAGCCCCCATACTTTCCAACTCAAGTAATGAGTCACGACAAGGGCCGACAACTCTCGACATTATCTGAGGCATTTCCAGGCATTGCTTTGTTAATGATCGCTTATGTCATATTGAGTGAGTCAAGGTTATCTCCGCTTTGAACAGTTCTCCACTTATATGACGGCGTGTCAACTTAATGTGGAAGGAAGGCCGGAATTATGCAGGACGTGCACCACATTGGTGTATTGCCCACAAACATAGCATCATAAGCAGTACATCGGGGACCCGAACCTTTTCCCACAAACATAGCAACACAAGCAGTATATCGGGGACCCGAACCTAAGATCAGGCTTATGGCACGCTTGAGTGAGTCAACTCTGCTCAGCGAAATGCGAGACCTTCGACAAACCTATAAACACCAAACAGGGTGTATCTGGCATCGAATCCTAATATCAAGTTCCTGACACGCTTAAGGGATACGGGGCGGTCGGGTATCCTAGTGGTTAAAGCATTCGCTCGTCACGCCGAAGACCCGGGTTCGATTTCCGACATGGGTACAATGTGTGAAGCCCGGTGTCCCCCGCCGTGATATTGCTGGAATATTGCTAAAAGCGGTGTTAAAACATACTCACTCACTTAAGGGAGACAATTCTGCATAGCGAAATGCGGCGTCTTAAACAAACATATTAACACAAACAGTGTGTATCGGAGATTTAAACCTAATATCAAGTTTCTGACACGATTAAGGGCGCGCCTTTAGCAACTGGGCCTCCTGTGCCCCGCTGAAGTCATATTGTTCAATGAATACTGTAACCATTGTATGGTAACGTATTTTTTACTTCAAGATATTTCCATGTAATAAAAGGTGCTATTTGGCGTGTGATTGGATTAATGTAAGGTTGGATTAAGGTGAGGATTCTAAACATGACTGAGGACATCTTTAGATATAAATCCACTGATGCTTGAGAGGAGGGGGTGTTGCATTCATATTGAGTCTAGGGTCTAGGGTCTAGTGGTCGCATTCTTTTGGAGACGCATTAATTTCACGATTTACAGTATCTTTTAGATTACCTTACCAGTATAAATCTAAATGTTGTGTTGGAAGCAATATGTATCCTTTTTCCTTAGATACATGTAGCTTCTTTTGATACATCTTCCTCAACGACGATATACCTATTTTTTCAGAACACACACAAAAAATGCTTGAGAAAAGAATTTGATGCAGTGACCGAAATGAATATGTCGTCAAAACAAAAGAGTTTCCAAAAGAATATGATTTGGTCGTTCTAGGAAAGAAATATTGTCAGAATGAGAAACAAAGCTGAGCAGTATATTTCCTGGATTATATATACAGGAAGCGATGCTTGTGTCGCAGTGCACATGCCTTGTACTTTATATGTTATTTACTGTTTCAGGATGTGATTTAACAAAACGATCAAGTGACATCCTGGTTTAACCTTCTCCGAAAAATATCCTGGCCAACTTGCTGCTTGGATAACGATGGACCCGTCTCACGTTGATATCTGTCCATCGTGAATTCATGTTAAAACTAGCCTTGACAACAAACATACAATGTGCATCATAACAAAAAGCATACAATCCACAGAGAGTTCAATTGTATTTAAGATGCCATATCCAAAATTTCAAATTCCGGATCCACCCGGCAATGGTTCTTCAATGTGAAGATGAAATGACTGGTCCTCTTCGGTCCAAACAGAGAAGTGCAGCAGCTCCAAAACGAAAACAATTTTCATTTTCTTGTTTTAAACGACAACAAGCATTACAAATACATTCACGATTAATTAGCGTTTGACAGCATGCTCTGTATAATTATGGGACTGGCTTTGTTAAGACACCCTTAAAATCAAAGAACACAGGTATCTAGACCCTATTGTGAACGAACGGTACATGGTTGAATAAAAGCATTTTGAATGGAATACTCATTGGTTATGGAGTCTTTGCTGTGTCACATATGAAACACCAACGCCAGAGAATATTAATCCGTCTCGATTATCCCGAAACAGATTCCATTGGGCGTAAAAGGGACAACAGCGGTAAAATATATATGATTGGGTCACTGAAAATCTATGTAATATTTTTTTTATGGTGAATTGTTAAGTATTCACTTAGAAAATAAATGATAGCGATGTTTCACTTGAGTTCACATTGTCGGTACTAATTTCATTCCGCCTCAAGGACTGAGCTCAGTAATGAAATACCTGATGAAAGAACATGTTTTGCCCATCTCATGACCTTAAACGTAACATGTTTTGCCCATCTCATGACCTAAAACGTAACATGTTTTGCCCATCTCATGACCTAAAACGTAACATGTTTTGCCCATCTCATGACCTTAAACGTAACATGTTTTGCCCATCTCATGACCTAAAACGTAACATGTTTTGCCCATCTCATGACCTTAAACGTAACATGTTTTGCCCATCTCATGACCTTTAACGTAACATATTTTGCCCAACTCATGACCTAAAACATAACATGTTTTGCCCATCTCATTACCTAAAACGTAACATGTTTTGCCCATCTCATGACCTTAAACGTAACATGTTTTGCCCATCTCATGACCTAAAACGTAACATGTTTTGCCCATCTCATGACCTTAAACGTAACATGTTTTGCCCATCTCATGACCTTTAACGTAACATATTTTGCCCAACTCATGACCTAAAACATAACATGTTTTGCCCATCTCATTACCTAAAACGTAACATGTTTTGCCCATCTCATTACCTTAAACGTAACATGTTTTGCCCATCTCATGACCTTAAACGTAACATGTTTTGCCCATCTCATGACCTTAAACGTAACATGTTTTGCCCATCTCATGACCTGAGACAAAACGCGTTTTGCCCATCTCATGACCTGAAACATAACATGTTATTCCCATCAAATGACCTAAAAATGTTGCCGTGTTTAGCTGTGTCAGTTCACGAGATGATGATGAACATTTGGCAAGGAAAGGACAATGCGATATCTGTGAGTGTGGCCTGAAAAGTAACATGTTTTACCCTTCTCATGATCTGAAACATACCATGTTTATTCCCATCTCATGACCTGAAACATAACATGTTTTGCCAATCTCATGACCTGAAACATAACGTACTTTGCCAATCTCATGACCTGAAACATAACATGTTTTACTCTTCTCGCGATCTGAAACATAACATGTTATTCCCCTCTCATGACCTAAAACATAACATGGTATTCCCATCTCATGACCTGAGACATAACATGTTATTCCCATCTCATGACCTGAAACAAAACAGGTTATTCCAATCTCATGACCTGAAACAAAACATGTTATTCCCATCTCATGACCTGAAACATAACATGTTATTCCCATCTCATGACCTGAGACATAACATGTTATTCCCATCTCATGACCTGAAACATAACATGCTATTCCAATCTCATGACCTGAAACATAACATTTTATTCCTATCTCATGACCTGAAACATAACATGTTATTCCTATCTCATGACCTGAAACATAATATGTTATTCCCATCAAATGACCTGAAACCGTTGCCGTGTCCAGCTGTGTCAGTTCACGTGATGATGATGAACATTTGGCAAGAAAAGAAAAATGCCAACTCCCGTGAGAGAGTATCGTCACTTATTTGCATTCATATTACAAAATGAAGTATCACTGCTTCCTCGAATTGTGATGACGATACAAGAGGAATCCTCCTGGATCCGGGATGGCTTTGAAATGCGTTGAAACTGCGGTTGTCTGGTACATTCAAAATGGTTGTTGATGATGATGAGTTACAATCAAAAGTCGTATCGACGTTTCTTTTCGCGAAAACCTGGTGTCATCACTGGTTTTCAGTGATCTATTCATACAATTTTCACCGCCTATTGCCTTTTACGACCAATGGAATCTGTTTCGGTGGATAATCAAGACTAGATATTCTCAGGCGGTGACGTTGTATATTAACCCATGTAGTGACGACCATTTCAACAGTCATTGCTCCCTTTTCGCGGAATCCTGGTGTCATCACTGATTATAGGTGATCCATACACCAGCCACCACTATTTTGACTTTTACGCCCAATGGAATCTGTATCGGTGGATGAACGATCAATAATTTCGACCAGTTCTAAACGGCAATGTTCTACTGATATTTAGTGTCTTATCGATAGATTCACACGACCATATACATCGCACCTGTTGACGCCTTTTGTTGTATAACAACAAACATCAGCCGTATGCATACCCTGGACAACATTTCTAGGTGTGATGGTGACCGCCTAGGAATTCTAGTCGTTGTGGTATATCAGGAATCAATGTCTGGCGTAGGACATTGTAAGCTTGGACCCAGTCCCCTATTATATATATTGCTATGATTAATCAACACTGCAATATGCCATTTATGTCATTAAATGTACATATTCCACCGATAGAAAGACCCCAGCTATTACACGACGTGCTAAACAAAAGCAACAATGCAGTTATTGTACTCCATATTGCACATGTTACCAACATGGTCCTACAACACGGCATCTGCCACAGGTCAACTGCCAAGCGTCGGCGTCACCTTGTAAGTGCCAGCCAGGAGCTTGTAGTTTAGTTTGTGTGTACAGCACTGAACAAAACTGCATGGGATTTTTTTTCACTATTTGAACATCTAGAATATGTTTACACGTAGAGAACAGAGAATTCATCATTAGGCAGAGTCATCTGTCCATGACAACATGCAAGTGAAGCTGCATTCCTTCTGCGTAGCTATGCACATTCTACTCAAGTCTCTTACCGTGTGCTGGATCATAGTGGATCTTGGAGGATGCCAAGCGAGGAATGACTTTCAGGCTTGTCTTGAAACATATATTTGTATTTATTCATATTACGATTGATAAAACCCATGATTGATCAGTTTCCTAATGTAAACATCAGTAAACATGCCTTTTTATTATCACCTTGAAGACAGGATGATATTTGAGTTGTTGTTATCCATCCCTTGTATTCGGCAAGATTGATAAGGGGGTCAATCATTTCATTTTCTTTATCAGTGAGGGAGTTTGTGGGTGGAGGCTTGTGGACTTACAAGAAAAGGACAGAGCTTGACAATTTTGTTTGATGGTGACTATTACATATTTGATACACATCTTCTACTGAAATTCGCAACTTACATTAAAACCCTTATTCTATGGGATTTTAACACAATGTTAAATTCAGAAGTGTTTGTGTTAATATACAGATATATAGCGATTACTAATGTCGCTAGAATAGATAAGGTTGGGGGGACTTGGGGATAACGTAATGTTAAAAAAGGTTGCACGTATGTAGGAACGTGCATGCACGAGTCTACGTGGCTGATGCCGGATTGATAATGCTCGCCGCAGTTTAAGATGGATACCACACTTTATACTGGCTTCGAGCCGAGTAGTCCTTATTTCATCTCTTTAATGCTGAGCGCCAGGCAGGGTATCAACAAGTACCATCATTTACCCGGTTTTTGTATGCTGCGCCCAAGGAAGCGAACTACCGACTTCCTCTAACAGTATTCGAGCTTAAAAACTATACGTTTTGACACTTCACATGGGGTAGAGCATATTTCTTGAATATAAGTTTTTCCTTAATAGTATACATCTGCACTCAGCATGTGTCTTCTTTTTCTCCTCACATTGTAATTGCAAGGTGGAATCATAGTGCCACCGAAACAAACCTGTATCTGTCCTTAACACCTGCATGTTTGCTTCTCCATACTCCTACATTAAGTGACAAGTCCTCAATACCAACGTTTTCTTCTCAATACCTCCACATTACAGGACGAGACCTCAATACCAACATGTTTGTGTCTCAATACCTGAACATTACGTGACGAATCCTTAATACCTACATGTTTGCTTCTCAAAAGCTCTACATTACGTGACGAGACCTCAATAACTACATGTTTGCGTCTCAATACCTCTACATTAAACGACAAGCCATCAATGCCCACCTGTTGGCTTCTCATGGCCTCTACACTAAATGACGAGTAATCAATATCTACAGGTTTGAGTCTCAATGCGTTTGATGCCTTTACATTAAATGACATGTCCTCAACATGCTTCTTTATCATGACCTCAGTATGACATGAAGCGTTCTGCACACGCCAATCTGTGTCTTTATTTGCTTCACAGGGGACACTGTGTCCACGGAATCAAGAACTGGCAGCAGCAAAAGGAGCCATCCGACGTTCTGACATGTCTCCGAAACATTTCCGTGTGGTTGATTTCGGACGCCCCAGAGGTCTGTTTATTCATACAATAGTTTCCTCACCAGTACACATTCGACGAGATTCTAAGATGTAAATATCTAGTCATGTTTGTACCCAAAGGGTCCATACTTTGTTCATGCAGTGTGTCTCTCTTCAATATTTCTATACTTCTTTAACAGTGATGTTTATGATATATATTGCCAAGCTGTTAACTGTGGCACCTTTTAAGCACGATTCATATGTGCTAAAGGAGGGGTGTGTTCTTACATACATACAGATATTCTTATTTAAATTGAAATCCCGGGGACCATCGAAAAAGCAAAACACTATCCTTGAGAGTGTATGACAAGAAGGGTGACTTCAACAATTGACTTGTCAGTGCATGTGTTTGTGACGGATGCCACCGGTGGGGCAGAATGCGTATACCTTTTCGCGAACACCTGGTATCATCACTATTTGATCGTGCTTCATCAACTCTTGGTCATGGTCCAGTCGGTATCGTACAAAGGAGTCTGCTTTAAGCAGAGATTTCTAATGGATATGAAAAGGGTTTGTCGCTTTTATTCAATTTCCCAATAGTCAATTTTCCCTTTATGGCGAGCAATACTCCAGCAACCATTGAAGTTTAAATTTCACCACCTTAGGAGTACAATCGTGGACAGCACTGTAAAAGAAGATTTCAAAACGTCATACAACTCTAGCTGGAGGCTGTTGCACAGCGTTGCAACATTCAAGGCCTCAGTAAATCTGAACGTTTATGGTGGACAGGTGGAGGACATTCACAAATCGTTGCATCAGTGACAAAAACTGTGTCTGAAGCAATTCTCTATTTTGACTTGTCCCATGTGTTCCCTTGTTTTGTCAGGTGAACAACTGACATGCCTTTGCATGTGTTTGTGCCGGGTGCCCCGGATGGGGCAGGATATGCTCACCTGTACGCGAAAACTATCGTCACTATTTGATAGTGATTCATAAACAAGTGTTCATTCCACACAAACATATCATTGAATCTAATGAAATGGTTTTACAAATAAGCGGCAACAACCTTTCCATGTATATAAGATATCTCTTCTTAAAGCAGAGCTAACTGAATGTTTACGACTATATTATTATATGTGTTTCCAATATCAGATGTCACTCTAAATCTTTATGCATAGATCTAAATATGATGAGGCGGCCTCATTGGACTCTTTTTCTGGTTCAGGTGGGTAAATCAGTGGAAGGCAATAGGCTATTTGACAGTTATTGAACGATATCAGATCATCAATATTCATGAAACTTAAGGTAAACTTCCTGTCCAAATTCTCTTGTCTTTTTTTTTAATGTTTTAAATAATCGCTTTTTACTATCAATCTTCCTTACTTTCAGGGAGGGGCATAGTCGCAGACAAGGAATTTGCTCATGGTGAATATATGCTGTATTATGCAGGAAAGTGGGATGTTATAGAACCAGACACAAGCGACGATGCTCATACCTTTCAAATTAGTTACCGTAAAATGCGATTTTGGTAAGTAACTATTTTCTACTTTGTGTCACTTGTAAGTGTATAACTGTTCTGTAAGATTGTATGTATTGATCTCATTGTGCTGAAATATATGTGAAGAACTGTTCTGTAGGATTGCATGTATTGATCCCTCTGTGCTGGAACATATGTGTAGAACTTTGTATGAATGTATGTGTTGACCTCACTGAGCTGGAATATATGTGTAGAGCGTTGTATGAATGTATGTGTTGACCTCACTGAGCTGGAATATATGTGTAGAGCTTTGTATGAATGTATGTGTTGACCTCACTGAGCTGGAATATATGTGTAGAACTTTGTATGAATGTATGTGTTGACCTCACTGAGCTGGAATATATGTGTAGAACTTTGTATGAATGTATGTGTTGACCTCACTGAGCTGGAATACATGTGTAGAACTTTGTATGAATGTATGTGTTCACCTCACTGAGCTGGAATATATGTGTAGAACTTTGTATGAATGTATGTGTTCACCTCACTGAGCTGGAACATATGTGTAGAACTTTGTATGAATGTATGTGTTGACCTCACTGAGCAGGAATATATATGTGTAGAACTTTGTATGAATGTATGTGTTGACCTCACTGAGCTGGAATATATGTGTAGAACTTTGTATGAATGTATGTGTTGACCTCACTGAGCTGGAATATGTGTAGAACTTTGTATGAATGTATGTGTTGACCTCACTGTGCTGGAATATGTGTAGAACTTTGTATGATTGTATTGTGGACCTCTCTGTACTGTAATATATGGTTAAAACTGTTCATTGGGTTTGAAAGTGTTGACCTGTCTGTGCTGGAATATATATGTAGTACTGTTCTGTAGGATCGAATGTGTTTACCTCTAAGTGCAGACATATATGTGTAGAACTGTTCCCTAGGACTTAATGTGTTGACCTCACTGTGCAACCATACATGTGGAAAACTGTTCTCTGGGACTGTATGATTGTCTCTATGGAGACATATAATTACGTGTAGAACAGCACATGTAAGTGTATGTGTAGAAACGCTTGAGTAGAACTGTATGCGTAGACCTTAATGTTGAATAACTGCTTTTTTAGAATTGCTGTGAGTAGAACGACGTTGATCCTCACTAATGCTATCATCCTCGGGTACCTGTTCCAGACCCGATAAAGTTAATAGTCATATACTAATATACGTCTGTCTACGTATGCGTAAAACGTTTGTGAAGATCTGTATTCGCAGAACGTAATGTTGAAGAACTACGTTTTTAGAACTGCTGTGAGTAGAACGACGTTGATCCTTACTAATGCTATCACCCACGAGTACTTGTCCCACACCGACAATGTTACCATACACATACCAACATACGTCTGTCTATAGGTTACAACTAGAAGCACCTCTCAATTGTGGGTGGTAGAGATATTTAGACCAAATATGTCGCCATGTAGCTAAATAAACAATAATTATTGAAACCTCGAGCTATAGGCACCATCATATTTAAATGTAATATACTTCACCACTGTTAATCACATTACCCCAGTTTTTTTGCACTCAATGCTTAAAGATGCTGCACTACACGCGAAGTCCCAAATCACATAGTGTATTTCTCATCTCTACTCACCTTCCTCGTTGCGTGTCAGTTTAATGTGAGAGGAAAACAGGAAGTCATGCACGTTTCGCAGCCTTAGACAAATGGGTATTGGTGATTGGTGTGTTTGTACCATAGAGGGGGTTCATTAACATATATTTTGTACAATAACATTATAAGAACACACGTTGAATTTTCCAAATTGCCACCGCAAAATATTTATTTAGACTTTCTTATAATAAATTGAGGTTCAGTCGGTTGTGTAGACAGAGAATGTTGTCATTATTTATTGTGTTGGTTTCAATGAAAGGTTTGATGCGGAAGAAGAGGATGGTTCTTATGGGAGACTTATCAACGATGCATGGGGGCACCCAAATACACAGCCACGGGTTGTATTTGTAGACGGTGAACCACATATCGCCTTTTTCGCCTTGGGGTCAATACATGCTGGTCAAGAAATCCTATTTGATTATGGTGGCACTAATGATCTCCCGTGGAGGAAACAGGTACGTCAGTGATCGAATCTGGACTAGGCAAACCCGTGGTCAATAGCATGGGAAATTATCTACATTGACTGATCACACATTGTACTCAACTCCCCGTATAAAAGCTTTTCGACACCTACGGGATGTACTGGTCCTATACAATTTGAATGATATGTAAACCAACCAGAGTTCAACTGATACACTGAAGCCCAGACAAAGGCTTTTAACGCAATAGATGTTTGTCATTTTGTACAAATAAGGCCCGATACAATAGTAATGTTCGAGCTGCACATACCTCGAGATTTACAAGGGACGTTTGCGCCACCAGATCATATTATACGCTATGTACTATTTGTGGGACTCCAGTATCCGGGTGTGCACTATGCTGGAAGGAAGACCCATTATAGCTTCGCCCTGCACCTGGATTTCTTAACTGTATCGTAATATTTCGATAGTTTATGTATGCCAGCTGTATGTGAATTAGTAGCGTGTCCACACATATAAAAAAATATTGTAGAAAATGTGCAAGCTTGTAGACTATAAACTAAAAGACCAATGCTCTTAGGCCCATATCTCAGCAGGTGATGTCAAAAAGTCAATGGGGATGTCGTGGCTGAAAGTTCACATTTCATTCCCAAAACGGCAGCAATATTCCATTTATATAATCTTGTAAATATTCGACGGACAAGTATGTGTTGAAAGTTAGGGATGCATCGATTGATTGAATTACCATTATCAATGGCAGGTGTTCACGGTGATGTGGCAATACATCGTTGACAGTTGAAATACAATAATAGGGATCGATGCCCTCTGCACACTTGACAGAAAATTAATGTAATACTGTTATTTACTTTTCATTTTGATTCATATATATGCCTTGCTTGAAGAGAAGTATAAAAAACCGAGACCAGAACCAGAGGTACTTCCTTTCCCTGAGAATCTATTGTATTTAGGACTTAGTGGACTAAAGGTTTTGTTGTCATGTAAACTAATGGAAGGAAATGGACTTTGTCTGATGTAAATTTAGTTATCAAACTATCAGATTACCATTTCAGTAGTTGTACCTATATGGTAAGATGGTAAGAACAATACTGTTGTCACACTAATAGTGTTGCCAGTAATCTGCCCTAAAATAATGTGACCGCCGGGCTAGCACACATATTCCGCGACGAGAAACTTTGTTACCTGCTTGCCCGTATATAAGTCACTGTGGTCCAGTGGACAGAGCGTCTGCCCGGGTTGTAATCACAGCGGAACTTGTTGTTTCCTTGCCTGGCGTTCGACATTACGGGGGTAATGTCGCTCCGGGTCAGTATAATGTATCTGGGTGGGGTATTATTGTTAAATTGCGGCATGGTACCACAGTGGGCTAGCACTATACAGTCGGCATTAGTAGTACAAGCAGCCAGTCGCTCACACACACATACGCACGCGTGCACTTCGCTGTAAGTGCAATATTCTTGAACGCGACGTTAAATCATATATGACCTCACCTCACCTCATATGGTTCTTACTTCACTATCTATCGTTCTGAACATACCATTATGCGGGTTGTAAACTGGGTTCCATGTTTACTGTTTCAGGAATTGGATGAAGCGAATCAAGTTCAAACGCCTTGACATCTGGGACAAATTTGAATATCTGAGTATTTTGTGAACATGTCGGTTGCATCGCCAACACAGAGCACGAGACACACTATGTACTGAACAACCTCAATATTGGTGATATATGGATATGGGCGATAAATCGAGATGGTCTGAATGAAGAAGCTGAATGCGCCGAATAAACCCGAATGGTCGTGAAGTGATGATGGATTGAACGGAGAATGTTGCTTCACATTACATGTACTTCTTTTTGTGTTGCCACGTTGATGATCTACTAGAAACCCATACATATGCATATCCACGTAGTGCACCATATGGCCAGGGTCCGCTGACTTTGTTGTGCATGTCATTGTATCACAATTGCATCGACTATTTACATGCCGCCTACATATAACTTGAATATTGCTGCGTGCGGCGTTAACCAACAAACAAAGTAAACCACGAATACCTACCACTTCGAGAATATGACGCAGATGTCTGAATCCTATTTGCAGTTTGGCATGTTTCACTAAACCTTACAAAAATTTGCCGTTGAATACCATATTAATCAAATCGAATAGATAAGGAACGTTTTTTTCGCCACGAAATGTAAAGGATATCTTTTATATCTCTGACCACTTCTAGCAGGGATGGGAAGGGTGGACACAGCCTTATTCAGTCACAAGGAAGTTATTGACCTCGGTGAACATTTGTAACATGCTTGAAGAATGTTTAAGAAATAAACGACAAGTTGGAGTTGTCTATCGTACAATAAAATACCACAGGGAGAATAATCCGTGATGGGCGCAGCCTTTTTAAGGATGTTAATATAATGTACAAGCTTCACAAATATTACCCGTACCTAAATACTGATGACTCCCTGGATAGAATCCGACCTCGTCAATGTTGGAAAAGTCCATTTTATGAACAGCGGGGTTATAGTTGGTCTTTTCCGCATATTCCCACAATGTTCATGTATATTATCTGTACCTTTTCTCCCAAGACCTATTGTCAAATCTCTCCCACAGATCGTTCGGAGACTGCGTTTATCTGCGTAGCCCAGCTACATCTATGCGGAACAACTTCCTTGACACTCCCCTCTAAAAATAACGTCGTCCAATATATGACGTCATCAAGTTGCGAGCGCATATTCGAATCTCCAGAAATGACGTCATGACATAGCAATGTTTTATCGTGCAATAAACCACGCTTCGTTCTTCATTATTCTTAGCGATTTATCGCGTAGCTAGCTCGTATGTGTCCATGAATGTTTTCAATAACTTAAATGCAGCAATGTGACCTGCGGTTTAATTTTCTCAACCTGATACTGGTATTAGTTCTCCAAAGATTTCAGAATAAAAGATGCTTTTCATTGTTTTAAATCTTTAAATATTTTATTGTAATAAATTCTATGAAATCATGTTTTACTGGTATTTTGCTGAATATATATAAAAACACAAAAGACGACCACAGTAAATTGGGTATAGCTGTGGAGGCAAGGAGGTCGAGAATCGGTACTTTTGTCAGCCGTAGAGGCCACAGGCAAGTGGAAACAGTTCCACCCTACACACCGATGTCTGACTGGATGCAGGTACGTCCATGGCTTACTGCTTGTTACTGTGTACGACACTCTGACTGACTGCATGGTGTTCGTGTACACTCACTGCATTAATGATAGGATCCTCATTACCCACAATAGATATACAACCATCGTTGTGTTTGAAGATTGGAGATTTGTGGAAGTATGGATGTACAGGGAACATTGTTTACATGGCGAAAACTGGACAATTAACACGCTATTGAGGGTAATCCTTTTGTGAAACTTCTAAATCTAGTTGAAGACAATAAACTATATCCACAGGTGAAGAAATTATTGCGGATATTAAAATCGGATATAAATCAACGAATTGTGGACTCGGAGTATACACTCACCAAGGACAGTAGTTCTGTTAAGGATGAGATGCAGTCTATCAAGACAGGTACGTGATTTAGGGTGTTATGTGAACAATAGCGGAGAAGAGCAGGCTACAGTAAGACCTGATATCATCCTTTATCTAACAGGGTGGATGACATAGAGGGTGATTTAACTAGCATTAGCGTCAGGCAATAAATACTTACTTTCTTATATTTATTGTGTCAGTGGTGGGTGCTACCAGTAGTGCTGGAAATGCTTACCCTTTTCGCGAACACCTGGTGTCATCGCTAATTTGCAGTGGTCCCTTCATATAATTTTCACAGCTATTCTGCCCATTACGCCAAATAGAATTTGTTTCGGTGAATAATCAAGACTGGCTTTTCCCTCTTGCACGGACGTTTTATATTTACAATCTAGAGTATAGAATCAAGAGACACGACGCAGAAGAAACAGGGGACAGGGGACAGGGAATCCTATAATGTCTGCCAAAAAGTCATTAAGTGTCTTGAACAGAGCTGGAGATGAGGACCAGAAACCACCTTCACTTGGACTGAGGGATATTGAACGAGTCCACAGATCATCTACACGAAATGATAACAATCAGACCCATAATATTGAAAATGTCACACTAATAGGACAAGATTCAGACAGTTAGATTGAGGGATACATTAATGATATGGATTATGGTGTCGCTAATGACCTAACTTACTGTCAAAGCAAGAGCTTAACAAACTGCGTTCTGAAAATCCAGACAAAAGATTTTTCATTTAAGCAGGTAAAGTGGTCGAAGACATGAGACGAAAGGCAGTAAGTATCAGCAATACACAGAGAGGCGATAGTGATAGGAGTGAACAAGTAGAAACAAGGAGTGATACTAGAAGAGGTCTAGATGTCCAGAGAAGGAGTGAGAAATAAATCTCACAATCTCAGCCCTGGGCCATTTCACTAAGACTGATGATTATCGGTGATTATAGATTGCTTCACACAAGTGTACCCAACAAACCCAACGTTAACAGATGGCATTTTTATGCAATATTTTGGGATGTGTCTGGGCTTAGAGCAAAATTAATTGACCTAGAGTTTATAAACTTTTCAGCTTCCTTTCATGTAATAGGACTGACAGAAACATGGATGAAAGAAATAGACATTCAATCAATATTTTTAGAATATGACATTACTAACCAAGAAGCAGAAAGGATAATCCACTGGGCGACTGTCAGGTGTAACTCTACTGATTCTCTTAAAAACAGCTGATAAAGTTTGTGAAATAGTCACAAGAAAATGATGGTGGTATATCTGTTCTTTTTGACAAGAAACTATTTAATTTCTTAGTAAGATATATTATATGCATGTGCGTATATTCGTCCAGTTTTAAACCCGGTGTAATGATCCTACAGGAAAGGGCAGTAATGGTAAAATTTCCTGCAGAATGATTTTCTTGATATCCTCTCTCAGTGTAACGATGTTTACATAATGTTGGGCGGCGACTTTAAATCTCGTACCAGCACGGGTCGGTGGGGTAGCCTAGAGGTTCATGCGTTCGCTCGTCACGCCAAGGACTCGGGTTCGTCCCACATGGGTTCAATGTGTGAAGTATATTTCTGGTGTCCCCCGCCGTGATATTGCTGGAATATTGCTAAGGCGGCGTAAAACTATACTCACTCCCTCACCCGTACCAGCACATACGCTCATTTTGAAGAAGATAATATTCTTGATTTCTTAGAGGGTCGTGGTAATTACACGTGGAACTTTTTACTTGATCATTTCAAATTAAGAAGATTTTCTGCAGGGTCAGGTGTAAATTATTTGGGCAAATTTTTGTCAGATAGTGTTCTGAATATACATATTATGAATGGAAGATGTGGTACAGACACTGGTATTGGAGACTTTACCTTTATTGGAAATCAGGGCGCCGGTGTGGTTAGCTATGTAATCAGTTCAACTGACTTGTTTGATAAATGCGAAAGCTTAAAAGACGGTCTCTCACCGAGTCGTCCCAGTCTCCATTGGATTACGTACGCTTCATGAACTTGATGATGATTCAGCAACACCTCATTCAACTTTGTTTAGGTAGAAAATTTAGATCAATTTAGAAATAACTTATTTTCGAACACGACCCGGGATTTACTGGAGAAGGCAGCTGACAAAGCATTTGATATCTTTGAGGATAGCAAAAGATATATCGAAGATGCGTTTTGCATGCTGCTTCATGTATGAACAAAATAATTCCAATAAGAAATCTCATCTGCAATGGGTTGATAGAGAATGCCGATTCCCGATAACAGAACGATGTAGATGTTTGAATCAGTTTAGCAGCAATAAATACATTAAATCATTGAATAACTACAACTTTTGTAGGAAAGGATACAAGAGCTTGTGAAGGCAAAAAGGTGAATATTACAAACGCAAACAAGAAATTGTGGAGGGGAGTATCTACAAAAAAAAGTCTCCGTTTACATTGACAGCCTCAGAACAAGATTGCAATCGAACATTGGTTTCTACATTTTCAAAAATTATTCTGATGATTGAAACAAAGATTATTTTGATATGTCTACCTTCGACTTCTATGACAATCAATTCAACGGGGTGACAACAGACATTTTCGATGATTCTCCAAATACCAACAAATAAATATTTGACAGTATTAATCAACAATAAGGCATCGGGTTCGGATAAAGTCATTTCAAAAATCTTTAAAACGTCATCAGACATATTGGGTTCCTTATCTTGAACAGATCTTTAATATCATGTTTGAAAATTCGTATTTTCATGAGAATTGGTCACTTTGCATTATTATTGCGTTTCACAAACAATGAACTGTGACTGATACAAATAACTTTAGATTATGTGTGCTTCTAAGCGTATTTAGTAAATAGTTCACATATACCATTAATAATAAAAGCGCCAAAACCCTTTCCATATTCATAGGAAATATCTGCTAAAAGCAGAGTCGTTAGTTCGCTTGCGATCATGACTAGAGCATGAATCATGTAAATAAAGCACTATCAAATAGTGATGAAACCAGGTGTTCGCTAAAAGTGGACAGTTTCCCATTGGTAGCACCAGTCACAAACACAGGCAAAGGCAAGTCAAATGTTTTCATAAAAACGGGACTATATGGCACAGGTCTAACTAGAGAATTGCATCGTACAATACATTTGTCACTGATGCCTCAAATTTGGAAATGTCCTCCACATGTCAACCATAAAACATTTTGAAAGCTTCACGGGGGCCTTGAATGTTGTAACCTTGACCAAACAACTTTTGAGCAAGAGCCGTATGACGCTCTCTGAATAGTTGGTAGAAAGACTGAGCGATAATTCCGATTCATGTGTATAAAGAAACAGATCAGCGAGGAGGTGAGCCCAGCTGGTGCCCATGAGGATGGCTTCTACCTGCCTAAATGTCGAACTCCCAACCCAATGTTTAAATATAGGTAATCAAGGAGTAAATCCACTATTTCACATAGTTTTCACAGTATACTTCAGATGGCATGTGCTTTCATTTCTAACAAATTGCACTGACCCCTGAAGATCGAAATGTAACTGTATCTGTGGTCACCACGTTTTGTAACAAAAGCCCCATAAAGAATTAAGTTTTTCCTTACGTTTGTCATGTAGTGGTGTAAAAAGTTGAAAAGTCAAATGTTTTGACAGAATTGAACTTGGTTCTGTTCTGAGATTGAAAAAAGTATGACACATCGGCTGGATACGATGGTACACGATGACCAGAATTGGTATGATGACAAACAGTATGTCATACGATGATACACAATGAGCATTCGATTCATAATTTAATCTTACTATCGAATACTGGCCTATTTTGACCCGAGTTCCACGTACGGTTCGAAAACAAAGGCAGTGTCCGTTTTTAGTCAATACTATCCTTCGAAGCATAATTTGCTGATTTGTTAATTATAAGTTAACCGCAGTGCAGACTCTCTTTCAGAATGTTTATCTGTGGCGTACATGTTTACGCCGTGCTGCAGAGTACAAATTAAGCTCAAATAAAAAAAGGAGAAAAGCATTTTGTTATCGATATTATTACAATATGTTGTATTCTACAGCATGTTTGTATTTTGTTTTAAGAATTCTGACATTGGTCTTTCGGGCATTGGTTTCCTTCTTGTCCTCTACCCTGCAAAAAAAGTGAAATCTCTGATTCAAACGGTCGCGAAGTAGAATGTGGTTTGTTGATTAATACAAAGTAACTCCATGTACATTAACCAAGGTTTCGTTTCCTTTCACATACATATATTAAAATATTATAGAATCCTTAGTTTACAATAAGTATGTTTCCTAATTTCGTGTTTCAAAACATTGAAATAGTACGATTTTGGAATATAATCTACCTACATTATCGCAGCTTGCTAATTGTATGTAATAATGTTGCTTATGTTATATGGCAGTGAAGTTTATTGTTAAAGATAGATTGTAACTGTATTACATTGTTTCTGTTCAAATTCAGAAGCAGTTCATTGCATTGTATTTGTACAGATTTCTGGGTTAACACATTGTTTCAATTTGGGAACCGACACGCAACAGTTAATGTATTGGTGCCTAAAAGCCAGTGTTATACGGAATACCCTATGTTAAAAGTAATGCTTGAACAAGAAGGATGTTTATCTGTAACTTGGTTACCATGACGTCACAATCAAATGACATCACTAATGGCTCTACAACTAAAGCTGTTAGCAGTAATTTTTACACTTAAGACACTGCTTATCACTGTCTACAAACTGAAAAGGTTGGAAGAATGATGTTGGATGATAAATAAAATCTCACCCTCGTGTCTATTGATATCAAATATATCAACCCTCATTGATAAAAGTGGAACAAATCCACGGCAAGCCTCGGAGTTTTCCCACTTTGATCAACTCGTGTTGATATATTTGATCTCAAAGGACACTCAGGTGAGATTTAGCACCCATTACCTGTCTAACTGCTTTGTTGTATTCAGTGGTGCGGGATCTGATCTGTCTACATGCTTCTGTAGCCGTCCAATCAACCTCTTTAAGGCCATCCTGAAATATAATTCATAACATATTTTATCTAGTGAGTAGTGACATGAAGTCACGTCACAAAAGACAACACACAGACACAGCCCACAAAAAGCACAGCCCAAAAACAGAAAAGAGAAATAAATAACATATCACAGCAGAGAGAATAAGAAAGGCTGGTTTCATATTTTTAACTCATTGTTTGGTCGGTGTTGTGACATTTCAGTGGACTACACCGGTCATGTTCAAATGGATTTTCTTTAACCCCGGGTTGGAACTTGTCAACGTATGCTTGTCGCAAGAACCGTCATCTAGCTGGAACACTGCTGAGTGTGGCGTCATCAACAAATCTTAGACCTATTCTTAAATGACATATGATTAGCCAATTCCCCTTCCATTGGTTTACCCAATTGAAATAGACATAAAAGAAACCAGTGATACTACCTAATCCGTTTCATATTTACTCATATAACTATGCATAAAGATTCAGTGTGACAAAACAACTACCCACAAGACTGGGTGACAAGACCGACGACTTCATACGACTCTTGCTGAAAACTTGTTGGATGAAGGTTACAACATTCAACAAGTGTAAAGTGATCAATTGACTTGCCTTCGCATGTGAGAGGTACCACTGATCTATTCGCCAATATTTCTCATCCGCCTTCGAGGTCAATCGGCTACTGTTATTAAAAAGATCCTAATAGTACGTCAATGGTGAAAGGTAGGCAGCGGGGACCCGTGTCTCATGCAGCTTATTCATACAATGTCATATTCCAGTTAGGGTTTCGCCCGTCTTCATATGGCTTGCATAATGCTAAATGCTATGCACTCACTCACTCACTCACTCACTCACTCACTCACTCACTCACTCACTCACTCACTCATCTTTAGATAAAACTTGTCAAGGAACATTTTCAACTTGACATGAATCATCAATTACTGACATTCTCCGTCAACCGTCATCATCATCTCCAGGTTTCTATTTGATATGAACGTGTGCTATTGGATACCTGTTTTCGCCAATAGTTGTCGCTTCGGTAGTCGAATGTGATCTCGTCGCCTCGTTGTATATCGCGGATGGCAAAGAAAGTGATATACATCTCCCCATCTACATGTATCGCATATATGTCAGCATTCGGATTCACCCAGTCATCATTAATCAGCCGTCCGGAGGAGACTTTGTCACAAGAAAAATCAACCCTGGGAACATAAGAAGACATGGGTTGTGGTACCTTTCAAAACATGATGAAACATTCCCCAGGGAGCTGAGAACGAAAAATCGAGTGCATACTGATCCACTGACCTGTGTAATAAATAAATAATTAAACGCTTGCAGCATACATCATGTATCGAGTTATTCGCTTACAAGAGGACTATTATAAACATCATAGTGAATAAATTGCTTAATTCTTTTGAATTATAAAATAACATAACTTCCAATAATGCCAAGAGTAAATGTAGATGGATCTGATGAATTGTTCCAGATTAATCTATTTTGGGAAGACCAAGATGACAACCTCCGGTCCTGATGGGCTCAGGAATTTGCTTCTTCATATTGATCACAGTATTTATTACAAGACTTACTTTCAACACTAGAGTATCACCAAAGAAGTTCAACAACAGAGATAAGTGAAGAGATAGATACATATTCAAAATCAAGTTTGTATTTCTTGAACAAAATCGCTTCAAAATTTAGGCAAAAAGGTAAGTGAAACTAAATACCACAGTAAAATGGTTATCGTGTCCTGAACATAATAATATTAGTTAACTTTAAGAGATGTTCGGGTTCTAACTGATGAACATACCATACAAATCTACCACCCGTTTCAATTTCAATCAGAAAGGATTTGTCCGTGTCCGGGGCTTGTTCGGACAGACGCTGACCAATCAGATACGCAATGAAGTCACCAGATTCAAAGTCCTTCGCAGCTACTACACCTCTGCCTAAAAGACAAAATCAAAATGATTTGATGTAAATCCTCTAAAGAGGCAAATGATCTTCCCTCCTGGGCATGTTCTGAATAAACAGCTTTCCTAATGGGGCCTCTACCCCTCATTACAATATCTCTTACTCAGATACCTCGCGACGAAACTATTATCTCCACATCACTTAGATTTTGAGCAATGCCGCGAGTATCTCGACATTACTTAGATTTTGAGCAATGCCGCGTGTATCTCGACATCACTTAGATTTTGAGCAATGCCGCGAGTATCTCGACATTACTTAGATTTTGAGCAATGCCGCGAGTATCTCGACATCACTTAGATTTTGAGCAATGCCGCGAGTATCTCGACATCACTTAGATTTTGAGCAATGCCGCGAGTATCTCGACATTACTTCGATTTTGAGCAATGCCGCGAGTATCTCGACATTACTTAGATTTTGAGCAATGCCGCGAGTATCTCGACATAACATAGAGTTTGAGCAATGCCGCGAGTATCTCGACATTACTTCGATTTTGAGCAATGCCGCGAGTATCTCGACATTACTTCGATTTTGAGCAATGCCGCGAGTTTTTCGACATCACTTAGATTTTGAGGAATGCCGCGAGTATCTCGACATCACTTAGATTTTGAGCAATGCCGTGAGTATCTCGACATTACTTAGATTTTGAGCAATGCCGCGAGTATCTCGACATTACTTCGATTTTGAGCAATGCCGCGAGTATCTCGATATAATTCTCATCTCAATACAAACATCATTCTCATCTTGCACAAGGTTGTCTTTTTATTTTTGTTTTGAAAAGATTTCCATGTTTCTGAACATTAATCCTCACCTGGATTATTTCCATGTTATTCTCATCCGAGACAAAACTATATCAACATAATGTTTATTTCGAACAGGATTGTCACATAAGGTTTTTTTCTTACCCACTTTTAGTTATCTCTCAAAACGTAAGTATACTATTCGTAGCTTGAAGCATACTCAAGCATAGTCCTATACACAGGTGAATATTACTATTATGCAACTAACCATTAACAATAATTAAATCAATTTGTAAACAGCTGACCTCTGACTTGGCCGAAGTCCACAATAACGAGATACGATGGTGCGATGTCTTTACTTCGGATAGCAACCTCTGCCTCCTGAATTAAACAGAAAGAAATGATTGTTGAAGTACTGGGTGAGTGAAGTATCAATATGGTATGGATGAATACATGAACGGCCGGATGAAAGAAAGCGAGTGGCGTATCAAGGTGGATGAATGGATGAATGACTGGATGAAAGACATATTGAGTGGCGTATCAAGGTGGATGACTGGATGAATGACTGGATGAAAGACATATTGAGTGGCGTATCAAGGTGGATGAATGGATGAATGACTGGATGAAAGATATATTGAGTGGCGTATCAAGGTGAATGAATGGATGAATGACTGGATGAAAGACTTATTGAGTGGCGAATCAATGTGGGTGAATGGATGATCTACTGATTAAGTGACGTAACAAGGTAGATGAATATATGAGTTGACGATATACTATATGATATTCTCTGTGTGTGAAGTATCAATGTGGACGAATGAAAGGATTAAGTTCCAGATTGGGAGGTATTCGTCAAGTTGGATGAATGGATGAATGGGTGTCATGCACTTCAAGAAGAGGATGGAGAGAATGGATGAAATATCAATCCCGAGGTTCAGATATTATTCAGATAGAAGAAAATATAAAATGATCGTTTGGTGGGCTTTCACAGGAGTGAAGTGAACAGGGGCGTCACTTCATCAATTTTATATGACGTCACACAACTCATTAACGTAAAAGTAATGCATTCAATAACTATCAATTTCGATATTGTGACGGAGAGCATGAAATAAAACATACCAGAAAAGATATTGTCATTATGGCTTGGTGGGACGAGTGTTGAATATATAATAAACCTAGCACCTGGAATCAACCAATGGTGAAGAGAAAGGTGCATACAAAGATGTCAATAAATAAATATGACACAAGTACTATATTCTCCTGTTCACCTTCTTACGCCATGGAAAGTCCATACTACTGCCATAGCTGAACATGATTTCATCGCCTTGGTGAATTGGACGATTAGCGAAAAATGCAATGTGAATGACTCCATCAACGGTTATACTTTTTGGTCTGGCGTTGGGTTTTCTCCAGTCATCATTCAAGAGTCTGCCATAGGACCCGTCATCCTTTGAGGCATCGATCCTGTGGGATACACACATGATCAGCACCACAGTGGAACAAGAACAGGTAGTTTACCATGTAATATTCACTGTGAGTTTGGTTAAACAATTGTAGAGCAGCATTTCAGTATTTCAAATGAGTCTGCTCAATGTGGGAGAAAAAATCCGGCCATTATGAAAGTCGTAGAGTTTTAAAAAATTCGATTCGTAGGTGTGATAGTATTATTTGTAGAGGTATGATTATTTAAGATTTAACTTCAATATGTTATGTATAGGTGCATATAGGTAAAGACCATTGTGTTTACTGTGTGAAGCCGCGTAGCAGCACCAGCTCCACCCACTCTATCATTAGCCAATCAGGAAACAATTGTCGGCTAGTGAGTAACGCCTATTCTTTTGAAGATTATGAAAACCTAAAAACACACAAATCAGACACTGCAACCGCTTGCCGCAATATTCCAGCTATATGGAACAGACAATCCAGTGATTAATATCATGAGCATCGATCGACACAATTGGGATACGATGACATGCATCAACCAAGTCAGCGAGCCTGACCTACCGATCCCTCTATTCGCCTCTTACGGCAAGCATGGATTGCTGAAGACCTATTCTACCCAGAACCTTCACGGGTCAAGTAAGTAGGTAACTTACCAAATATCACCGTCATCCTGTTGGATGTGGTGCAGATGCGTTGAATTGACGACTGCAGACTCGTCAAACACGCGTTCCCCAGCGTAGAACGTTATAAAATCATCAGTTTCAAAATTCTTCCCGGCAACAATTCCTTTACCTGTAATTTAAAGATGATCTGATACACCTTTAGAGGCCAAACCTGTAGTTTACAGTTTACGAGTAGAACTAAGTGTTTTATGTGGCGGCAATTTCCTTAAACGGGACTATAACCAAATTTGAGCGCAGAACATATTAACTGCACATGATATCATATAAAACGTTATGATACGGTTGATAAATACAGTGTAGAATTCATTAACATATTAATGAGTGAATGGCTTGTCTTGAACACCGCTTCTAACAGTGTTTCAGTCAATTCACAGAGTGTAACATAATGTCGGATTTACCACATTTGTGAAACCCATGGAGTGACATACATGTACCAAGGATCATCATTGGAACGAAGCAGCTTAAGAAGGTATGCACGGAATGCCGCGTAAAGAGAAGATGATTACCTTTAGGCTGACCAAAGTCGACAACAGCAAGATAATCCGGGGCACTGTCTGAACGTCGCACTGCTTCAACAACCTCCTGATCATAAATAAACACAAATACTTTGGCTAAAACATATTTAAGCGAAATATACTCAAAAGACAAGGTTAACGGGACGTGGATTTCTTCCCATCCCAACCTTTACATATACAGTCTGGGAAATGATCCAGGGAAATGTTTTCAAAACAGCTCGAAGTAATTAGCAACCAAGCAAATGTGGCTGGTATTGCATGTTTTGCATGAAATAACGAATATTCAAAGGAGATTGTTTTAAGTGTTCTCAAGGCCAGGTATCCATATCGTTGCCAAGCTCTGTAATCTCCGGAAGTGCAGAAAAGGAGAAGTGATTGTTTTTATGAGATTTCACCATGCCATGTCTGAGTGAAAATGGCAGATTGAGAGCAGATGCTTTATTTCAGTGCCATGATGGGTTCGTCTCACGTAGCCGGTTCCTTGGATGTGACGACATGTTGTGATTAGCATGTGCTTATTTGATGTACCGCCTATAGTCTGTCACACTACAGTTCCATGGTCTTTATGTGGCGTATTCTGTTTTATAAAGCATGTAAAGCATTTCAAAACATACGTCTGTGAAAAACATTATAGATGAAACCATTTCTTAATGAAAATGAAACAGGACTGTAAAAATATGGTGTGCCTTATTCCCACCCTTGAGACAAAGAACACTTTGGATATTCAATATTTACCAATCGAGGAGTTTAATCAAATCATCAGATATATCACAAATAATTCTTGGCAATATTGGATTTTTTTCCTACAGAAAGCTTACACATCAGCAAGAACCTGCTTCTATGGCTAAATGGTATGGTCCTTAGAGACTGTGGTATGTTAACTGGTCGTCACCAGTGAGTGTAATCTACGGTCCCTTCGGCCGAAGCTGACAATTAATATTTTAGAAATAATGCAAACTATTATGACTACAAAAATGTATGCCAGGGCGTTTGGGGGTTAAACACTACACCACACCGATACCTGTTGGCCAAGTTAATGTGTGTCACTATACCGTCTTTCTCCACGGAAATTCCATATCGTCGTTATAACTGTACAAGAGCTCCTCCCCTCGTGGTATAGCTCGAGAAGCAAAGAATGCTATCAGTTGTTGTCCATCCACAACTATTATTGTTTTAGCAGCATTTGACAATGCGGCCCTCCATTCGTCATTGATTAGTCGCCCATATGAGCCATCCTCCATGAAGGCGTCGGTCCTTCGAAGAAACGCACGACAATAAATGTTTAAATATAGGCCACAAAATTCTAGCCGGACACCATAAATCTGTTTGTGAATCACTACCAATTAATGAGCGAGTCCTGATCTACCGGTAGCACCCGCCACAAACACATGCAAGGGCAACTCAAGTGTTTACTTGAACAAACACAAGAACGTCGTATCTAATTGAGCCACAATTGGGATACGATGCCACGCATCAAGTCAGCGAAACTGACAACCCGATCCCGTAAGGCACCTCTTACGACAAGCATGGGTTGCTGAAGTCCAATTCTAACCCCGGTCTTCGCGGATCAGACTGGAGAAGGATCTCGGATTGGTCAGCAGATCCCGGCACAGCTAAAGGACACAACCCTGTATGTTGAATGGCGGTGCCTGTTACACCTGGGCCGCCCGCAACCCCTGTCTTTTGGAGATTAGAGTGAATGTGGGCGTGGCTAACTGCCATCTGTATCATACCCAGGTTCCGCTCGCGTGGTTCGAATGTCAGTCAGGACATGTCTGATGTGTGATATATTTTATCAGTGTGACTGTCTGACATGCCGTCCGTAGCATCTTTTTCACATTTTCGTATTTTCTGAAAATAAACGTGCCGTGGGCCTTTATCACTTTCTGCACAGAGCATTGTTATGTTTGGACGATGTGTTTTGCGTTGATTTAGTTTGAACTTGTGTTTTCTTTAGATATTTGCGATTTCATTTTTGGAGTGGTCAAGTTTCTTTTGATGGTCAGCTTATGTCAGTCGAGTTTATTAACGTTTGAGTATATACCATTCCACATATGCTCGGAATATATCACTCATCACTCTTACCCCTGACACTTATGCATGTTTTCTCCATGTAAGGGCCATGGACGTTGCCTATAAATGACATGTCAACGCCTGCATGCGACAAATTGGAGCCCTTGAGGTCAGCTTCGACTCGACCACAGTATATTTAATTGTTACAAATCGTACTGGAACTTACCAAGAGGTGTTACCATTGTTGTTAATTCGAAAGCGGTAGGTTTTATCGTCATTACTTGGCTCTTCTAGGGAATGTTGGCCATGATAATATGTCAGGTAATCCCCCTCTTTAAAATCCCTGGCAGCAACCACGCCCCTTCCTGTAACATATAAAATATGTGTGCTCTTAATGCTCATGTCCCGGGGGCACGGGGGGCCCATTCGTCTAAGGCGCCGCAGAGTGCAGAGTTGCGTCCCTTAGCACGCCAGGAACTTATGATTGTGGGTTCGAATCCCGGTTCGCCCCGATCATGTTTCTAGGTTTGTCAGCACCATATCCGTGCTTGTGGGTTTCACCGAAGTGGTAAACGTCTGAGACCTGCATCACCTCGGGTTTTTCTCCCACATTAAGCTGACGCGCCGCGATATAACTGGAATACTGTTAAAAGCGGCGTTAAACCAAACTCACTCACTCACTCACTAATGCTCATGTCCCAACAGATCCTATTCAACATAATCGTCATAGTATGCTACGTGTCGACAAAACATGAAGCCAAACCTGTTCTGAGCAATAGAGGCTTAACGTTAATGTCAACGTGTTATCAAATTTTTGAGTGGTATTGTGTATTTGATGCCCAGAATTTTGGATGACATCATACGCTTCTCTAACAACTACATCGTAGTTGCCCTGATAAACATTAATCAAACTTGATATGTTGAGGATTGAAAACAAGATACTTATCAAGAAAAGTATTCATATGCAGTGTATATTTCCTGGGACATCCAATTAACTCATATTCATTTTACAATTTCTAAAATGGACATTAATACTCTACAATGACATGAAGGCGTTTGGAAGATATCGTCAATCGATAACAGTATCTTTTAACTGTTCAAAATACTGTGTTTTTCTTAAAATATTCTGCATAATTTGTGAATATTGCATAACTTAAAATAATAATTAAGTAAGTTCTTCTTATAAAATCACGGGGGCACGGGTAGCCAAGTTGTCTAAGTCGCTGCCATTCGGTGTGCAGAGTTGTGTCCCTTGGGCACGCAAGAAACAGAGGATCGGTGGTTCAAATCCCGGTTTGCCAGATTATGTTTCTAGGTTTGTCAGCACCATATCTGTGCTCGTGGAATTCACCAAAGAGGTAAACGCCTTAGACCTGCATAACTTCGGGGTTTCCTCCCACAGTAAACTGACAAGCCGTGATATAACTGGAATACTTGTCAATGCAGCATTAAAACCAACTCACTCACTTCTAAAATGAGATGCATTAATTTGATAATTAGCGTTGTACCTTTCGGGTGACCAAAGTCAACGACCAGGAGAGAGGAGGGCGCCACATCTGCGCTCCGAATGGCATCTGCAGCTTCCTCCCATGGCGTCTGTTTGGGAAATTAGAAAATATACCACAGCTAGAACTGTCAGCAATAATCATAATCGCCGGACTAAACACCGTAGGCGAGTTTAGAATCCGCAACACCAGTGCCAAAGTACATAAAGACACATAGTTATAAAGAATAATTCTGTAAATGAAGGCATCAGTAAGTATTTGTTTGTTTGTTGTCAGTAATCGAGTCTGGACCAGACAATCCACTGATTGAGTATTTTGACTCCCGTGTTTAAATATATGTCGACTTCGGTGGGATCAATTTCAGAAAATAGTTTTTAGGGTGCAATACGCCATCAGCTTATCGTCGTCATGTCGGAATACTTCTGACTGTGGCGTTAAACAACATTCACTCCCTCTCTCGCAACCAAGCACAGTGATGCTCGTTTACCTTGATACGCCATGGGAGTTCAGTGCTAGTGTTGTAGCTGTACATGATCTCTTCTCCTCGTTCTATTGGACGATTAGCTAAGAAGATGACATGTGTTTCTTCGTCAATGATAACTGTTTCTGTTCTTGCATTAGGCTGCCTCCAGTCATCATTTATTAGTCGCCCATAGGAACCGTCTTCCTTAGTGGCATCGATCCTTTGATCATATGTTTGAGATACACAATTATTAACAACTCTGTAATCATAAGTTTCAGATACACCTTAACAATTTATATCTCTAATAGACCTTAAACAAGAATACTTGAATATTTGTTATATTTGAGTTGAGCCACGTGAGTTTGAGATTGTACTGATTTTAGACAATACTATTCGCTTTGTCACTGTTTGACTTATTTCCCGATATTCTCGGGTTGTATTCAAATAGAAGTCAGAAAGTCCAAATGTTTCCGGGTCATGAATTCACGTAGCGATTTTCAAGTTGATCATCACAGAGAAATACACTACGTCACCGCCGGAGCGTAACCAGTCTAGATTATGCCCCGTCAAGAATCGGGTTAGAATTGGTCGTCAGCATCTCATGCTTGTCCCCGTCAAGAATCGGGTTAGAATTGGTCGTCAGCATCCCATGCTTGTCCCCGTCAAGAATCGGGTTAGAAGTGGTCGTCAGCATCCCATGCTTGTCCCCGTCAAGAATCGGGTTAGAAGTGGTCGTCAGCAACCCATGCTTGTCCCATGAGACGCCTGTCGTAAGAGGTGACCACCGGGTGGTCGGTCTCACTTATTTGGTTGATGCATGTCATAGTATCCCAATTGCGTAAATCGATGCTCATGATGCCAATCGGCCCAGATCACCGTCATATTGCTTTTCAGGGGATGAGACAAACATGACAAGCAAGGTTCAATGTGACATATCAAGGATGTATGGACTGTGATTGCTCGTGAAACTAGAAGCTAAGAATTACACGTTCCTGATCTTGCGAGGTAAACCCTGATCTAAACTACGTACTATATAGCCTATGTAATATATATGCATGCCACCTTACCAGATACTTTTGTCATTTGCGTCTATCTTTAGTGAATATGTAGCGTTCCGTGGGTCTTCCGTCACGCAGTTCCCATGGAAAAAGGTTATGAAGCCATCTTGCTCAATGTCCACAGCAGTGACAATCCCTCTCCCTGTTGAGATACGACAGCTTAAAGGTGAGTGAGAGTGTATATTTATAATGCAATATTCCATATACAATTTAATGCAATATTCCATATACAATTTAATGCAATATTCCATGTGTCAGGGCGGCGGGACAATTGTAACCAGCGGCATTGCCCAAATTAAACCATACTGTTTTGTTAGGCTAAAAATATTTTCAAAGTAAGATGTCAGGGCCGTGGAGGACATTGAAGATTTCTCTGTATATGAAAAAATTGAATCCCACAAACCTTTTGGAAAACCAAAGTCAACCACGCGAAGATGTTTGGGAGAAATATCTAATTCGCGGATAGCTTCTTCTGCACCCTAAAATAACAAACTTATACATTAGGATGCATTGAAACGTGGAATGGTGAGTTCCGGCGAAACAAAACATAATGAATTGATACATGCTTTCCAATAAATCAGTGAGTGAGTGAATTACAATTTTACGTCATGTCCGCAATATTTCAGCCACATCGTGACGAGACAAAAGTATACATTAACAACCATTAAATTCAGAGTGTATAAAATCCTGTCATCGAAGGACAGTACAATAACTAGAGTATCACAGATTGTATATAAAACTAGTTTTAGATCATGTAAAAGAATATACAAAGGGCTATAGATCGCCAGTAACCAAAGATATTGTATATAACCAATTTAGGATTCGTAATATTTATATTTGCCCCCTCAGCATATAGATAGGAAGCTGTATCTCTGAACACCAACTATGGTAAACATTTACTTTTACTGCACCTTTTTCCGCCAAGGAAAATCAATATTATTGTTGTATGAATAAGTTATTTCTTCCCCACGTTGTATTGGACGAGATGCGTAGAAAGCTATATAATGTTGTCCATCAACGTCAGCTACTTCCGGTCTGGCATTTGGGTGTTTCCATTCATCGTTTAGCAACCTTCCATAGGACCCATCCTCCTCGGAAGCATCGATCCTACAACGATTGAAACATGGTCACTGCGGCCATTATTTCAGAACCAATATTCATCAAAAAGTGGAAAGGAAATTATCCACTTCTAGAACAGGAAAATGTTTTACCTCGTCACAAGCTATGATATGTCTGTCATAACGTATTTCGCCAGAAAAAATCAATCGTAGACGATTATGCGTGTAATGAACCTGGTCTGTCTCTTGCCGAAATAAACTCAATCGAGCAAGATGGACCTATCCCACTGTTACAGAGATCGAAAATCAATAGTTGAGCTTAATGGTATTGTTTTCCTCCACCGACTTGTGTACAACCAAATCTATGTTCCAACAACTACAAATATAATAGCCTAAGATAGAAAGGTTGAAAACCTGTTACTCAGTGTGTTCCTACATGTTTACAGTCGGAATTGTGTATTTGCAACAGGCGTTGCCCCTATAACTGTAAACCTCCCACATACATTGTCTATTTAACTGTATATTTCACACAGCTATTGTCCCTTTACATGTATCATATCCACAGGCAGTGTCCCTTTTTCAGTAAAGTTTCATGTAGATATTGCCATTTTAAATGCTTTTTTCTGCATGCATTGTTCATTTACAGCATATTTGACACAGGCATTGTCCCTATAAATATATATCTCCTAAATACCTGAAACAATATATATTTCCCACAGGTATTGTCCTTTCAAATTAATATTTCCCATACACATAACACCTTTGACATTATATTTCCCACATGCAGTATCTACTTAGCCGTGCATTTCCAGTATACTTTGCCCCGTTAACAGTATAATTCCTACAGACATTGAACCGTAAACAGTTCAATACCTACAGACACTGACCCGTTATCAGTATAATTCCTACAGACATTGAACCGTAAACAGTTCAATACCTACAGACACTGACCCGTTATCAGTATAATTCCTACAGACATTGAACCGTAAACAGTATAATTCCTACAGACATTGAACCGTAAACAGTTCAATACCTACAGACACTGACCCGTTATCAGTATAATTCCTACAGACATTGAACCGTAAACAGTTCAATACCTACAGACACTGACCCGTTATCAGTATAATTCCTACAGACATTACCTCGTTAACAGTATAATTCCTACAGACATTGAACCGTAAACAGTTCAATACCTACAGACACTGACCCGTTATCAGTATAATTCCTACAGACATTGAACCGTAAACAGTTCAATACCTACAGACACTGACCCGTTATCAGTATAATTCCTACAGACATTACCTCGTTAACAGTATAATTCCTACAGACATTGCCCCGTTAAAAGTATAATTCCAACAGACACTGACCCGTTATCAGTATAATTCCTACAGACATTACATCGTTAACATGTCTGTTCCCGCTTGCATTGTCCCCTCAACAGTATATTTCCCACAGGCATTGTTCGTCTCAAAAGTTTACTTCTCTCAGGCAGTATTCCTTTAATATTCTATTTCATTTAACAGCCGTGTGTCACCGGTGGGGCAGGATACGCTCACCTATTCTAGAACACCCAGTATCACTTCTTATTGTCCGATTCATAAATACATGCCCATGATATAATCGGAATAGTACAACGGACTCTACTTTCGGCAGATGGTTATGGAAACGGTTCTGTAGCTTGTATTCACATTAAGGCAGACGCCCAGTCCTTTTCACAGCATATATTTCACTGAGCACATGATGACAATCAGAATGATGCCAGATTCCTTACGTATTTTATCGAAGGCATCGAACAGGTCAAGATGCCGTAATAAGAATCCATTCAACCCATAAAAATCAGTGTGTGTTATAATATATTGTTATTTGGCAGCGTATTTTATTGTTAAACAATGATTGTAACTGTATTACATTTTTAATGTTGAAATTCAATTTTGATCTCACATTTCATCTGACATTACATGGAGACCAGCTTTTGTGTGGAGATCACTTTTCACCCTGACTTCAGTCTCAGCCTATCGTGGAAGCTTGGCCACTGCTAATTTGTTGCTAGGTAAATACATTATCACTGACTGCCACCACTTCGATCTCATCTTAATGTATTGTTTGATAGGCATTGATTAGAAGCAGACGGATGACAAAGTGGACACCGTTTCTCATATGAATATGTTTTTATTCTTTTGTGTACTGTCATTGTACTTGCTCTGCAGTACTCTGTATTGAATTGTAAACCTAGTAAATATTGTAATACAATTGTTGATAATATACCATTTGTTGGTTGTTTAAAATTGTTGGTTTCTCTCTGAATTGCTACTTTCACGTACAGATTTCTGGATAAACAGATACACAATTCTTAAATCATTCCTAAAACAATTTGAACGTGGTCTTTAAAGTCACTTTGTCATATCCGATAATGATTCGGTTTAGTTTTCCTTCGCTTTCTATAACCACAGTTACACTATCTCACCATCTACAGCTCCACTATCTCACCATCAACAGCTCCACTCTATCACCATCTACAGTTCCACAGTCTAACCATCTACAGTTCCACTATCTCACCATCTGCGGTTCCACTATATGACCATCTACAGATCCACTATCTCACCATCTACAGTTCCACAATCTCACCATCTACAGCTCCACTATTTCACCATCAACAGCTCCACTCTATCACCATCTACAGTTCCACAGTCTAACCATCTACATTTCCACTATCTCACCATCTGCGGCTCCACTATCTCACCATCTACAGTTCCACAATCTCACCATCTACAGCTCCACTATTTCACCATCAACAGCTCCACTCTATCACCATCTACAGTTCCACAGTCTAACCATCTACATTTCCACTATCTCACCATCTACAGTTCCACTATCTCACCATCTACAGTTCCACAATCTCACCATCTACAGATCCACTATCTCACCATCAACAGTTCCACTATATGACCATCTACAGCTCCACTATATGACCATCTACAGCTCCACTATATGACCATCTACAGTTCCACTATATGACCATCTACAGTTCAATTATATCACCATCTACAGTTCTACTATCTCACCATCTACAGTTCCACTATATGACATCAAGAGCTCCACTATATGACCATCTAGAGCTCCACTATATGACCATCTACAGTTCCACTATATAACCATCTAGAGCTCCACTATATGACCATCTAGAGCTCCACTATATGACCATCTACAGTTCCACTATATGACCATCTACAGATCCACTCTATCACAATCTACAGCTCCACTCTATCACAATCTACAGACCCACTCTATCACCATCTACAAATCCACTCTATCACCATCTACAGTTCATATCTATCACAATCTACAGTTCCACTATATGTCCATCTACAGTTCCAATCTATCACAATCTACAGTTCCACTCTATCACCATCTACAGTTCCACTATCTCACCATCTACAGCTCCACTATATGACCATCTACAGCTCCACTCTATCACCATCTACAGCTCCACTATATCACCATCTACAGTTCCACTATCTCACCATCTACAGTTCCACAATCTCACCATCTAAAGTTCCACTCTATCACCATCTACAGTTCCACTATCTCACCATCTACAGTTCCACAATCTCACCATCTACAATTCCACAATTTCACCATCTACAGCTCCACTCTATCACCATCTACAGCTCCACTATCTCACCATCTACAGTTCAACTCTATCACCATCTAGAGTTCCACTATATGTCCATCTACAGTTCCACAATCTCACCATCTACAGCTCCACTCTATCACCATCTACAGTTCCACTATCTCACCATCTAAGTTCCACAATCTCACCATCTACAGCTCCACTCTATCACCATCTACAGCTCCACTATATGACCATCTACAGATCCACTATCTCACCATTTACAGTTCCACTATATGACCATCTACAGATCCACTATCTCACCATCTACAGTTCCACTATCTCACCATCTACAGTTCCACAATCTCACCATCTACAATTCCACAATTTCACCATCTACAGTTCCACTATATGACCTTTTACAGCTGCACTCTATCACCATCTACAGTTCCACGATATGACCATCTACAGCTGCACTCTATCACCATCTACAGATCCACTATCTCACCATCTACAGTTCCACTATCTCACCATCTACAGTTCCACAATCTCTCCATCTACAGTTCCACTATATGACCATCTACAGCTGCACTCTATCACCATCTACAGTTCCACTATATGGGCATCTACAGCTGCACTCTATCACCATCTACAGTTCCTCTATCTCACCATCTAAAGTTCCACAATCTCACCATCTAAAGTTCCACTCTGTCACCATCTACAGCTCCACTGTATGACCATCTACAGATCCACTCTTTCACCATCTACAGTTCCACTATGTCACCATCTACAGTTCCACTATATGACAATCTACAGCTGCACTCTATCACCATCTACATTTCCACTGTATCACCATCTACAGCTCCACTATCTCACCATCTACAGTTCCACTCTATCATCATCTACAGTTCCACTATATTACCATCTACAGTTCAACAACCTCACAATCTGCAGTTCCAGTCTATCACCATCTACAGTTCCACTAGCTCACCATCTACAGTTCCACAATCTCACCATCTACAGTTCCAGTCTATCACCATCTACAGTTCCAGTCTATCACCATCTACAGTTCCACTATCTCACCATCTACAGTTCCACTCTATCACCATCTACAGATCCACCATCTCACCATCTTCAGTTCCACTATATGACCATCTTCAGTTCCACTATGTCACCATTGGTTTACGGGATCTTGAAAAAATGCTTTATCATATGTCCATGTCAGAATGATGATATCTGATTGGTTCGCGTGATCTTGATATAACATCTATGGATCTCGCCCGGGAGGGATCTCGATTGCTGAGCTGGAGAATAAATCCCTTCTACCCCGGAAGAAAACAGGCTGCACGTGGATAAATCCCTGAGAATATATCCCTCAGTCAAAGAACGGCACGTGGCATAGCACAATTTAACCTCAGCTCAATCGATCAGCTGTTTTCTATCAATTTTGAATTTATTTAAATCTTTTACAATGGCAGAATAGAACATTGATTGTCAGATTGTTACTTGTCGTTTCCCAAAATAGAAACAATATGCTAACCCAGAACTCTGTACATAAAAGAATTAGTGTGAAGCCAACAAACAAACAACAAATGCCTTACAATCAATAGTTGTATTACAATAGAAACTAGGTTTACAATCAATACAAATTACTGCCGGCAATTACAATGGCAATACACAATGGAGTGGTGGTACTATATTCAATGGCAGTATAAAATGTGAGAGCAGTGGAAATGATAATGACGAGAATAATATTCACCTCGCTGCAACAACGGTCAAGCTTCTGAGATAGGCCTAGGCTAGAAATCCATGGTGAAACGTGATCTTCACACCACAGCTGGTCTTGATGTAATGTGAGATCAGATAGAGAAGCTCCCGCTCCACTTATATAGTCTAACAATCTTAGAACTAGCACTTTCCACACATTGCTAGACCAGTCCAGTGTCACTTGAACATCACAGAATATGTCACATGTTTCTATAATGTTTGACATACACCCATGCCATTCCGGAAGTTTGCAGATAAATCAGTCATCTAAATATAACAACTTCCTCACCACTGCTTTCATTAAATAGTTCTACATTCCTGACAAATAATCATTTGTCCAAATACATTGCAATGCACTTCGACTGAATCTCAACAGAAACAATGTAATATAGTTGCTGTCATTGTTTAACAATAACTTACACTGCCATATAACACGATAAATTCGTTGTTGCAGTATCACTTGTGGTATATGTGGTCTTATGCGTTGCGGGGACGAATTGTATAAAACCTAACGTTGGACCATAAAACCACATGTACCCCTAGAGATACTGCTACAGCTTTAATTACAGTTACAACTGACCACTCATTGGGTGTAAGTTTGAAGGGATACGGGTCGCCATGTGGAATGCCTTCTGAAATGTGTTTCCCATAATAGAATGTGATGAACTCTCCTTCCTTGAAGTCCTTGTCGGCAATTATTCCTCTCCCTGAAATGTCAGTTGAATATCTCTGTTCATATTGAAAGGAGAAGAAGTCAAACAAGTCTTCTAATATAAAGAGTTTTTCGAAGGCTGAGTGGGCAAGTGAATTTTGTTTTACACCTGAAACAACAGTAATTACATCGGTATCACTGCAACCTACATGTACTTCTGTCAGGTGCAGACAAACCAGTGGTTGATAGCATGAACAACGATCAACACATCGGTTGTGTAGCATGCTAGTCAAGCAACAATTATGAGGTACTACTACTTCTTCATCCCTAACGGGTTTCGTAGACAGAGATCTGGTATAACACAGGCGATAGTTGGATGCATGCATGTTAGTATGGTTAAACATTAGTCACCTACCCTTAGGAGGTCCGAAGTCAGCTAACAGTAGATACTCCGGAGCAATTACTAGGCATCTTATGGCTTCTGTCACTAATGTCTGTAAGATAAACAGGATACTTTTCTCAATAGACAATGTTTCCATTGACATATAATGACAAAACATGATTTATGACAATATTTGCAATTGTATTTTCCTTTTCTTATCTAAGGCACGTTTGTATTATATGTAGCAGTAGAAGTACCCGAAGTAATAGTAGTAGTAGCAGTAGTAGTAGTAGAAGCAGTAGTAGTAATAGTAGTAGTAGAAGCAGAAGAAGTTGTAGTAATAGTAGCAGTAGAAGCAGTAGTAGTTGTAGTTGTAGTAGTAGTAGTAGTAGTAGTAGTAGTAGTAGTAGTAGTAGTAGTAGAAGTAGTAGAAGCAGCAGCTGTACTCAGAACAGTAGTAGTAGTTTAGCATTACCAGTAGTAGTATTTAGTAGTAGTAGTAGTAGTAGTAGTAGTAGTAGTAGTAGTAGTAGTAGTAGTAGTAGTAGTAGTAGTAGTAGAAATGTTATTTGCTGAATAGGATTGGCAGCGGAAGTAGTAGTAACAGTAGGAATAATGGTAGTATATTAGCAGGGCACAGCGAGGGAGGTAACAGGAGGAGGGGGGAAGAAGAGAAGCCAAAAGGAGACCTCTTTTGGGGTTTATTTGTTCTCTACTTTAAAAACGTTTATTTTAAACTGGAGCGTTATCTGATATCGAACATTATGTCTTCGGGAAAATGATAAAATTTCAACCGGGGAATAATAAAACACATAACTCAATAACACATAATACCAAAAATAGAACTCTTCAGAAAAAAATACAGCTTTATCTGATTTAGTTGTGGGAAAATGTCTCGATGTTACAGTTAATATTTGTTGTTATCCTCTGTACCTGTTTCCGCCACGGGAGTGACATGTCCTCTCCATAGTTGTACGTGATCTCCTCACCACGCTGAATGCCCCGGGTAGCAAAGAAAGCAACGCGAGGCTGTCCGTCCACCCTAAGGACCTCATACGCGGCAGTGGGGCTTCTCCAGTCGTCGTTGATCAGGCGCCCGAAGGAACCGTCTTCATCACTGGCATCAATCCTGGAAACATTATTTCACGCATACATATAGCAATGCGCCATTCTTCACGTACAGCAGTTTAAGTTTGCCGTTTCATTTAATTTCTCATTGTCATATCGGAATCATGAGAAAATGTGTCATTTCAAATATAATGTATCAGTATGGATATATTAAAATCCTTGCTATATTGAACACGTGAACCTATGATAAGGAGGTGCTTAGATACACGAGTGAACAGTCTAGGGCTCACTGTGGTGGGTTTTCTACGATGGTGACACTTCCGGATCCGTTTTATGCAAGAATATACCGGAACCGGAAGTGCCACCATCATGGAAATGTAGTGACTGGATCACGAGAGGTGGGAGGATCGGATTTGGGGCGCATGCGCGGAGGAAAGTGGAAAAGAAAGGAGGCATGCGAAGCGTTCGGGTGATCGAGCTGGAAAACAGTAGGTAAACGTGGTAAAAAATAGATAGTGAGATGGCCTTAAAAACGGGCGATGAAATAGTGGGGTGTGGGTTCCTTTTTCGCTGACAGTTGCTCACAAGATCTAGGCTTCGGAAGATGGATCGTCCAATGTTTGGGGAGTCTTGAAGCCATTGGTGGTGATGCTGTTGCTGCTGCCGCTGCTCTTCCGCGAGTAGCTGGCCGAGAGATGTCAACGCCATTCTGTCCTATCTCACCTCACCTCACCTCACCTCACCTCACCTCTTGTCTTTCATTAGGTCATCTTTCTGAGGGAGGGATTGCATCTCAGCCTAATTTTCTTCCACAATTGCGTCGTTAGAGCTGCTCTCTTGAAGAAGTCATAAATGGGTGCGCGTGTTTTGATGTCCCAGGTAAACGAGCACGTCATGACATGCAATGTGGGTATGATGACATCATGCCTCCGTGGCAATGCTCCTACTACAAAGGCAGGTTATCAGTTCACGCTAACGGTTTCCTTAAGTATAACGTCACATTTTCAGATGATCACATTTGTCACATTAACGGAAGAGATGAGAACAGTCATGACGATGTCGATGCCCGTCAACACCAGACACTGTCACGCTAAGCATAGGACACTAGAGATAACTAAGGTCATCTGTTAAGCACATGCGCAACGGAAGGTGGGCGAGCTGTGAGATGTTGCACACGTGTAGTTTCAATCTGATATGTAGTTGGTTCATGATGCCATCGACGCACGTGCCACCATGACGTCATTGACACACGATCTACTTAAGATACTGATGAAATGTTTCCTGCTGAACGTAGAGATATCTCCACCTTGTGTCGACGCAAAATATCCACATCGTGTAGATGTACGCCAGCATTTCTCCATTCAGATTACAGACAGCAAATTCAGAGGCACATGCTTCGTTCAGCAGGAAACATACTACCATTACAGCTGTGGAAAAACGAAGATCATTGCTGGATGAACTGTTCCTTCTGCTGCATCAATCTTCCAGGCCAGCCTCCCTTGACAGGACCTGAAACCCTGGTGCAGATGGTCTCCTACTCCTACTGGAGTGAGTGAGTGAGTGAGTGTGGTTTTACGCCGCTTTTAGCAATATTCCAGCAATATCACGGCGGGGGACACCTGAAATGGACTTCACACATTGTACCCACCTAATGGAAAGTTGAATATAAAACGTCTATGCAAGAGACCAACCAGTCTTGATTATCCGCTGAAACAGATTACTTTTGGTGTAGAGGGGACAAATAGCTGTGAAGGTTATGTGTTTGGACCACTGAAAATCAGTGATGACACCAGGTGTTCGCGAAAAGGGTAAGCCCTGCCCTATCGGCATCACCCGCCAATGAAAAACCATCCTTCTTGTCGTACGGTCTTGTGGAGAAGTTTTGTCATTCAGAATCTTTATGCATGGATCTAAATATCAAACAGATGCCACTGTTTCACTGGCCTCTTGTATTTGTATTTCAGGTGGACAAATCAGTGGACATATACACGACAAAACCCTTTCCATAGTCACAAGAAATCTCTCTAACAGCAAGTCGATTGTACAATTCCGGCTGTATCATGAGCATTTGTTTATGAATCACTATCAAATAGGGCTGATACAAAGTGTTCGAGAAAACGTGAGCGTATCCTGCCCCACCGGTGACACCGTCACAAACACATGCAAAGGCAAGTCAATGGTTCATCTGAAAAGGAATTGTGCGTTGGCCATTATTGAAGGATATCAAACCATCGATAAACCTGAAGATTAAGATAGACGTCTTGGCCAAATTCCCCTTATAGTTTGCCAATCCGAGCAGAAATAACATACTGGCTATATATGTAGTATTATTTGCTATGTCACTTATACATAGTCTTTTAGTCAAACAATGTATATAGTGATGCTAACTTATAATTGTTAAGTTATTTGAAGCCTTAAGGCCTTGCAGAATGAACCACGTTTCAAGTTGGATGACAGCTGGCTGTGACAGTATTGGTTTATTCCAATTCTGTTTTATCGAGTGTTTAGTGAGTGAGTGAGTTGGGTTGAACGCCGCTTTTAACAGTATTCCAGTTATATCACGGCGTGTCAGCTTAATGTGGGAGGAAAGCCCGAAGTGATGCAGGTCTCAGACGTTTACCACTTCGGTGAAACCCACGAGCACGGGTATGGTGCTGACAAACCTATAAACATAATTGGGGCGAACCGGGATTCGAACCCACAATCATATGTTTCTGGCGTGCCCAAAGTGAAGCAACACTGCACAGCGAATCGCGGCGCCTTAGACGACTGGGCCACCCGTGCCCCCATCCCGTATTTAGGTCATCTACGACAACACTGTTTGTATCAGTCAATTTACACATAACATATAATTGTCATATTGAACATCAAGTTAAAACATTCGAGGATGTGTGTTTTATTTGACACATAATAGGATACCTAATAGTGAATCAATGGCGTAAAGGTTTTGTCTTCTCCAATCAATTCTTATCTCCCCTTTCGTGTATCCAGGCCACTTCAGGGAAGTTTTCGGTTTAATATGCACACTTCTACCCAGAGTTCCACGCGGCCAGCATTGTATCTATGCCACAGGATTCGTAACATCTTAAAAAGTCCATTAACCATAGGCGTAGTTATCCTTTGTTTACATTGGCTATACGGCTCAACGTGCTTTCATCGAGGCCACACGGAGAGCTTGCGATACGGTCACTTTGATGTGTAAAGCTATATTGTCATGTGCCTCACTGTCACAAGTGCAGTAGCAAATCTATGTAATTTTGCCAAAACATATGTTTCGCGCATCGAAATGCTTGCATTAGGCCGGTTTGTTCTGATTTCAGAATAAACGCGCTTGTTTATAAAGAACATAAACGTCCTGTCACGTCATATGCAAATTAGTTGTGGCAGTAGTGTCATGCTCAGTCACTACTGCGCCGGTGTGTGACCCGTTGTATATATGTTTTTGAAAGAGTTCGCAAGGGGTTTAATAAATCAAGGTGAGATAAGAACGACAGCGTCCGAGCGAACAACCGAGTGCAGAATGCAGACAACTGAACACCCTTTCATCACCGACCACCAGTGTTTATATATTAAACAAAATCCGATGGACATATTAGCCGAAAAAAACATATCTCAAACAACAATTTTACGTTTCCAACACAATGAACTTGGGGAAACGGACGTAAAATATATCTTGCTGGCGCACAGGTAATCTTAAAAAAGAGATTCTTTAAATCATTGTAGGTTATCAGCGCCTCTGTGGCCAGCGAAGCACTTTAGGCTACTGTGGCGCTGAAGTTTATGGAGGCTACAGGTTTGATCCCACTGAAAGGTAAATACTATTTGTCGTTTTGCATTGAGTAAGCATTGTAATGTGTTTTATATACTCGGACCCCATGGTACCGCGGCATTCATCGTATCGCGGCATTTGTGATTTCCGGTACTTCACGCGGTACACGCCTCTTAGCAGCTGTCTATTAATGCTAATCAGTAACAAGGAAGTGCTCACTTCGTAAACAATTTCAAATTCCTCGGAATGTTCCGTCTGCTGCAAGTAAGGAGGTATTAATGCGTTGATACATATTTCTGGCATCTTTTGTAATATTGCCTTACCCCCATCTATCAATGGCCAACGATATAACCCGCAGTTCCCCAAGTAAACTTTCTCTATCGACCTCATCTGCATATTCATGGCGACTAATAAGGTAACGGAAGTTACGTAGTCCGCACATTTTTTCCCGCTCTGTGCCCAGAATCTATTGGGAGATCATAAGGGCCATAATGCCAAACTTAGAAATACGTTCTTCACTAGTAGCCAAAAGATAAATACATACTTTGGGCATACTAGGAGTGTTTTTTTATATATTTATTGTTGACTTTTAACATTTTTCCATTATGTGACAAATTATTGTCATCCAATTTTTTTTATAAACGATCTTAGAATATCATTTCTGATATTTTGTTTTTGATTTTTAAAATACTTTTCTCTTACTTTTCTGTAAACATGCATTGAATACCTATTACAGATAACACATTTCGAATTTTACTTGTGCTGTATTTGTTCTTGTCTGGACAAATCACTGATATATGGCATGATCATACTAAGTGGTTGGTAGAATCATGTCCTCTTTTTGTCCATTCGGACCTCCATACACAACTTTTCTCTGTACCGCGATACGATGGAGTTCTCTCCCTTGTCAAACAGAGCGCGAGGCCCGGCTTTTACTCGGAGCTACTAATGTAAATAATGAATTTTTATCAGTAAAATATGCATTGTTAGATCAAATAAATGACATCTGATATAGAGAACACGAATAATCATAACGGTTAGTGGGTGCATTTTGTTCCGTTCAGCGTACATGACAAGTACCGCGATACCCCGAGGTTGCAGGCTATATGGAGAAGTGTTCAAGTGCAAAGTAAATAATCAGTGACAGGGGAATTGTCTATAGAATATTTTGATAGAATGTTCCTGGGACGAGGTACAATCTACCCCAGGAGTCCCTGAAGTATTCTATTGAAACTATTTGGGCAGCCAGGAGATTAGCTTAACCTGAGGGAAGAAGAACCTAATAACAATAGGATGAGTTCACTTGAGGTTGATATACGTGCATTACCACCAAACGACCATGGCCTGATACCTCACAGACACATCGTAGGGAGTACTTACCATGTTGACTCGCCGGAGTCGTTCACTTCAAACAGATAGGCACTATTGGCATCGTCCGGTTTCTGTGTGAAGAACTTGCCATGATAATACGTTATAAAATCCCCAGGTTGAAAGTCTCTATCCGCTACTACACCTCTTCCTGAAGCCAATAAAAACGAATAAACATTTAAATAGCGGATAGTGTTTTAGTTCTTTTTATAACTCATCCTATCTATTCTGAAACCGGTCTGTTTGTTTTTTTAGGCCACACTCAGCACTATTCCAGCTCTGTAGGGGCGGCCAGTAAAGGGTCCACACCGTCGGGGCACGATGAAACGTAATAAACAAAGTCCCCATGTCTTATTACACGATCCGTTAAGTCGCCTCCGACGACCGGCATTGGTTGTTGGGGATCTGTTCTGACCTATCACTGTGTGGGACACTCTGACTTCAAGATAGTCAGCAACATTCAAGCTTCTTCACGGCTTGTACATAAACTGATCCGACAAACCAGTGGTTGATATTATAGAGTGATTGAGTAGATGTTGTTTTAAGCCGCATCAGCAATATTCCATCTTCGAGGTACAAGGACGTGCAATGACTAAGTCAGTGAGCCAGACAACCCGATCAAATTTAGTGGCCGCTTACGAAAACAATAACGCCTATGGATCCACAGCGTGAGAAGTTGAAAGTTTCAACCCAGTCGCTGTAATGTTATGGCCGCCGCGGCAAAGAGAAGAAACTTTAGGAACACGTGTACCTTTCGTATCACCAAAGCTGACCACAATCAGATTAGCAGGAGCCGCATCTCGCCGGCGCATCGCTGCTATAGCTGATGCCCTTTGACTCTTCTCAAGGAATAATTGCTGAAAATGAAGGCATATACGTGTCCTGTATACATTGAAACCTCGTTATCTCGACGTACTTGGCAACATTGACAATATCTCATCCGTACTTCGACACAAACGAGTGTCGATATTCACACGTGTGGTTCACATAGTGACACACCTCTAAAATCTGCGTCATTTTGAGCTTTGACCCCACATCAGACTGCTATACGAATACTTTTCAATGCGACGTAAAACCAAACTCACTCACTCACTGACTTTTACTATTGCATGTTAAAGAAAGCTGAGTTGGGATGTCTAGAAGTAGCAAGAGTAGAGCAAGGTATCTTTCGCCAATATATTTCAGGGTGTTACCTTTTCGAAAAAGTGGTCCAGTCATCTAAGACTACAACACTTTGAGCGGATTTGTTTTATCCGTCATTGGTAATAGGTCCGAATCCTTGATTATGATATTGTTTGTTCCCATCATCATACCCATGCTCATGGGATTGACCGAATTCTTTGAGTCTATATCACTGTTGCCTGTAAATATAACAGTCTGGACCAGACAAACCAGAGCCTTTAAAGCGCAACGACCCATGCCACCGAGGTACGAAGCCACGGAGCCTGAGCACAAGACCCTTGTTTGGTCATTACCAGAATGAAGTACTGTCGAGAATCTCAAGCGAAAATTCGTTGCCAGGGGTGTTCCTTTAAAGTATCTGGTATTTCTCTCGCATTTGAAAGAAAAGGGAAGGAACGTCCAAGAGTTGAAATTATTAATTATTCACAGTATCTACGTAAACATCATTCACGTGAAGATATAATCAGACAAATCACAAACCTCATATATCTGTTTCGCGGAACACCCGGAACTCAAGGTTGGGATATCCACAAGGATGACTAACCAGATATACACAGTGAACATCCTCAAGTCCCTATGACGGTTGTACAGATGAACATAGATGTGTGCTGTAAGCGCCTGTGTCGGACTTTATATCGACCAACTGCACATCAGTTACCGTAAATACTCTACATTAAGAAGTTGCTTCCCTTAGCCGATTCACAATTCATCTGTCGATCGTGGGTTCAAATTCCAGAGCCCCCAGTTTATGATTAATGGTTTGGCAGCACTATACTCTCGCCGACTCTGGTAGGAGGTGAGGGGAAATTGGGTTTAACGTCGCGTCCAAGATTATTGCACTTATATAGCGACGTGCATGCACGTGTGTGTGTGTTTGTGTGGCTGCTTGTACTAGTCCGGACTGATGCCGATTTAGAGTGCTAGGTCACTGAGATATCATGTCGCAGTTTAACATGAATACCCCACTCAGACACAGTATACTGACTACGAGCCGACCAGTCCTTGTTTTAGCCCCTTAATGCCGAGCGCCAGACAGGGTAACAACAAGTACCATCTTTTAACGTCTTTTGGCATGACGCGGCCGGGGATCGAACCCCGGACTTTCCGATCTCCAGGCGGACGCTCTACCACTAGACCACGGAGGCGGTCGACTCTGGTAGGAACATTCCCGCACGAGTCTCTGACTTGATCTGGTTATCGCTGGACGGATCCTGGATTCTCCCTTGATCTGTGTGTCGCTGGTGTTTCTTTCACTTTGTGCCTTCCCCCGTTTTTAGACTCACTCCCTCGGAGACTTATTATTATATATATTATATAAACTCACTCACTCACTCACTCACCCAATTACTGAATTACTGAATGCGTTAGTTCACCAAATACGGTAGCTGAACAACGCGTTTTAGTATTTTTACTTAGAACAAAATGCACACCACACAAAGTCAATGAATATTGATTGAAATCAGAAGTTTATAATTGTACTGCTTCATAAATCATTTATCAGCCATATCTTACACAGAACATCACAGAATTCTTGATAAACCGTTGTTTAAACGACCATATCTCTCCACCGTACCCTGATAAACGTTGTGAAAATGACCTCTCTCGACTGTACCCTGATACATGGTGTGTAAATAACCATATCTCTCGACTGTACCCTGAAACATGGTGTGTAAATAACCATATCTCTCGACTGTATCCTGATACATGGTGTGTAAATAGCCATATCTCTCGACTGTACCCTGAAACATGGTGTGTAAATAACCATATCTCTCGACTGTATCCTGATACATGGTGTGTAAATAACCATATATCTCGACTGTACCCTGAAACATGGTGTGTAAATAACCATATCTCTCGACTGTATCCTGATACATGGTGTGTAAATAACCATATCTCTCGACTGTATCCTGATACATGGTGTGTAAATAACCATATCTCTCGACTGTACCCTGATACATGGTGTGTAAATAACCATATCTCTCGACTGTATCCTGATACATGGTGTGTAAATAACCATATCTCTCGACTGTACCCTGATAACCTTGTTTAAATGACGTTATGTTTCGATTTTACCCTGATAACAGTTGTTTTAATGACCATATCTCTTGAGTCTACACTGATAAACGTCACCAGCATATTACGATTTAAATCAATATAAATACAAAATGAGCACAAACACTTGTGACATCGATAGCCTACATCGAAGCGTATAGAAATGGTTGTCGATAACACACAACAGCTTATCCAAAATGATGAATCTATTTCAGAACACATACAGTTAAGTGAAAGACACACTTACCAGTGTGTCACAAAATTGAACAGCTCTCATGCAGGGCAAGGTAGTCTTGTCTTCAGCTAAATACAGCGGTAGTCAGACATACTTCAGGGTGGTTCAGTTGGCAGTGGTTGTGCTAGGGGGCACCTTGCCACCGGTGACTTGTCAGGATTATGATTGTGTTACGTCTCGTTGAGAATCCATGAACTACCATCGCCCTCGCTCGGGGAATACAAGAAACAAAACACTCATTTCGTAAAATCAGTATGGCACTCATACTCGTGTAATAATCTCTATTAACTACAGATTCTGGGTTCGTGTAAATAGCACTGTCACCGTGAACAATTTCTTGGCAGCCCAAATCCATTTTCCATATGAATGCATTCTCTTGCTCGACAGTTGTTCTTTTACTCTTTGGGGAAGGAGTGGCAGCCCAGGCTACTCAACTTAAACTTTCACCCATTAACCATGCATCTGTTAGTCGTATATCCCTTAACCAGATATCACCTGGTCATGGTTCGAATCCCATGTTCATTGGTCTGTCAACTTCATATGGTCGCGGGGGATATTAATGAAATATCAGTCAAAGAGACGTTAAATCATTTATGGATGCAAGCTTCTTTATTATGAGGAACACAAGGTTCCGGAGTATATGCTTACTCCTTCATCAGCTCTTCCATGTGTGTATCACTTCTAAACGCCTTTCAAAGACCATATTCATTTATTGATATATTTAGTCAATGTGAGTTTAAAACAATTCAACTGCAAAACATCAATGGAACATCAATAGAACATCTGTTACTATCGACATGTGCGTGTGATGGGCTAGCATGCGTGTGATGGACTAGCAGAGGGACATCTAGTTGCCACAGGTGTCTGTGATGTTTTATCTTTTTCTGTATCCTTGGACTAGTTTCCAATTTTTAATACTGACTGATGCTGGTTGTAATAGATGAGATGCTGGTTTAAATAGTTGAATAAACAAGTTAAGAATCATCTTCCCGAGGCAAGTGAGTTAACTGACAATAAAAGTAAAGTTAAACTCGGGAAGATGGTAAGGAGTAAGGAGTAAGTATATACTCCGAAATGTTGTGTTTCTCATAATAAAGAAGTTGATATCCATAATTTCGCTTCCTTATACACATGTACTGACTGGTGTACATTTAGAATGTACTATCACTTCTAAATTCCATTCAAAGACTTAATAAGATACTTCTCAAACACCTGCACTCGTAGCGTAAATTTTCAAATGGGGTTTAACAGACTAAACACATTCTCCGGAAGTGATTAACACCTCGAATTATAATATATGCACATTTAATGTAATAATAGGCATTGATATACAAGCATGCATCACACATTTAATGTAAAAATATGCATTGATATAGAAGCATTCATCACACATATAATGTAATAATAGGCATTGATATCCAAGCATTCATCACATATTTAATGTAATAACGGGCATTGATATCCAAGCATTCATCACACATGTAATGTAATAATAGGCATTGATATCCAAGCATTCATCACATATTTAATGTAATAACGGGCATTGATATCCAAGCATTCATCACACATGTAATGTAATACTAGGCATTGATATACAAGCAGTCATCATGAGTAGTGATTAGTTAAGTACAGTCAATACATACATAATACATACATCTTCTGTGGGAAATATCTGATTTTGTGCATTTCACAGACAAAGACGGAAATTGAAACTTGCCACTTTTACCCAGTTTGACACAAAAATAACCTGGATGTTATAATCGGTTAGTAGTGGCCTTATTTACCAGTGTTGCACAAGTGCAGTCTGCTTACAGTGTTTTAATCTCTCGCATGAAAATGAACAGATGTTTCCAACACACTGAATCACTAAATCACGTTTAGCAAATTACATACACGAAGATTATAGCACTCCTGGATGCGTCAAACCCAGCATATAACAGGTTGATTGAGTGAGTGAGTGAGTGAGTGAGTGAGTGAGTTTTATAACTCTCCCCTAGTTTTATAAAAACAATGCATCATTGTTAATATTATTTGAAAATTACAATTATAGGTGTATATAGAGCATATTTTATATAACATTATACTTTATGATGCGAGGCAATATCAATCTTTGAAAGTCCAAATTTAGTCTTCACTCCAAAAGCTGATTCCAATAAACCTGTTCCTTGCTCCATATTTAAATAAATTTAATTCAGTGGGTGAGAAATAATACTAACCATAAATGCACGTGTTGAGCACACACTCATTGCTCAGTAAATCGTATTGTTCTGTGCCCGGCTAACTGGTGGATGGTATCACTTGCAACAATCCACAGCATCGTGAATGGTACATTTAATCAGGTCAACATTATCACCACTTAATGTTGTAACTACACTTCCCCGAGTTTATTTCAGCATGGATACACGTGCATTATAATTGATAAATTACACGTGTGCCTAGATGGCGAAAACTAACCGATAAGATGTCAACTATAAACTCACTCATTCAGCATTGATACCATAATTATCCATTCAGTCATAGCTGCATATGGCAATATCGCACTCATAGCCATCATGATATGCCTTAGGGGAGGGGTCTGCATTCGATTTGGTCACGAATGGAGCTCGGGTTCAGCTCTGGCTCTGGCTCCAAGTCTAGCTCCAGCTCCGTCTTCAGTTCCGGATCCGACTCCGGCTCCAGGTCCGTGTCGAGGTCTGGCTCCTGTTTCGGCTCCAGATCCGGTTACCGAATGATCTACGTCTCCAGCTGTTGATCCGTCGCCAGCTCCGCTTGTTCAGAACTTTTCCGTCACCTCTCGTATTCCCTAAACATGCAAGCTGTGCAACCACAAATATTGTGCATCTCTCATGAGCGTTGAGAACATTCTGAGGTATGAACTGGGCTTGACAAAGGTTCCAAGGCTTCTGACACGAGCAACGGGGAAGCCAAGTGGTTAAAGTTTCACGCTTGTTGCGCAGAAGGGTAAATTCATAGATTGCTGTAGACTGGCACTGTATTCTAGACACGGATCGAATCGATACTACCATACTTTGGATGTGTTTTTCTTCGTTTTTTTCTCTAGGATGGGTTGTAGTGTGTATATCCTTGAACGAGCATGCAGTCAAACTCTCTGATTTATCTCAATGGATGCTAAAACGCTAAGATTAAATGTCCGAACTGAAGAGCAACAATTTAAGATGATGAGAAGCTTCTGTATTTATGCTTGCTAGGGAATTCCCTGGGGTTTTCCCAGGAATGTGGAAGTAGTCCGTCAGTGTTTACGTCATTTCAAGAAAGTCTCGTAATAATGTGTCGTTCAAATACTTATAATTAGATTTTCGTTGTGTTCGTTGTAATTCCTGCATTTTGATTAGCTGAATTGGGCAAGTGTTATTGCATTCATTTCCCAATGAATGTAAAAAATTAAGCCACGCCCACCGAATTCTACTTTTATTTCAACGGAATGTCGGGGAATCCCAATATTACAGGACATTGAGAAGACTATTATTTTAGTCTATGAAATATTATATTACACAATACCCTTCTCGACTAAAATTAAACAAATAATTGTCCCGATGTACAAACTTTTGTAAGTATCCGCTACGCGGGTTCATACAGTTTACACATCGGTTTTTCGATTCATACCTCAATGAACCTAAAACAAATCCACAGTCAATCCTTTAATGACCTTCAGTTTCGCGGTCATGTGACCGACATCTCGTCCAATGGACGTATATCGTGTAAAATTATATGGTATTGATGAAGACCTAGCTGATTTTGTTGAGCGATTGGTAACCATGGATGCGTCGTGGGTTCACCACCGCTTAGCTTCTCGGTATCCGTATAAGAACCTACACGCAACGAAACCTTGTTGACACGGGCAGTTTATCATGTGCAATACCTGCTTTATGAAAAGACGTTTTCATTACTTAAGAATAGCATTCTCTTGCACATGAGAAGGTAGACCGCTTGCACAAGTATCGCTCAGAGGATTTTACTGTGTCTTCTATTGGCCACACCTTAAGATAAGGGCGCTCTATAAAATATGCAGTTTAACCATTTGTGCTTGATCGGCTGTTGCAGGATTTCGATAAATGCTAAGTAGGTTTACCATGTGTGCCTCAGTGGCTATGCAGAATTTTGGAGTTCGCTAATTGGTTCAGTGAGCCCACGGGAGGTTTTAAGAGGAATAATTTAGTCTGCATTTTACCAACGAAGCATCACATTATGTCCTACTGGGCCTCTAACAACAGGGATAGTGATTCTATGTGTATTTACGCACTGAATTGTCTAGCCACATATCCATACTGTTACTGTGGGTCAACATCATGTGTATGGATGGATCAGGCTTTCTCCAATTTGACACGGGGTGGTGGGGTGGCACAGTGGTTACAGCGTCCGGGTTTGTTTCCCTACATGGTAACAATGTGTGAAGCCCATTTCTGGTCATCTTCCCGAAGCAAGAGAGTTAACTGACTTTTAAAGTCCAGTTTCCACCCTTGCCGAACTTGGTTGGATTTACTGGGTTCGATCGTTGCGCCACCAGTGGCTATTACCAGTTATGACCCCCCTAAGCCTCTCCTATGGACCAATGAGACTCCACCTCTCGTATCACTTGCGTTTGCTTCACCCAAAATGGTGGCGTCCAGTCAGGGCGATCTGATCGATAATCAAGATCTATATTGTGATAAAACGGGTCTTACAATGCGAAATGCATCTAATCACGTGAGCACCTTGATTAAAAACATGAAAAGATTTGGAAAATATCTGCTGACATCGAGTTATCGATGCACATGCTTTGCAAATCCTGCAATCGATTATACCAGCCACACAGTATACTGACTCCGAGCCGACCAGTCCTTGTTTTAGCCCCGTTATGCCGAGCGCCAGACAACAAGTACCATCTTTTAACGTCTTTTGGTATGACGCGGCCGGGGAGCGAACCCCGGACCTTCCGCTCTCCAGGCGGACGCTCTACCATTAGACCACGGAGGCGGTCCCATTTCTGGTGACCTCGGCCGTGATATTGCAGGAATATTGCTAATTGCGGTGTAAAACCATACTCACTCACTCACTCAGGGTAGATCTGATGTATTTTACATTCGTCATCGGAGTCTCAAGAGAAAATGGGTTCGAATCCCGGTTCGCCCCAATTATGTTTCTAGGTTTGTCAGCACCATACCCGTGCTCGTGGGTTTCACCGAAGTGGTAAACGTCTGAGACCTGCGTCACTTCGGGCTTTCCTCCCATATTAAGCTGACACTCCGCGATATAACTGGAATACTTTTAAAAGCGGCGTTAAACCCGTCTCACTCACTCACTCACTCACCCAGTGTAACAGGAAATGAATGTGATGATGCACCAGCATATGTTGAAATCAACATGTCTTCTTATGATTGGTGCTTCTTGTCAAGACGGCTCTTATAATGTAGTACATAGACAAAACGTCTGTCCATTTTGTTTAAAGTTGAATTGCTGGTTACGGCAGCACCATAACGTAAAAATGTACACAGAAAGGTAATATTAATTAGGATATGCACTGCGAAGGTTGGCTTAAATTACTGATCAAAGAAATCAGCAAATCAGCAAAGTGTATTTCCCTGGCCAAGACAAACATTCAGGTCAAACAGAAGCGATCGTGGCCTGGATCAGGGTCGAACCAGTGTTTGTTGATCAAACATGTGTTGTGTATTACGGACAACGGAGAACAACAGCAGCTTCGGTATTGCAGGGAATTGATTTCCGATAATACCTTGAGACACCGTTTATCCCAGCGTTTGTTGGCTGTACATGAATCACAGGGAATACCGAGGAGCAGGTTACCATTGCTAGGATCTGACTCCCGTGCATTTAACATAGTGTCATTTGCGTCACAATGCATTGACAAAACAGAGAGATACATATAATCGAAGGTTTTCTACGGGTTAAAATGTCACCGGTTCACAACACAATTTGACAAATATGCGCCCAGGAGGTTTTCATATGTGTCATTTCATATGACGAAACTGTGTATATTTCTTTAAGCCTGGAAATACCTGGTTTGTTTAAGCATTGATTACATTTGGATTTTATTTCGACCGTATCTATTGCCGTGTTGCTGGGGTAGAAGGGGATACGGCATGGTGCTTTAGCCAGCTGACCAATTGCAATCGTAGACGGAACTGAGGAGAAAACATGAGTATCTGGTCCCATGGATACTACGATCCGTTGGTATTGCGTGGCAGAACGCGAGCAAATGAGACAGTAGAGTGGAGCAGTATATTATAAAATCATGTAAATAATGTATAAAAAAAAATTAAATAGACATTCTTCTTTTGTGTTTATTCCCATAGGGAAATCAAATACATACATCAAAATACACCCCCTCAAGCTTTCGGCCTCTCGGCCTTCACCAGGCACACTCTGTTGGGGTCGTTCTACATCATTCGAGATCCTTTTTCAACCATTGTGTAACTGACTTCGAGAGGCTGAAAGCTTGACTGTTTATATTTATGTTTAATAAACAAACAAGCAAACAAAAACAGATTTGAAACATTGTTTCAAAATGTTAAAATGCTTCCAAAGATTTCATGCATTCGGAACACACCAAGGATGAGGAAACAAATATACCTCGGATATTATCCTTATTTCTAGATTCTGGGATTGCTTTCATTTTAATGAGACAGATGCACAGTCACCACATCTTCACTAATGTTTACACAGCAGATAATCAAGGTCACCAGTACGTCATGATTGTCGTAAGATGCGACAGAAATGTGTGACCTCATCGTGTGTCATCTTATCAATTTGGCGAAAATCGTTGCAAACGTTGTTAGCATTTCTGGTCTAACCTCGATCTGTAACACTTCTGACTAATGCCAGGACAATATTCACTCACTCGCTTTCATTGCAAACACATTGCGGCATCCTTCGGTCCTCAAACTTAAAACAGTGGCATATAGATCCAGATCAGAACTAGTAAACTAGTTTGTCAATGCTTATTTGATACTTGTGTATTCCATATCATTTATGGTACCGTGATACATTAAATGAATACATCGATCTCTGAATACCCGCAACAGTCCGCTATTCGTACCTAGAACCCATTCCCTTGTTTCTAGATGAAATCATAAATTACATCAGATATATCTATGTCACTCACACACACACACACACACACACACACACACACACGTTCCTTTGTATAACTGTTATTGGTCTTTCGCAGTACAGCAAACTACGGTTATAACGAACTCAAAGGGAATTTTAGTCTGTTATAACCGTACTTCGTTTTAATCATATATGCAGCATATATAGAGCTGATGCCTAGGACTAAAACATCCGTCAGTTCGTTATAAACGTTCATTACTCTTCCTATCCACCACAGAGAGACAATATACGTAGACTCCCTGCAAACACATGAGTCTATTCTGTCAGAGTATGTTTGGTTTGTATGTATACATAGTATTCGATTCTTTTCGACCACGTTACATTGTCAACGTGCGCCACAGAAAGATAGATCCGTTTGACGGAGGGTTTCAGGTTCGTTATGGATTAGGTTAATCTTTGTAGGGTTACGTTGGCGGGTTTCCATACAGAAGACACACATCTCCATTGTCAATGTCGTGAATAAATCTTGAGTATACAAAATAAGGATATTTCTGAATATTTGTCTTGGCTAGAGATTCCAAGTCAGAAGGACAGTTACTGGTCTGTCAGACTCAAAACGCAACGATGATTCGGGCAGAGATCTCGTCGACAACGATCATGAAATAAACATGGGTAATTTAAGTGAATGGGTAATTTAAAGTGAATGGATAATTTAAAGTGAATGGGTAATTTAAATATTTCAGTGGTTAAACTACAAAGATCTGGAGAAGAAGCTATTTAATATTCGTGGGAGGTCTGCTCTCAAAGTCACAAACAAAAGTGCAAGTACCCAGAAAGCACGATTCGTGCTCAAATGTTGTTTGATCAAGGTTACAACATTCAAGGCCTCAGTAAAGCTTCAAAATGTTTATGACAGACATGAGGAGGAAATCGCACAATCTTATGGTTACGGAAATGGTTTTGGCGCTTTAATTCATTATAACTGTCCAATTTATCATAATCAGGATGAAAATGTCAGTTTTATAACCTATCTCCAACAGGATCATGCATAGTTTGTAACTAATACATCCCAGGTGCTGTGACCATAATTATCTACAAGCATTCTGAATCTCTTCGTATTCATCAATCACACACACACGATACCTCCATGACTCCGTATTAGTAACGGGTAACGCGTAGTCATATGATATGGATTGTATATAAATATTCATATTTCATGTAGTTCCTACGTCACATAATATCCGTAAGAACCGTAAGTATTATTATACAAATAATTACTCTTGACGATGTCAATATGTTAAAACATGACCTGAGGACCCGCCCCTGATTTCCGTGAAGACACACGGCCGCCTGACGGTGTTGTCACTATTTTCAACCAACCAATCAAACCACGGCCTGGTTGCAGCGAGTAGGAAACTATCGAGTGCTCTGACCAATGAGCGCTCAAACGGCACTACTTCTCATGCAACACCTGCTTAAGCATGGTTTTGTTTTTGGTTGTTTGTTGTTTAACGCCGCATTCTGCAACATTCCAGCTATATGAGGGCTGTCTGCAATTAATAAAATCTGGACCAGACAAGCCAGTGTATAAACATTATGAGCATCGATCTACCAATTTGGGATACGACGACATGCATCAACAAAGTCAGCGAGCCTGACAACCCGATCCCGTTAGTCGCCTCTGACGACAAGCATGGGTTGTTTTCAGCCTTGTGGGTATGGACTCTACATACAGATTCATTATCAGGCAACGGTAGGGCTGTCAGTGTTCAGATAGTGTACAGCCTTACGCTTCATGAACATCGAGACGTGACGCATGTCTCAAACTTAATCAGGGATAATTAGAGATAACCAACGGGCAGCACATCCTGGAAGGACAAAGGGGCGCAAACCGTGCCTAACTGTTTTTTAAAGTATTAATTATCAAGTTATGTGTCTATATCAGTGTGTGTGAGTTTGTTGCTGACGCCGCACTCAGCAATGTTCCAGCAATATAGCGGCAGCCTGTATATAATCAAATGATTGATATTACAGGCAATGATCCACGTCGTAGGGGACCCGTGAAGATGCGGGTTAGAATAGGTCTTCAGCAACCCATGCTTGCCGTAAAAGGCGACAGTGCGTGTCGTACGAGGCGGCTAACGGGATCGAGTGGTCAGGCTCGCTGACTCGGCTGATGCATGTCATCGATCCCAATTGCTTGGATCGATGCTCATGATATTAATCACTGGATTGTCAGGTCCAGACTCGATTATTTAGCTGGAATATTGCTGAATGCGGCGTTAAACAACAAACCAACCAACCAAGGTCGTAGGGGTACAATAGTATGCAAGTCACCAAGCCGGACCACCCGATACACAAATTCGCCTCTTACGATCAGCATATTTCGCTGGGGACCAAATCTAAACCTGAGTTCCCATCGGAGTATTACATTATTTCGCGTTCAGTGTCAAGTGGACAAAAATACATAACTACATACATTTTCATAACCTGTTTCATTTTATTACGAATGTACAAACATATTTACATATTTATACATATATACATATATACACGTATATACAAACATATGTTTAAAAACAACTGGCACGAGATATTTATTCGCACACCGGTCCAGTCCCGTCTTCAAAGTCTTCCAAAGAACACACACACCTTTTGCGCTGTTTGATGACCTTGAGTCTCGTGGGGTCCGTGCATAGTCGGACCTTCTCCTTGACCGCTGTCCAGACGTCCTGTTCCTCAAGGCCGTCCGGTGTCCGACTCAGTATGACCGTCTGTATGTTGGAGAAGTCGCACCTCCCGCCCTTCCTGACGTTGTAGCAGAACAGCACAACGGCGTAGTTCATGTAGTCGGTGTCGATCACATGGTGATAGTACCCGGCATCGCGGAACACGTTACTTCCGGTTGAAGCAACGCTGATGTTGAAGAGTCGACGGATGCACTGATCTTCGTTTCTGTGAACACCTGAAACAGTTAGTGAGTGATGTTTTACATCGATGTCACGACCGCTCTCGGCGAACATATATTTGTCTTTTTTCCCCCTCTTTCCCTAACCTGACATATCTGGAAGAACACCCCTCTCCATTCTTAAAGAGCTGCGTAGTTCGGTCTGTGTGGCAGTCCCTGTAACCATGGTTCAAGTCTCTCCAACTCCATTTTTATCCCCCCGGCATATAATGCGGGGGGATATAGCGATCAGCCAGTCTGTTTGTCCGTCCGTAATCATTTCCTTTCCAGAATTCGAAAACCATTCAGTGTATTTGATCGAAACTTGGCAACTCTATCAGGCACATACTGAAGCGGTGCCTTTTGATATTTTGGGATTTTTCTCATTTTTATTTTTTTAAATTTTTATGGAATAAAGTTGGACATAGACTCAACTGGGGATGGGGTTCGTTTCCAGGGCAGAATTCGAAAACCATTCAGTGTATTTGATCGAAACTTGGCAAATCTATCAGGCACATACTGAAGTCGTGCCTTTTGATATTTTGGGATTTTTCTAATTTATATTATTTTTAATTTTTATGGAATGAAGTTGGACATACACTCAATTGGGGATGGGGTTCGTTTCCGGGGCAGAATTCGAAAACCATTCAGTGTATTTGATCGAAACTTGGCAAATCTATCAGGCACATACTGAAGTGGTGCCTTTTGCTATTTAGGAATTTTATAAATTTATATTTTTTCCCTTTCCATGGCAACAAGTTGGACTTAGGTTCTATAGGGTAGAGTTCGTTTCCGGAGCATAACTCAAAACCTATTCAAAACTTTCTAACAAAACTTTGCATGTCTATCAGACTCTTGCTGAACTGGTGCCTTTTGCAATTTAGGAATTTTATTATTTTTTATTTTTTACGTTCCCATGGCAACAAGATGGATTTAAGCTTTAATATAGGGTGGGTTCACTTATGGAGTAAAACAAATAAACTGTTAAATATTTCCTTGCCAAACATTGCATGTCTATATATATGGTGCCATTTGATATTACGGAAGTTACTAAGTTTTAGAAATGTTAATTTTAGAATTGGGCTAAAAGAAATGTTGGGTCACTTACCTGGTTTGGGACCATAACGTGTTAAAATGGGCGGGGGATATAGATGACTTTGTGACTGTACACTTGTTTAGTCATTGTTTCTTGTAATTTGTCATTTGTTTGCATAAAAAAAAACCACAGAATACAGAATAGCACATTTACTTGTGGTTACTTTACAGACAGCTGCCGGGGGATATGTCATCTTTCTGATGACTCTTGTTTTCTAAGAGTTCAAGTATCATGTATTTAATCTGAGATAGTTTCGTTGATATGTTTGGGTGTTTTTGTTGCCGCACTCAGCAATATCCCAGCTATATGACGGCGGTCTGTACATCATCGAGTCTCGACCAGACAATCCAGTGATTAATATTAGGGGCATCGATCTACGCAATTAGGATATGGTGACATGCATCATCCAAGTCAGCGAGCCTGACCACCTGATCCCGTTAGTCGCCTCTCAAGACAAGCATAGTCGCCTTTTACTGCAAACGTGGGTTGCTCAAGACATATTTTATCCCGTCAAATCTAAGTTATTGATTATCTTAAGTACACAAACAATGTCCCAGTTTCACATACTGGAATAATTACGTCTCAGTATCACACACTGTTATGATTACGTCTCAGTTTCACACAGTGTAATACTTACGTCTCAGTTTTACACTGTGGAGTAATTACGTCTCAGTTTCACACACTGGAATAATTACGTCTCAGTTTCACACTGTGGAATAATTACGTCTCAGTTTCACACTGTGGAATAATTACATCTCAGTTTCACACTGTGGAATACTTACGTCTCAGTTTCACAATGTGGAATACGTACGTCTCAGTTTCACACTGTGGAATAATTACGTCTCAGTTTCACACACTGTACTAGTTACGTCTCAGTTTCACATACTGGAATAATTACGTCTCAGTTTCACACTGTGTAATATTTACGTCTCAGTTTCACACTGTGTAATATTTACGTCTCAGTTTCACACACTGGAATAATAACGTCTCAGTTTCACACACTGGAATAATTACGTCTCAGTTTCACACACTGGAATATTTACGTATCAGTTTCACACTGTGGAATAATTACGTCGCAGTTTCACACTGTGGAATACTTACGTCTCAGTTTCACACTGTGTAATATTTACGTCTCAATTTCACACTGTGTAATATTTACGTCTCAGTTTCACACACTGGAATACTTACGTCTCAGTTTCACACTGTGGAATACTTACGTCTCAGTTTCACACTGTGTAATACTTACGTCTCAGTTTCACACTGTAATATTTACGTCTCAGTTTCACACTGTGTAATATTTACGTCTCAGTTTCACACTGTGGAATAATTACGTCTCAATTTCACACTGTGTAATATTTACGTCTCAGCTTCACGCTGTGTAATATTTACGTCTCAGTTTCACACTGTGTAATCTAATTTGGTCGTAAGGAAGTTCATCGACTACCAACAACTAATTTCAAGTTTCAATTATTTCAAACATAGATCTTGAATGATAACACGTCCATGAACATAGTCTAACGAGTTATGGCAGCGCACGCTTGAAATGTTCAACAGGCTTACAGTAAGCCGGATATAGAAATGGGTTTCCACGAAATATTTAATTACAAAATAACTATCTAAAATCTCTGCTTTTATCAGATTCCATCTTACGATTCCCGCTATATCATACGCATGTGTTTATGAATCACTGTTAAATAAATAGATTAGTGTATCATGCCCCACCGGTAGCATCCGTCACAAACACATGCAAATGCAAGTCAAATGTTCACCTTAAAAAAACACGGGAAGTCAAAATAGGGAATTGTGTCGGACATCATTTGTCATGACGGATTTGCAGTGCAACAAATGCAGCATACTAACGTCATATACAGAAGAAACAGACTCTCGGGGTGTGAGATATAGGAAACTGAGTGAGTCGCATGCATTTTTAATCTGCTTTCTAGCAACATTCCAACAAGATGACGGCCAAAGAATGGGCCCACATACTGAACCCATGTGGGTTCTATGGCATGGCAAATGAACGCTTGGCTACCCCTATCACAAGTGTGTGTGGCTGCTTGTACTAGTCTTATGCCGGTTTATAGTGTCAACCCACTGAGATATCATTCCGCAGTTTAACATGAAAACCTGCACTTAGAGGCAGTGTACAGACTCCGAGCCGAGTAGTCCTTATTTCCCCGTAATGCAGAGCACGAGGCAGGGTAACAAAAAGTACCATCTTTTAACGTCTTGTGGTATGACGCTGCCAGTAGATCCAACCACCGACCTTCCGCTCTGCGGGAAACGCTCCATACACTACACCACGGAGGGGGTCACCCATCTTATGACAAGCATGGGGGGTACTAGTGTACCCTGGACTCCCCACGGTAGAACAAGTATGGATTAAGGTTCAAGTCGGCCTTTATTCCTTATGATATACAGTAAACTACGTTTATAACGAACGCGCTTATAACGAACTAACGGATATCAGGAACATATGTTTTTTGTCCCGACCATTTGCTGTACATATGCTGTATATGCTTATAACGAACTACGGTTATAACGAACTAAAATTAGTGGTCCCTTTGAGTTCGTTATAACCGTAGTTTACTGTACTAGTAAATACCCAAAGTGTCTCTGGATCAAATGGTAAATATTTAGCCTTACCCGACATATGAAGCTGACATGCCGTGATATAACTGATATATTCACTTACACCAGACCCGTGAAAATCCGGGATAGAATTGATCTTCAGCAACCCATGCTTGTCGTAAAAGGCGACAATGCTTGTCGTAAGAGGCGACTAACGGGATCGGGTGGTCAGTGTCGCTGACTTGGTTGAAGCATATCATCGATCCCAGTTGCGTGGATCAATGCTCATGATGTCAATCACTGGATTGTCTGGTCAAGACTCGATTATTTACAAACCGCCGTCATGTAGCTAGAATATTGCTGAGTGCGGCGAAAAACAACAAACCACCCAACCACTTACACCAATAAGTCACTTTATCATACACACGGTCACACTCACCTACTGCCACTGTCCACGTGCTGGGCGTGCCAGGGGTGTATATATACATGGATTGCACGTCAAACACGTGCACCCACCGCAAGCCACTCCAGAAAAAGTGCGTGGCGAACCAGTAACCTTGGAAACGGTACGGATCAAGATCGGCCTTGTCTTGACGAAAAGTCTCCGTGCAAAGTTCTTGATTCTCACCACTGCCATGAATAATGAACTTCAAGCACAGAACCACTTGCAGCTGAAACACCCTGCACATTGAAAGAGCCATTATGTGATTTATGCTGTGCTAAATGGTTCCCAGTGATAAATCGTCTTCGCTTGTGTCGAGCAGGTTGCGAGAGACCCACACTGTTCAGCTTCGTGTCGCCTACAACTGATCCCAATTCACGTTAACATATTTTGTATCGTTCACTGACGACGATTGTGTACACATCACTGGCAACGTGAGTAACAGTACGACACAAGCCTCTGTATGGTGCAAACATCTCAAGTTCTAAGCCCACATCGAATCACCATTGAAATTTGTAGACACGTGAACGTATGTTTGGATGCAACTGGATTGTGTTGACTCAGATCAATTAAAGGTTAGGGGGAGAAAATATTCGCTGAGCCTCGAAGCAGTGTAAACACGGACGATCTTTCGAAGGCTTCCCGTTCAGATTTTTGTATTTGATTGAACCATGCTAACCAAGAGAATTAACACGATGAGGATGCTGTCAAACATGCGACAGGATATATTTTAACACTACAGGTAGAAATAGCGATGATCTCGTTTAGGATGAACTTTGCGGATGTTGGCAAATGCGGAAGTTCCACCAACGAGATTGTGATAATTGTTGCGGAGACATCGTGCATACATACTAATTTATTGAACAAGGCGCAGAATGGTTCTTTAGAGTAAAACCGCGTTAATCCTGTTGAAATGCACAAATGTTGCTAAAATATGCGAAAAAGGCAGATTTTCAGAACTTCCATTTGGAAATCTGATAAGGAGCAAGTCCGAAACCCAAGATGTTTTTTACCATATGTTTGTAATGTTTGGTGTACTTCGATGAAAAGATGTTTGCTCATGTTGAAATATTAGAAACGCTTCATGAGAACCTCAACAATCAGCCCCTGACACATGTTAAACTCACCCATATATTAAGTGTTGTACTAACTCCCAAACATGAACGTTGGAATGAACAAAGTCTAGCTCTCATTCATGTGAACATTTCGGGTATGTTTTATGAATATTTCTAAGGTTTTGCTCAATCCTTAAATTATGTGTTATGGGCTAAACATCGCGCCTGTCCTGCGTTGTCTGGTGATTGTCTTGATCGCACACACAACGGAATCACTGGATTGTCTGATCTAGACTCGATTATTTACAGACCGCCGTCATATAGCTGGAATATTGCTGAATGCGGCGTTAAACAACAAACAAACAAACAAACAAAACACACAACGGCAAATTCCCCTTCCGATTAACCAGATCTTGTGGATATTAGTTCCCTTTGAAAAACAACCAATCGGTTTTGTAAAGATGAAGAGATAATTCATATCCGTAAAAACATAATTGTGAGTAGGGGTTTGTGAGACATTTGTAAACGTGTTAGTAAATTCGATGGCTCAGTTCTGTTTGAACTACTGACGAAAGCACCAAATTGATCTTACAGCGTATGTGTGCTGTCACTGTTCTTCTTGCAAGCCTAACGTATTAAAGGGATTTCCGAGTTATATTAAGCATGTTATGAATTTAAATCCTGCAGATATATAGAAATTAGTGGTCCCTTCAACTCTCAACTATTCTATGTACAATTGCACACATGTAACGAGATTCAGAAATAATTACACAACATGGATTGTTCTCCTACATGTTCCAGCTTTATCCTCAGGGAGAAGACAAATAAGACAACACACACACACACGCACACACACACACACACACACACACACACACATATATAAAACACAGTAAAGTTCTAACACTCAATATAGTAAAAAAATAAATGAGTAGAGTGAGTCTCATCCATACGTGGTAAGAGTTGAAAGCGCTAGCCAATCCAAACTGTTCAATCTTACTCCACTCAGTCTTATTTCATTATTACTAATATATATAGTGATGACCTCTTAACTGGACTATTGTTTTATATCTTTTATGCACTTGTCTTTGAAATTATATATATATATATATATATATATATATATAGAGAGAGAGAGAGAGAGAGAGAGGGAGAGATAATTTCAAAGACGAGTGCAAACATTGATCACAGTCAACGTACGTATGTCTGTCGATCAGAACGTGACGGATGGCGGGGACTGCGTGTGACTGCATCCACCGGAACATATAACACGCATCCTGTAGCTACATGTCGGGGCCCTTTGTCATCAGCAGATGATTGTGAGGCGCCACCTCAATGACATTCCTGCAGCACTCACTTGGCTAAGTCGACATGTCACTGTAAAGTACTTCTCATGTCATTGAAACTTTCAAGTCAAAACAAAATTCGAAAATGTCGTTTTCTTGCTGGGACTCACATTGTTCTGCCAAACGTTTGGCGGCTGGCAGCTTATCTGACGGTGCAGAAAAACATGCCCTCACAGGAAGGTGTGTGTCTTCTTGATATCAGCGGATTTTGTCTCGTCAAAGGAGTCCTTGTTTATACTTCCTAAAATAAAATAATATTATTTATGATAATATTTTTCTGAATTTCGTTATCCTGAGTACAGAGATCAAAGGTCATACTGTTCTGTGCTTCAGCAATCCACGCTTGTCGTAAGAGGCGACAAACGGAATCAGGTGGTCATTCTCGCTGACTTAGTTGATGCATATTATCGTATCCCAGTTGCATGGATCGATGCTCATTATGTCAATCACTGGAATGTCTGGTCCAGATTCGATTATTTACAAACCGCCGTCATGTAGCTGGAATATTGCTGAGTGCGGCGTTAAACAACTAACAAAGACAATTAACAAACTGTTGATAATACGCAAATGACATCAATAGTATTGAGTTATCCGAGGCTTTTGTAGGGTTCTACAAGGAATGCTATACTTTAAGTTTTCACAATGTTTTAATGTACCGTGGGATTTAAGCACTATATTTATGTAATATAGATGACGTATTTGGTGATACATGTGATGTATTTACCTTGTCTATATACTATTCTGTACATTTCTTATCAAGACCCGTGAAGATCCGGGGTAGAATACATAGAGAATCGCCGTCATGTAGCTGGAACATTGCTGAGTGCGCCGTTAAACAACAAACAAACAATTCTTATCAAATTTCCTTTCAATTTAAACGTGAAATATCGATACAGAGAACCATGTGCATGGATATTTCGTTAATCCGGAAATTTGATAATCCGGTGATTTCGGATTAATGGGGTTAACTCTTGACAAACCTCTGAAGGTAATTTACCTGTATCCTAGATCTGTCTGAGATAAACAGTAGTCCCCGATCTCGTGTAAATGAAGGGAAATTGTTACAATTCTGCACGTCAATGAAGATCTAGTGTCATCTAGGGCTGATCAAGCGTAGGTTGAGAGATGCGCGTGGTGCGTCTCCAGAATTCTTATCACCTTTCATGTCTTTAGTCGTCCTTCTCATCTCGCTCATTCCTGCAGGTGCAAATAGTATACTTTTTTCACTCTGTCCGGTCTGTATAACCTCTGCAAAGTAAGGGTTGTGGCAATATCTAGAGTCATGGCGAGAATGTGAAGACCGTGTCAGACACTTCAGCAAAGTGTTGCAAGAGATCGGGGACCTACCGTGCAGTATGGGGTAGATCTGAATGTGAGAAACGCTTGTGTAAGTGCTAAGCCTCCTGTTCTGTTGGTACCTTGATCCCCTCAGCTTGACTGTATGTTTCCTCACTTGATCCCCAGGAAACAGACATGCACCTCCTACTAACATAAGAATTTGACGAACCAGATGACCTGTACCTGCATTACCACGTGGTGTAGAAAACATACATTACACTTCGAGGCGTTGTGTAGTGAATGACTAACATTTTATAGATTTTTTCACGGCGTCCTTTGGTTGGTTGGTATGCTGTTTAACACCGCACTCACCAATATTCCAGCTATATGACGGCGGTCTGTAAATAATCGAGTCTGGACCAGACAATCCAGTGATTGATATCATGAGCATCGATATCATTGCTTAAGACCTATCTACCCCGGATCTTCACGGGTTTCGGGACGGTGATATGCCTAATATACCTGTGGGTTGCCACACGTTGTGTAGTCGGGATTAGTCGAGATTATGTTTATCTCATCTTCAGACGGTCCTTTTACCACAAATAAAAATATGTTTTATGTCACTATTCGCCCCATTGAGGGGAAGTTATGCGCCGATGAACTCCTAAAAGGAGAGAAAGTACTTAGTGCATATAAAGAAGAGTATTTGGACATCATAGTTTTAAATGGAGTTGACGAAGAATATAACACAATTACGTTGCCGTGTCGCACAAGTACTTTCGAAACATGTACACATAGCATAGCCCTGGAGGTCAATATTCAGACGTCTTACACGTCTGTAGTATAGTGAGTGAGTGAGTATGGTTCTATGCCGCTTTTAGCAATATTCTAGCAATATCACGGCGGGGAACACCAGAATTGGGCTTCACACATTGTACCCATGTGGGTAACCCGGGACTTCGGCGTGACGAGCGAACACTTTAACCACTAGGCTACCCCACCGCCCCTATCTTTTCAGATGTATTTTTACAACAACAATATGTTTTTATTCCGACCGCTGGCCCTAACTACATTATTTTGTAAATGTACACAAATACAAATACATTTTAATTACCTATATATCCCACGAGGCCTGTATCGTAGGTTACAGGGGTCATAAAACGTATGACTGTTGTACTGTTGGAACGGCCTCATTGATTATACCCATGATTATTTGTGTGTTGTTTTATTTATTCCACAATCAGCAATTTTCACGCTGTATCACAGGGGCCAGTAAACATTCGAGTCTGGGTCAGCCAAAACCGTGTTTAATATTATGAGCTACGTGCCGGGCCGTCGGGGTATAGGACTGTTTTTTTCTGGTTTTGCATCTGAAGCTGTAAAAGACATCTAGTATCGATACAAAATCCCAAATTTAACGTCGTATCGACATTATTTCAGTCATATATATAGTGAACGAAACAAGTTGTTATATCTACAAGCATGTCATAAATACAAAGTTATATTTAAAAGAAAACATATTTTAGCATAACAATATTTTAAAAACGACGGTATTGATACAATGTACGGGTTTGTGGAAGCCACAATGAAGGTTTGTTTTATTTGTTTGTTGTTTAAATAATTGCGCCTTACCAGGCAATCCAGTGATTGACATCATGAGCTTCGACCTTCGTAATTGGCATACGATTCTTCAACCAAGTTAGCCGGCCACCAGATCCCAGTATTAGCCTCTTACGACATGAATAGTCGCCTTTTACGGCAAGCGTCGGCTGCTGAAGACCTATTCTAACCGGGTCTTCATGGATCGCCATAACGAAATATGACTTGATATCAGCTTAGGCGCACACGCTCGGCTCGCCTCAGTCCCCTTTGTAGATAGCGGAAAAACCCGAGTTCACCCGAGTGATGCGCACGGGAACGGAGTGCATAACGTCACAGACAAGAACAATGTCAATGACGTCATAGAATGGATCATCACGACACCCTAGAGTTTTGCCCCAGTCGATAGCAAAACGTCGTCGTGCGCTGTTGTATACTGGCATTCAGAGCGTCATCAACGATTTAAAGTAAAGCTTTCATTGTTGCATTCAGAGCGCCATCAACGATTTAAAGTAAAGCTTTCATTGTTGTATTCAGAGCGTCATCAACGGTTTAAAGTAAAGTTTTCAGGCTTGTCAAGATATCACAAGGTATGTGCTCCTTCAAAGATAATTTTACAACTGCACTTGCAGTGTACACAAATAACGCCAATAATTACCATCAAATTACTACTGACATTAAATCTAAATAAATATCATTTCAAGAGTAAGCTTAATTTCCTGTATGATATAAACAATGAATCATCTCCACAGTAACCAGAATGTCACGGAGAACGGACCAGCCAACAGATCGGGGATCTGATTTCCTCGAACAAGACGTCCGTGGACAGAAATGGCCACGTGACCGCTTGCCCCCGAGACGGAGACAGTGTAAGTTGAGAGAGGGTAAACACATTTCATAACTGAAAAATAAATGTTATGTTTAGTCGTTTAGAAATATGCTTGTATAGTGAAATAGATAAAAAAAAATATACACACTGTCCAGTGGAAGTTCTTGGATTACAAGTAAACCAAATGGAATGTGCGTAGTAAGGGATACTTTAAACTTGACTGAGGCAAGATATTTCCTTGTGGTGTAAACATATAAAATCGTATACTCTATCCTTATCCATTCTTCTTTTCAGATGATCAGTTCCAAGAATTTAATTCTAAAACTAAAGACAACCAAGTCAGGTATATACAGATTGTCTCAGGATGGTGACCTCCTTAACGTGTACCCTATAACAAAATATTTTCACAAGTGTAGCTGATAAATGTGTATGTTATCATTATATCTGTAATAATTTATTCACAGGTGTAACTAATCTAAACTGAATTACAGTTTTCATTTCTCTTCGATACTGGTTCATTTTGTGGCAATTGATTATGAAACGGTTAGTGTACACAGCATGACATACTACAGCTAGTCTTCCTTGCAGTGCGTTGGAGAGACTGCCAATAGAATACTACCAACTCAGTAAGACCAGTCGGGACAAAATTCTGACACACCGCCAGGAAACAAAGAGAAAGAGGCAGATTGGTGGACACCCTAGAGAAGGGGAATGCAACAGGCTGGGCTGGTTCAGGGACTTGCTAGCTGATCTAACGGAAGACCGTCCACTTGTGTCCCAGGAACACAAGGCAACACAGTACCTGAGTGGGTCTCAGGCTCGCCTGAAGAGAGATCTGGGGGAACAGAGGCAAACCGTAGAAGAACTAGAGAGGAAGAAAGAAGAAGAGCTTAGGAAGCTTCAGTTAGTTCCCAAGAGAGTTGGCAGGCAACAGAAGGCGGTGTCTCCAGACATTAAACATCTTAGGAAGGAGACGGTGGTCAAGTCAAAGAATACACCCATAATCATTCCCTCTGCTGAACTTCCGACAAAGAATCATAAGACCTTGAAAACGGTTAAGAAACCTACACCCATCACGCTTCCAGTGATTTCCACAGGGTCAGGCATTTCCAACGATGAACCTGTCTGGGCAATGGCTGCATCTGGGGTTGAGATAAAACAGAGTAGAAGACGACTCGGTTCCAAGGTAGTTCTCTCTCCAATAGAGAGTAAGACCTCAAGACAAAGAAGGGAATAGATGAGACAAAACATGGGCTATGTACTGGATTCTTCCTAATGAGGAGTGCCGGTCGTGATAGTCCCTCTGCGTGCTGTCTCTATGCACGATGTGGGCATATCAGCCACCTCACTACAGAATCACCGGCATCACTGCAGTATTATAACCATTATTGATTGTATATATTGCCTCAGATCATTTGTAACTTTCTTGTTTTCGAAATAAAAAATCTCAATAATCTTTGATGTCTGTTACATTTCAACATCGATTATCATAAGGCGAATCTAGGACTTGAACCCAGGATGAAAGGTGCCATGTCGCCCCTAACAGACACAACTCTGCACAGCAAACTGCAGTGTCATAGTCAACTGGATCACCGGTTCCCACGCTTCTTTGAACAGTGCTTCAATTGTACTAGTGCAAGCTCTATGGGCAGGACAGGCTGGCGGAACCAATGTCCCATCAGGCCTCCAAACAAGTAGAAAAAGGCGTCTCACAAACTTGACACTTGAGCTTCACTGATGTCACAAAGAAGAAGTATTACAGCCACAGCCATCTATACTAGTTTTGTGTTCATCCTTCAAACATTCCTGTCTATGCTGTGTGCTCAGTCTCCCAGATCAGAGAGAATGAATTAAAATTGAATCCAACTCAAGTCTAGAGTGATCATGATGATCTGCAAAGTCCAGATTGCCTCAGCTCTTGACATTATTGAACTATTGTTCTGGGCTTCATTTTGATTTTTTTTTTATCTTGTATATATACATATATTTAAATTAGAAAACTTTATTTCTGGGACTAAATGCTAGACTAAAGCTGGGGAGTAAAAATCATCGAGCAATCATTCCAAGCACTGCGTTCTGCAAGCGGAGACATTTATTACTGTACTATTTTAATGTAAGAGATTTCTACCCAGAAGTTAATGCTTTGAGAGATTTGCGTTGAATCAAGCAAGGTGTTTTAGTGGTAGTTATAACACTGTGTCGAGTGCTAAAAGACCATTCCTCTGTGACATATTCAAGTCACACGTTACTTTAGGCCGTCCAGCCTTCCAGTAACACTACGTGGCCTCTTTTATTAGACATAGGTGTGCGGTTTTACACATTCAGCAACTCTTACTTTCTCAAAATATCAGATAACAGATGTTATAAGATGCCAACAGCAATTAAACTGCAATCTCAGAAAGATTTTCACAAATGTTACCGCAGAATTGCAGAAAAATAGCAGAATTTGCCCCTTTTTATGAGTCAATACACTAATTTTCATTATTGGTATAATCGCTTTTCTATCAAATTTTGCACTCAAAAAATGCCCCAAAATGTGAATCCCACAATAAAACCAAACTTTATATAAATAATTCTCACTTGTAAATGTTCCTGTGGTATTATGACTACATAAACTATGTTTACATCTTACCACAAATAAATATCAAGGACACTATGCATATGAATTTGCATAATTGTTTGTGTTGTCAATGATAAATGTCAGTAATGATTTGGATTTGGATTCAACTTTTCAAAAAGTGAGTTCGTATTTTTAGGGGGAAATGGTCATGTATTTATCAGTAGAGTTTTGACATTTTAGCCTCAGAATTTTGGTCATTTTACCGTAGAATGCTGATAATTTGCCCGCAGACACATGATCTTCTCATTTGAAGTAGTATCCACAATCAGCAGTGACTACGGCCACGTAATCCGGGTTTTAAACCAGAATTGTAAAATGGACATTTTTTCTTACCATGAACCACAAATGTATGCTGGTGTCAATGATACAAAACAAGATTGTATATAAATATAAATATTTATTCGTATGTCAATAGGCAGTTTCACCAATATATGTACTTCATATGAACAATGAGGGTATGGCAATATCTCCCAGACATTCTACGACAGGCCATAATGTGGAGATACACACAATGATTGCGAACTTAAGGAAGTCCTGTTGATTTCCTACTGCATTACAATATTGCTTGGTACCGAGGTGACAAATGTTGAAACATATTAGAGCACTGTTCCGCAAAATGATCTTCGTGCTACGAAGATCAATGTTTCACGGTAAGTCTATGTTAAAATATGATCATCTCAGCACCAAGACTGCTTAGTTGAAATGACAGTGGAGGATCTCAGATCACAAGGTAGATTGAATAATTTCACAGAAATTTTCCAACCCACAATCAATCTCTGTTGCTGGTGAAGCAGCACTACACATTCCTCAGTGTTCCTTCTTGTAAAATGTACCAGGAAGTGTGCAGCCTGGAGATCCTCAACGCTTCAGCATCAAATAGTTCATCATACACAACAGTCCTTGCATTCTTTCAGTTGATCTACATGAAATAGCACTTCCCATGCGTACCCATTCAGACCTTCAGACCATACATTCTACACCTCTTCTCATGGTCTGGGATGATTCTATTTTTGAGTCAACAGTGCGAGAGTGAGTGACGACACATACATTGCTTCCATTCAAGTTGTGCTTCTTTTACAAACAACATGAACTTCACACATTCTATCCATTATGGGAATAGAGTGAGTGAGTATGGTTATACGCCGCTTTTAGCAATATTCCAGCAATATTCCAGCAATATCACAGCGGGGAACACCAGAAATGGGCTTCTTATGGGAATAGAACCAGCACCATCAGCTTAATAAGTGAAATTTCAATATTGGCTTCACACATTCTACCTATTATGGGAATAGAACCCAGACCATTAGCTAAATGCTAAATGAGTGAACACTTGACCCACTTGGCTACCTCGGAGACCATGCAAGAGATGACCAGCATCTCCAGCTGTGTTCAGGTGACAGATCCCGTGATGATTCCTCCTTCTATCTACTTTGGTTTTTATTCCGATCCAAGACACAGACTGCTCAACAAATAGCCATCAAAGTATTTGTCTGTTGTTTAACGCTGCAGTGAGCAATATTTCTAGCTATATGATGCAGCCTGTATGTAATCAAGTCCGAAGCAGACAATCCAGTGATTGATATTGTGAGCAATGATCCATGCTATCGGTTATGATCCATGAAATCAACCAAGTCACTGAGTTTGACTAACTGATTCTTTGGGTGGAGTCTTGTGGAGCCCTATTTTACCAGACCATCACAGTAGCAATCAGACAGTCCTCCATCATGAGACATCAGAAGACGCTTGTGTGCCCAGGTTCAAGTGATGGAGAATGCCCCACTGCCTAGCAGCAAGTTGCGTCGAGTGAAGTGGAGGGTCAACACGGGTGTGCTCTTTGTCTTGTAGGTAGTTATAAGTAGACTTGGGCTGTCATTGCTGAAACAGAGAGTGAGAGAGAGAGTGAGTGAGTACTTGTGAGAGTTTAACAGCTTTCAGTAATATTCCCTCAATATCACAGCACGTCACAACACAAGGAGGCTTCACACATTGTACACAAGGGTTTCCGAGGAGACAAACGAACACTTTAATCCCAAGGCTACCCTACCATCCCAAAACTTCTAATTCAAAATTGGCACATTCAAGGCTAAGGTTGCACAGCAACAAAAAGGTATATGACAGTTAAATGGTCTCAGTAGAGGATATCCTGCTCCAAAAGGTGATCACATGATTAACAATGAGCTGTGGTAACAGGTAAATTGGAATTATGGAGGTACAAATCGATCAACATTTATCAAAGTTATCAGACAACAAGGGTCACAGTTTGTGAAATAATCTATTACAACTTCAACATGTTATTGGGAAAATAAACTGCTTATAGGACAAGTAAATTAATTTATGTTTGGAAAGATGTGTGTATAAATATATACTGTATCAACAAATTGGAATTGAAGTGGGACGTACACATGCAATGTGCTTGGAATGTTAGCATCTGAGTCAGAGTCCAGCTCCTCGTAGACCTTCTTGATGTCCCACACCCGTACAGTGTTGTCTAGACTACCTGCAAATAACATCATCATGTTACCACGGAGCAGCACATAGACATACTATGTTATGAATCTGGCTTAGAATAAGAACAGGAGCACCTACTGGGAAGAGCATGAGAGTTTGTGTGACTGTTAGCCGCTTTTATATTTAACAATATTCCAGTTATATCATGATGTGTCAGTGTAATGTGGGAGGAAAACCCGAAGTGTTGCAGGTCTTTGACATTTACCACTTCGGTGAAACACACAGGCACAGGCAGGAGCTGACAAACTTAGAAACATTTTGGGGCAAGCCCGGATTCAAACCCACAATCATAGCTTTCTGACATGCCCAAAGGATGTAAATCTGCACATCAAATTGTGGCGTCTTAGACGACTGGGCCACCCGTGCCCCCCACAAGAGAGCTTACACACAGACTCTAACTGTTCATATTATGATGACTTATATAGTATGGTCAATTTGAAATGAACATAAATCTGATTGTCTGACACTAGTACAATTTAGGAAGGACAGACAAGATTCTTTGTGGATTACCACTCTTACCATTCGGTAGAGGTCAACACTATGGCAGGTCATGTTCTAACCCATGTTCGAACCTATGGTCACCAGTGGTCACACCAGTGCACACAAAAAGCACAGACAGGAAGTTCCTGATACAGAATATTTTCTGCACAACTCACCTGATGACAGGATGCCCCCGTCCCTGCTGAAGCAGAGGCAGTACACACTGTCTGTGTGCCCCTTCATCTGTGCCAGCATCGTGCCACTAGCCAGCTCCCACAGTGTCACCACCTGGTCCACACCTACAACACACAGAGGTCAGGGATTGATCCATCTTCCCCAGGCAAGGGAGTTAACTGACTGTATAAGTCCAGTTTCCACCCTTACCAAACTAGGGTTATTAGGATGAGTTATGTCCCTTCTATGTTCTTCCTAATGGCCAATCAGGTTCAAACAAAATGGCGGCACCCAGTCAAGACGATCTGATCGATATTCAAGACTGTTATCATTCTAAAATGAAGTGCATCAACTTAAGCACCTTGATTATAGACATGAAAGTATTTGAAAAATATCTGTCGATGCCCAGTTGACGGCTCACATGCTCTGCAAATCCTGCAGATGACCAAAATCAGTCGACGCTATGTTGTTTATGAACTGGATATTTTATAACATATTCTTAAATTCAGAGGTATTTTAACATTGCATTTGATTCAATAGTCTGTAATTCCTCTTCATCATATTTATTAGCCAAGTTATCAGTGGCCTTATGAAGATCGAGGTAAGAATTGGTCTTTTGCAATCCATGCTTGTAAGAGGAGACTAACGGGATCGGGTGGTCAAGCTTGCTATCTTAGTTGCCTCATGTCAGTGCATCCAAACTGCTTAGAAGGATCACCACTACATTGTAAGGTCCAGACTCAATTACTGCCATAAAGGTGGAATATTGCTCAGTGCAGCATAAAACAAAAAACAAAAGTTATCAGTGAAATACAAGTCTCCCCTGTTAAACCGTAATACCAATAATTAGTGATATCACTACAATAACAGGATTTTTGTCATTGCAATTTGGGAATTCTAAATAACATTTGCTGCAGACATGGTGCAGACATTGGTGTTAACATTGCTGCAGACATCGGCCTTTGAGCATATCTAGATAAATGCCTAGTCTCTGTTCCCATCCAGAATCCTTCATGGTAAAGAAATAAGCACTCTCATCTACAAAGGCTGTGTACAGTTGGGACAAGGTATGACAGGGGCGATTTTTGCCACACACAATATTCATAATTTAAGAAATGAACAAAAATGTAACAAATCATTATGACAGTTTTCAGACGTTTACGGGAATCAAGAACAGAGCACATGTCTCATTCAAGACATTCTACCGTGACAAACTCTGGACATTCGTGTGTGTACTGACTTCTGTAACAGAGCCTGTTACACATTGCTGCTGGCACATGTTTGACCTGATCATGTGTGTTTAAATAAAATGTCTTAATTATCCATTGATCACGTGAGGCTGTTTACTGATTTCACAATATAGTTCTGTTCGTGCTGATTTCTGGTCTGGGTTAACCTTAGCATGTCAACTTGGGAATCAACAAACACATGGTGAACAACTCAGCTTGGATCACAGATTTGCTTATAGCTAGATTTCAACTGCCTTCTTCACTCATTACCATGGTTACAGCCATGTACATCTGTCAGGCATTTGAACACATTGAACATGTCTCATAACATTAATACCAATATTTCAAAGTTGTACTCTCAATGTGACCAAACACATGAAAATGATCCTTTGTCCGTTGTAGGGATTGTAAAGTTGGGCATGGTTGCTTCACAATGATGTTTAAAATGAAGGAAGCGTCAGATGCATGATATTTCAAGCCTCACAATGAAGCAAGGACAGATTTGGAAACAAATGTAAAAATGTAGATGAGCACACAGCTTCAATTATAAAGTGACACAAGGTGGAGAAGAAGATGGTGGGCAGGAATCTCAAACACTGTATTGGAGGCATGTTTCCTCCGACTGCCATTTGTATAGTTGGAGAATGCAAAAATTTATCGAGAAGAATTTTTGCTGTAACGTTCTATTTGCTTACCTGATGAAGCCAAAGTGCGACCATCAGGGGAGAAACACAGACAATGCACTGCTCCCTGGAACGATAAAACAGACTGGAGTAGGGATCTTGTAAACTCCAAACTTTAATATGAGCACGATGAATTAACAAACAGTACCATAGCTCTGGTAACAAACTAATACTGGTAAAAGGTACTGCACACTAAATCCAAGAGCTGTTGTCCACAAGAGTATCAAAACTATTTTCTGTGACGGTTTATCAAGGCAACAGTTATATATTAGACTGAGACAGAGAGACAGATAGTGCTTACCTTGTGGCCTGACATGACTCTGACACAGTTTCCACTCTGGACGTCCCAGAGCCGCACCATCTTGTCACTGCTGCCTGTGGCAACGTAGTTGGAGTTGGGGTGAAACTGGACACTCTGTAATAGTCAGCATGGAAGTGAGAGAATGTTGTCAGCGATAATACAGGGACATCATGCTGGCCTGTACCACACTGGCCACACCAACCAGTGGATCATAGTGAGAGAAACAGAGCCCAGTGACACAGAATCAGACAGGAAACATGAGAGCCACCATGTTGATCACCCAAAACTGATCTTAAACACCCTTTACACAACTACTGGGTATTGGGAACCTATTTTTCTCCAGGTACTGTAACAAACACAATGGCACTTCTCCGAGTCAGATATTGGTTGTTTGTTTGTTGTTCAATGCTGCACTCAGCAATATTCCAGCTATATGAGGGTGGTCTGTATATAATAGAGTCTGGACCAGACAATCCAGTGACTGACATCATGACCATCGATCCACGCAATTGGGATATGATGACATGCATCAACTACCCGATCCCGTTAGTCGCCTCTTACGACAAGCATAGTCCCCTATTACAGCAAGCATGGGTTGGTGAAGACCTATTCTACCCTGGACCTTCATGGGTCTCTCAGAGTAAGAAGTCACGCTCATGTTTCCACATTGTCAGCTGACAGAATATACATAACATCTGTGTCTATCTCCATATAATGAGATTGAAAAATATCTTGATAGCTTGAATTATTGTTGACCAAATGTTGTGTGAGATCAAAGGAATAAATAGATATCAAAATATTGCCAGGGAAAACAATGAAACAGTCAGTGGTCAAAATTTAGGGGAGTCCTGGGGTCCTTGTGGTCTCTCATGGTATTTGAATCTAGGACCTCGAAATCTTAACTGTTAACATTAGGTAAAGAAAAGGACCCCTTAACTTGCTTAACTTTCATTCTCATTTTCAAAAACTGACACTGATGCACCAAGGTAACTATTGTAATATTCTCCAAAATGTAGTGTAATTGTAAGAGTTTTGAACCGATGAAAACTTGAAATATAGATTTACTTGACTGGATTAATAACATCTTATTCACCATATCAGATGTGTGCAATAGGTCAAATGCCATTTAAGGTTGTTATCTGCAGGATCTCTATGACCCCACGGCCTTGGTGCATTAATGCCTGTATAGGTACTCATATCTAGTGTATACAAGCAAGGTGATCTTACATCCACATCAGAGAGGTGGCCTGCGAATACCCTGAGAGGCTGGTAGTGGTCAGTTGACCAGAGCCTGGCTGTCCGGTCATGTCCACAGGACACGAAGTAGTGGCCATGGGGACTGGAAAACAAAACACCAACACTGTCAGAGGAAACACAAAAAAGGAAGCATAAATAAAGAGCAACGATCCAGCAACTGGACCATATGTGTTCTCATGTATGTGTGTGTTTAGCTCTGCACTAAGCATTATTCCAGCAACTTGACAACAGCCTGTTTTAATCCAGAACCATCCAGTCATTGATGTCATGAGCAATGATCCACACCATTGGGGTAGTTTGGCACACACTTAACCAAGTCACCAAGTCTGACCACCCAAATCATAAAGTCGCCTCTTACGACCAGCATAGGGTGCTGGGGACTGATTATGACCAATCCACATTCTACCCTGGGTCCATTGGGTGGGGATGGTTTCTGACTGTGTACTTGAATGATTTTCATAAATGTCCCAGGTATTCTTTACAATGCATATTATTTTACCTAAAACCAATCCCCAGTCAACATAACTATGCATGATTAACTTAGGATGTGTCACAACAATAGGCGACTTTTGGGAAACTTTGAAGATTCTGGGTTAGAATTGGTTCCTAGCAACCTATGCTGATCGAAAGAGGCATTTCATGCATCGGGTGGTCAGTTGTGGATCACTGTTCACAGATGTGGATTATTAACGGTCTGACATCATTCTGCTGTGCAGTGTTAAACGACAAACAAACACAAATTATACACTGTTATAAGTTCATAAGGCATAGCCATGTTGACTCTTGTTATTTCAAAATTATTGCCAACATATTTCTGTGGAAAATATTTCTTGTGAAGTTCGGAGTTCATCAGCAGATTTGACAATTTACTTTGGCATTGTGCTAGAGGTTAAATACCATTACAGGTGAATGTGAGCAGATTGCCTACCTGAACTTCACATCCCACACCGGGTAGTTGTGGCCCTTGTAACACACCAGGTTGGTCCATGTCTGCAAACTCCACAGGCGAACTGAAAATGGCAGTGCAACAACATGCATATAATGTATAATGTAAACATAATGTACTTATTGCAAAAGATGACAAATTCTACTTTGTTGTAGCTATCCAATTACATAAAATGAATTCAAGTACAGAAAGGATGTTTTGTTTGTTTGTTTGTTTGTTTGTTGTTCCAACGCCACACCCAGCGATATTCCAGCCAAAGGCTGTCAATCTGCAAACAATCAAGTATGGACCAGACAATCAAGTGATAGACATCATAAGCATTGATCCACGCAATTGGAATATGATGTCATACATCAACGATGTCAGCGAGCCTGACCACCCGATCTTGTAGGTCGCCACTTACAACAAACAAATAGGTTGCTGAAGACCAATTCAAACCTGGATCTTCACGGAAAGAGACAGTATGAGTTGGTGAAGACCAATCTCTAACCCGGATCTTCACGGAAAGAGACCAGCATGGGTTGGTGAAGACCAATTCTAACCTGAATCTTCACGGAAAGAGACAAGTATGAGTTGGTGAAGACCAATCTCTAACCCGGATCATCACGGAAAGAGACCAGCATGGGTTGGTGAAGACCAATCTCTAACCTGGATCTTCACGGAAAGAGACCAGCATGGGTTGGTGAAGACCAATCTCTAACCCGGATCATCACGGAAAGAGACCAGCATGGGTTGGTGAAGACCAATCTCTAACCCGGATCTTCACGGAAAGAGACCAGCATGGGTTGGTGAAGACCAATCTCTAACCCGGATCTTCACGGAAAGAGACCAGCATGGGTTGGTGAAGACAAATCTATAACCCGGATCTTCACGGAAAGAGACCAGCATGGGTTGGTGAAGACCAATTCTTACCCGGATCTTCACGGAAAGAGACCAGTATGAGTTGGTGAAGACCAATCTCTAACCCGGATCTTCACGGAAAGAGACCAGCATGGGTTGGTGAAGACCAATCTCTAACCCCGATCTTCACGGAAAGAGACCAGCATGGGTTGGTGAAGACCAATCTCTAACCCGCATCTTCACGGAAAGAGACCAACATGGGTTGGTGAAGACCAATCTCTAACCCCGATCTTCACGGAAAGAGACCAGCATGGGTTGGTGAAGACCAATCTCTAACCCCGATCTTCAGGGAAAGAGACCAGCATGGGTTGATGAAGACGAATTCTATACTGGATCCTCACAGAGATATTGAGGATGCAGTAAGTACAGGGCATCTACATAAAATGAATCCAAGTATAGTAAGGGTGTAGTAAGTAGTATTTCAGCAAACTTCTGTGAAGCACTGAACACAACCATAGAAACAAACTGAATGTATAAAATAAACTTGGAAGTGGACAAGCTGTGTGTGTGTGGGTGTGTCTGTGTCACTTCCTGCTACAATCAGCTGCAAGGGCTGGCAGGGAAGGGGTTGGAGGTATTCACTGGTTCCATCAGCAGAGGTGGAGACAAGCTGTGTGTGGGTGTGTCTGTGTTTGTGTCACTTCCTGCTACAATCAGCTGCAAGGGCTGGCAGGGAAGGGGTTGGAGGTATTCACGGATTCTATCAGCAGAGGTGGAGACAAGCTGTGTGTGGACGTGTTGTGTACTTGTGTCACTTCCTGCTACAATCAGCTGCAAGGGCTGGCAGGGAATGGGTTGGAGGTATTCACGGATTCTATCAGCAGAGGCGGAGACAAGCTGTGTGTGGACGTGTTGTGTACGTGTGTTACTTCCTGCTACAATCAGCTGCAAGGGCTGGCAGGGAAGGGGTTGGAGGAATTCACTGATTCTATCAGCAGAGGCGGAGACAAGCTGTGTGTGGGTGTGTCTGTACTTGTGTCACTTCCTGCTACAATCAGCTGCAAGGGCTGGCAGGGAATGGGTTGGGGGTACTCACTGGTTCCATCAGCAGAGGCGGAGACAAGGTTGTGTTTGTCTGGGCTGAAGCTGATGGAGTAGACAGGGCCATTGTGACCACATAGGGTCTTGATCTCTGTCGCTGACCGCTCGTCCATCATACGTTCCAGCACATCATCTGTACAAACACACAGCATGGTCACACACACCACTAAACGGCACATTCAGAAACCTACCCAGCATGTATGAAAGATGCTGCTAATTATAGATGAAAGATAGGCTACGCAAAAATTGAATGATAAAGATCAAAATTTCAAGAACAAATTAACCTTTATGCATTTTACAAAACAGACTCAACCTCAAACTTTATTATCAAGTCAATTAAATCATAAAAATTATCATCCTCAATAGCTGAAAATAAAATTCCAAATGTAATTTTTCTGAATTATAAATATGACAATGATTTTCATTTAAACCATTCCAAACCAATGTAAAAACAAGATGATGAGGTCATTGACATCCACACCTCTTTTAAATATGTTTGTGTGTTAATTAACAAAGCACTAAGCAATGTTTCAGCTGTATTATGGCAGCCTGAAGTAATTGAATCTGGAGAAGAGAATCCACTGAATCAATACATATAGAACGGTTTAAGAGTTATAGCATGCTAACAAACTCAGCCCTTGTTTTAACCCAAGTCCAATTTGTTTCCTTGGAAACACGAAAAAATAATTACAAACTATCCTGATTAACAAAAGGCACAGAACATGATAGACATATGGAATGAGGGATGAAAGCCTGTTTCTAGATCCTCTACAAAGAAATGAGCTACATACAAACAAATACGGGCTAAATCAAACAGTTTTAAATAAATTATCATAATTCCATTCCCCACTTACCAGCCTCCTTGTCTATGATCTCGAGTTCCGTGGGAGTCTTCAGAGAGCGGAGTTTGTCAGGCGTGATGGACCAAACTCGGATGAAGGAATCATTGAAGCCCACACTGATGAGACTGGAGTCTTCCGACACCTCAATACAGGTCACACTGCACAACACAGGGATGACAAGCATACACACACTGTATACTGACACACTGACTGGGACCCTGTCTGCCTAAATTAGTTGTCGATTCAACTCTCAACTATTCTAGCATATATATGTACAGTTGCACACATGTAACGAGATTCACAAAATAATTACACAACATGGATTGTTCTCCTACATGTTCCAGCTTTATCCTGAGGGAGAAGATAAATAAGACAACACACACACACACACACACACACACACACACACACACACACACACACACACACACACACACACACACACACACACACACACACACAAACACTCACACACACACACGTTGGAGTAATATCAAGTGATACCTCGGTTACCATGACATCATAATCAAATTACATTACTCGTCTTTCTGCCACTGAAGCTGGTTAGCTGTAGTTTCTACAATCCAGACACTGGTTCTTACAGTTTACAAACTGAAAAAGTTGATTGAAAAAGAATGATTTTGGATGATAAACATAATCTCACACAGGTGTCTCTTTTTTATATGCAACAAGCGTATACAGGCAGCCAATCAAATTATAGCTGTGATACCAAGCTCGTGTTTGATAAATTTCAGAAGTTGGCGAAAGATTTTTTGTTAAATCGTGTTAATCTGAACGTTTTAAGCAGGAAATCACGATATATATTAAAAATATGGAACTTCGTGAATGTATCGTGCTAGGTTACGAGCTGTGACAAAGATTTTTCATGCATATATTTTTGCATTAAACATTGTGTCCGAGCCGAGAATTCAAGGCGACGAAAGCCGAGATGTCATTTGACTTACATTACACGCGATCGCACGAAACGATGGAAATAATAACTAAGATGTAAGTTTGATTACTTTTAGATACATTTTTGTTGATTTTATTTATCACTTTGTATAATATATTTAAAGATTTGTTTAAAACGTCTTTATTTTGCTCTTTGATGTGGACCCGTTGTCGAAATGTGTGTCCGAGAATTTTATTTTCAATAACATCGTGGGAAATAGTGAATAATTTTTTAATTTATCGATTAAAAATGATAAATTGAAATGGAATACATATTTCAGACACGTGAGATAAACACATATTGATGATTTGAGATTTTCCGAGCGCACGCCTCGGCCTCGGTTAAACGGCTCATCGTCTATAACGCCCACCAATTATTTGGACCCCATTGGTAGCGTTATAGCGAGCGATCACTGTAGTTAACAAAGTCATCTATATCCCCCGCCCATTTTAACACATTATGGTCCCAAACCAGGTAACTGACCCAACATTTCTCTTAGCCCATGTCAAAATAGCTGCAATGGAAATTCTAAAATAAACATTTCTAAAACTCCTTAAAATCAAATGGCACTAGTTCAGTATGCACTTTATATATAGACATGCAATGTTTGGCAAGGAAATATTTAACAGTATATTTGTTATACTACTTAAGTAAACCAATCCTATATTAAAACTTAAATCCAACTTGTTGTCATGGAAACATAAACAATAAAAAATTCTAAAAGTGCTATATATCAAAAGGCACCAGTTCAGTATGTGCCTGGTAGACATGCAAAGTTTTGTAAGAAAGTATTTAACAGTTTTTGAGTTACACTCTGGAAACGAACACCACCCCTGTAGAACCTAAGTCCAACTTATTGCCATGGAAATGTGAAAAATAAAATTTTCAAAAATTCCTAAATAGCAAGAGGCACCAGTCCAGTATGTGTCTGGTAAACATGCACAGTTTTTGTTGGAAAGTATTGAATGGGTTTTGAGTTATGCTCCGGAAACAAACTCTACCCTATAGAACCTAAGTCCAACTTGTTGCAATGGAAACGTAAAAAATAAAAATTTATAAAATTCCTAAATAGCAAAAGGCACCAGTTCTGTATGTGCCTAGTAGACATGCAAAGTTTTGTAAGAAAGTATTTAATGGTTTTTGAGTTACGCTCCAGAAACTAACACCACCCTTATAGAACCTAAGTCCAACTTGTTGCCATGGAAACGTAAAAAATAAAAATTTATAAAATTCCTAAATAGCAAAAGGCACCAGTTCAGCATGAGTCTGATAGACATGCAAAGTTTCTCAGTCCCCGGCTGTACTACTGGGCTAGGAGTCACTTACCCCTGACAGGAGTTGAGCAGTGTATAGAAACACACTGACGGCATATGGTCTCGATCTACTTTCACTCTCTTCATGGCTTCTCGGAATGCATTGATTTTCTCAATCTTATCCATGTCTTTTCTGAAATAGAGAAACACAAAGTCATATCTTTTTCTTATTTTTTTCTTATCACCAATAACACCAGATTCATACATATCCTGACAAACAACTCATAACTCTCTGTATACATAAAACATATATGATTCAAATGTATCAATATGATCAAAAGGTTTATACTCTTTTATCATAAAACTGAAAATAACTAAAAGGAAGTAGTCAAAAATGAAGGTTTACGTAACATTAAACTTACAGTTCGGGCAGTGGTATTCTTGTGTTGGATGGAGCATTGGGATCATTTTTGGACTTTTTCATCAACAGAGGGTCTTTTTTTGGTTTCTTTTTCTGAAAAAATGAATATTCCTTTTAAGTTTCATATTCTACATGAATTTCAAAATAAAACTGAAACATGCTGGTAAAGCGCTAACATATATATAGTGCATCATAATGAGGGTAAATCTTGAATACAAGCCCGAGGTACAGGAATTCTTTACTGGCATGAAGCAATTGCTGCACTAAGAGTACAGGGTTTAACAGATCAATGTGCTGCGTTTCCCTTGCACCCTAAAAGTTACAAGACAACCAATGGGATGTTTATAAGAGTTACCTATACAAAACAAAGAAAGTACGCATCCTACCTTTGGCTTGTCCCCCTCCCCCTCCGTGGTGTCCTCATCCTCTTCCAGGGGGATGTTGAGATCTGGCTCCTTCAGCAACCCATAGTACACCTTGACCTTGTTAGCTGGAGCATCAGAGGGGAGTAATGATACAGTGTTCAACATCTTGATACAGTGTTAACATCAAGATACTGTGCTGACATCAAGATACAGTGCTGACATCATGATACAGTGTCAACGTCTTGATACAGTGTTAACATCAAGATACAGTGTTACCATCAAGATACAGTGCTGACATCATGATAGTGTCAACGTCTTGATACAGTGTTAATATCAAGATACAGTGTTAACATCAAGATACAGTGTTACCATCAAGATGCAGTGCTGACATCAAGATGCAGTGTCAACGTCTTGATACAGTGTTAACATCAAGATACAGTGTTACCATCAAGATACAGTGCTGACATCATGATACAGTGTCAACGTCTTGATACAGTGTTAACATCAAGATACAGTGTTACCATCAAGATGCAGTGCTGACATCAAGATGCAGTGTCAACGTCTTGATACAGTGTTAACATCAAGATACAGTGTTAACATCAAGATACAGTGTTACCATCAAGATACAGTGCTGACATCATGATACAGTGTCAACGTCTTGATACAGTGTTAACATCAAGATACAGTGTTACCATCAAGATACAGTGCTGACATCATGATACGGTGTCCATGTCTTGATACAGTGTTAACATCAAGATACAGTGTTACCATCAAGATACAGTGCTGACATCATGATACAGTGTCAACGTCTTGATACAGTGTTAACATCAAGATACAGTGTAACATTTCTTTGAGTGGCATTTAGAAGTTGGTGTGATGAAGTAAGACGAGTTCTATGGATGAACAACTTCTTTATTACAATTAGTGCGATGTTTCGGTGTAGATCCTAACACCTTTATCAAGCAAGTGATGGATAGGGCTAAACAACATAGGTATACTGAATACATGTTGGATTCATCCCATTGGTGAGTATCAGTACAGTGAGAGTGACCAACCTTCCCGGTCAGACTCCCCCAGCAGACCCCCACTGGACGCATCAATCTGCTGCTTGTTGCGGGGGATCCCATCAAACACTGAAACAAGGCAGGAAATCATACACTGTCGACAATAATAACATCACTCTGGCTGACCGTGAGCACCTGCACACAAGTTGCTATATATTTTTGTCATGAACAGATTAACAGTCATGGATGAAGAAAATTGTCTTAAAAACTTAAGCTAGCATGAGTTGTCTCCCTTTTTCAAGCTTATTCCTATTTCTTAACCTTGAGAACATCACTTCTGCAGATGAAATACTTATCCAGATAATACTGTGTCACTTTATTAATGCTAACAAGGGACACTCACACATTTTGTATAAATTTCATGCTTGCACTTATTTCATGATTTACAGTATATCCATTTGGTCAGATACTTGATATTGACAATGCTCCATGCTCTGATTCAATCTGAAGTCCAGGTTGAGATGTTGTAATTAGAGCCGGGTGTGGAATTCAGACATTTTCTCCGTGTTATAAGATTGAGCTAGATTGATTTACATCCCATAATAAAAAATGTTCATGACAACAAAGAAAGTGTTGTTTGAATGACTTAAATGAAACTTGCTTGACATCCACTGTGCCTAGTCCCCCTTTAATGGTGTTTTGTCAAATATTTAGCAAGAACAGAAGGTAGGTAGCTGACCGTCTATGAAGAGATGTTCCTGGATGATGTTGAGAAGCCGAGAAAGTTGTTTCTCCTGTAGATGGCGCTTGAGGTGTGTGTAGGAGTCACGTGACATCCGGATGACGAACTTGCTGGATCTGTGTCACACATTTGCAACAACATCTCATTTACAAATGAATTTGCATTTTTGTTAACTTCTAAGCCTGGTAATATTTGAAGGCACATATAACCACCACACAAGTAATCATTTAGCCATAAATTTGGTGTAGACACTATCTATCTTTGCTTGTTGTTTAATGCCATACTCAGCAATATTCCAGCTATATAACAGTGGCCTGGAAATAACTGAGTTTGGGCCAGACAATCCAGTGATTGACATTATGAGCAACGATCCTTGCCGACGGGGGCCCATACGACACTCCATCAACCAAATCCAAGAGTCTGAACACCTGAATTATCAGGCTGCCTCCTAGGACCAACGTAGAATGCAAGGGCCTATTCTAACCTGGATATGATGGTGACACCCTTACAAGTTTACAAATAAAACTGTACAACACATAAAATGGATCTGGCAACATACTTGAAGTTATCCATCAGCTGGTTGCCGGCCATGTGCTCCTTCTTGTACACAGTAGACAGCTTCATCAGGTCCTCCTTGTAATACTCCTCCTGGTCCAGCGAGAACTTGCCAAAGAAGTTCTTTGCTGAATTACAAAGATATTTCCAATTAGGTTGTTTGTTTGATTAAGGCCACACTCAGCAATATTGGTCTGTTAATAATTGAGGCTGGACTAGGCAATAAAGTGATTGATATCGTAAGCATCGATCCACGCAATTGAGATACAATCAACCAAGTCAGGGGGCCTGACCGTCTGATCCCATTAGTTGCCTCTTACAACAAGCATGGTCGTCTCTTACGGCAAGCATGGGCTGCTGAAGACTTAAACGGTGGATTAAGATAAGATTAAGAGGCAAATACAGATCATGCTTCTGTTCATGTACTAGAAGCTGATCCCTCAAACAGTGGTACTAGGCCCTGTTCCACAAAGGGATTGTGGCACTACAACTGCTATAAATTGATGTTAAAGTATAGCTGTTCACGCTAAGATCGGTTTGTGGGAAGGGGCCAAGGACATCAGTAGTCAGCTATCATTAACGACAAGTGTTAAGGCATCTATAACAGTGTTTCAGTTGATGTATCAGGGAAGCTGACAGTGTCTCAGGTCATAGATTTTTACCACTCTGATGTGACCCGTAATGGATGTAATGGGACATCCTCAGATCTTTGTTTAGTGTTAGCGATAACTAAGACCTGATTTTAATGAGACTGAACCACAACCAACACAGCTGCAATTTGCCAGTTAAACTAAGGGGAGATAACCACAAGCCTACCCAAACGTTCATGGTCATTGTAGACAAGCTCCAGATACATGTGTACAAATACTGGATACAAGATGGTCGCCAACTCCACCTGAAAACATAAACATTCAGCAACTAAAAAACACTGCAGACATTATGGACATTTAAAGAAAGAGCTTATTACACTCACATGTGTGTCATTCTGATTGTACGAAACGAGTGATAGAATTCTTGCATTTCCCAAGAGAGAGTGAGGATAATACATAATTCTTACACACTTAGTGAATAAATTGTTTGATAGGCATTAGTTAGAAGTTGAAGGATGACAAAGTAGACACAATTTATGGATAACAACTTCTTTAATACTGTAATAGCAACGTTTCAGTATACATCCTTATACTGTTGTCAAGCAAGGTTGAATGAGGGGAGAGAGAGTTTAAGGGATTTTACGACCACTTCAGCCATCAGCTTTTTCACAGTCGGGCCAGACGGGTTAAACATTAATAATTAAATAGTGGGAAATAAGAAAAGTAATCGGCTGGCCAAAAAAAATGTAAATTAGGGGGGATAAAGAAGACAAAAATACAGTAAAGGAGGTAGAGGGGGATGAGAGAACTTAGTGGGAGTGTGGTAGAGCTGTAAGAGACCTAGTCTTTTGGGAGCAAGTAGTAAATAGACTTATAAATGGTATGGCTGAATGAGGGACATTGTACCGAATATTTATAGTAGGTTGATTATTAACAGTAGAGGATTAACAATAACAACAATTGTATACATGAGTGGGATAACATGAGTACATAATGACAACAGAAGGATAATACTGTCACAACACGATGAACAGAGAACACATAGGTGGAAGCCAATGGGACATGAAGCCAATTAAACAGGATAAGTGATTATTGCTTAATGAGTTCATAGCAGGCGGATGGGATGAAATAGCCTTGACAGCCATCAAATCAGACAGTAAATCAGTCATCTGGGACCATATCAGCAACTGTCCTAATCACAATATCAACTGGGACAACGTCCAAATCCTCTCCAACAACCTGCATGATTTCACTAAAAGAAAACTGACCCCCAAATAATGACCCAAATGAAACAAATACTGTGAGGTGAATTAAGCGTGAAAAGTGAGTGGTCTTTGCTCGCGTTGATTAAACATCCCATTTATATCTCAAAATGACTATCAACAATAAGACAGCCTCACTTCACTTGTAACAAGTATATAACAATGCCATTGAAACACTAGACATTACGCAATGGACAACCTGTGAATGGTCACTGCTGGGGTCAAGAGTTCTGTCCTTTTAACTTCCTTAATGCCAGTCAACAGAATTAACACAAATTATCTGTTAGGAAAACACTATGTATTGTTTTTACAGAAGTACTATACACAGCGCTAACAAACGGTGCTATCAGATGTTTGATTGAATTAAGGTAGGGATGGGTTTAGGTTGGATTAAGGTAAGGATTATGTAAACAGCACAGAAGCCATTTCCTCTATATACACTAGTAATTCCACTGGGGCTGGGTGGGTGGTCGCATTCATTTGGAGATGCATTCATTTCAAAATTTACAGTAATACCACGAAACTAACAGCAGAATGTTACCTTGTGTACATCAAGACAAGAATCAATGAAGGCTTTGATATCAGTGTACAGATCTTCATAGATGCTGGGGTCGTCATCACTGAAACAAGTAATTTACATCATCAAATGCAACATGAGTGTACAGATCTTCATAGATGCTGGGATCGTCATCACTGAAACAAGTAATTTACATCATCAAATGTAACATGAGTGTACAGATCTTCATAGATGCTGGGATCGTCATCACTAGGATAAATATCATCACAGGGAGAGACAAGTAGTTTTTTCAAGTGAGCCATAGGGAGCTCCTCAGGATGTTTATAATGCCCTTTGAGATGCTAGTATGCCAAGCAAAACAAAACTGATTATTAGTGGACCTCTCCCAAAGATGGCAGTGACAATCTTGACTTCAAGCCATGGAAATGGTGCATCACTTGGACTGCTCTTTTGAAAATATCTATGCTAAATTTTCGCTTCATTTATTCCAGGGATTTCAGCGAGTAAATCAGCTTATAAGTAGAATTTTCAAATAGCAATCATGAATAGATATATTGAAAAGTAATTTGAAATTTCTCAAGAAATTCAAACTTTCTGACGTTTGACGAGTCCATCAGTGAAAGTTGGGAGGGGTGAAGGACGTAGACAAGGACTGTAAACACAGCCGTGTCTTGGAGGGTAACGTAGACAGATGGCTATCTGGTTCCATTACCGCTGTCACCACCAGTGTTTCAATATGAGATATAATGATAAATGAAAGACATGTCTGTAAAGAGACAAACACATGTTTATTCTTAGAAAATACTTTAAAATAGTAAGTATATGTGCAAGTTATCCACAACATATAACCAGAAAATGTTCAGCTCTGAGACAAGACAGAAGGATGACACACTACAGGTGGCACCGGGGGGACATAATACCCAACTGAGTTCTTCAGAAAACAAGATTTTTGATGCTAAGACGGACAGGGAGGAGTATGTTTAACATCAGCAGAAGAATGTGTAGAACATTATTCTTTGCAAAGATTGAATGATTGATGATTTAGTATACATTTTTTAATAGTATTTTTATACCGTAATCTTGTTCACATTAATATACAGAATGCATGCAAGATATTTATAAAAATGAAGAAATGAAAAGAATGTGACAGAAGTTAAATAGATCAACATTCAAATACTGGAAATCTAATGCAGATTTGCTATAGTCATGATAGTAAAAGAAAATCCATACTCAGAGTTTATTGTTAGAGTGTAATGTAGATATTTTGTAGTTTTTGACAATATACAATTATTTGAATGTTTTTTCAACAATTGTTAGGAAAATGTCCTGCAGAATTTTTTATCATTTCTTTACTCCACTAAATTTATATTAGATAAGTGCCATTCGATGACAAACGGCACATACCTACACAGCCACATGGCCAAAGCAGAGATCTCTACCAGGCTCCTATAGCAGTCACCCCTCCGCTTGGTAGGCATGGGCTAGGCTAACAATTTTCTCCCATGGGAGAAATACTCGGGCCTTTAAGGGAATGATTATACCAGTATTTTTCCTTCAATGACTGTGTGACAGTGTCCGACATTCCCCATCTATATTCTACATTTTGATAATAATGCATGTTGGTTTAAAAACCTATTTCTATCCCAGTAAAACACAGTTACTATCACGATCATGGATGGTGTTACTTCAAAGTTCAGTTTGAAGGCAAGTCACTCAAACTTAAAAACTATACACTGACACAATGTCATCAGTTGCTTCAAGTGAAGTATGATGGAATAGCGAGAATTGTCAAAACAGTTCCTATCAGCATGCTTAATACTATATCAAACTGATCACGTTTTACACAAACATGTTTTAAGAGAGACTAATCTGTACATATATTGGTATAGCACATACAAATGACGGAATGGAAAAAAGTACCAACCTCTTGTAAGCTGCTAAAGCATGAGAGACTTCTGAAGCGCTGGGCCCACTGTCTTCTGTCTTGTACTCTTCATCACTGACTTTGGCTTCTTTCTTTAGCAAAGTCTCTGTTTCCTAGACCAAGACATAAATTGATACACAACCCATATCTGTGGAATAATCTACCTTTGAATATTTGCTCAATTCAAGAACTTGCAACCTCTTAGAATAAACTGAAAACACATCTTTTTGTGTAGGCCTATGACGTGGAGAGATTTGATCAATTTGTCTGTCATGACATTACTCAGACTCAAAGCACTTATCACACTAGTTGACAAAGCACTAGTTAACTGCATATCAATGCCTCACAAATGAATAGTAATATTAAACATAATATATTATAAAGTTATCTTTGCATAATGACTACTGGTGTATGTAGTACTGGACCTGTTTCACAAAGTGACCATAGCAGCAGCAGCAGCGACAGCTCTATGACTGTGGCAGATCTATGTAGGGTATTAGAATGAGTGAATGAGTATGGTTTTACGCCGCTTTTAGCAATATTCCAGCAATATCACGGCAGGGGACACCAGAAATGGGCTTCACACATTGTACCCGTGTCTGGAATCGAACCTGGGTCTTCGGCGTGACGAGCAAACGCTTTAACCACTAGGCTACCCGACCGCCCCTTAGGGTAGAGTGAGCCCAGTTGTAACACTACAATCACTTTGTGAAATTGGGCAATGTTCTACTATTGAAACAACCTATAAACAGTGGTCAAATGTAACAAATGCTATATTTGGGATTACACTTTCTTAGTAAAGTACAGATTGTTGTACTTTTCAGGTTGAGTCCCTTTCGGGATATGTACCCACACCATCAGAGAGAGGCACCTAATCACCAGCACACAAAGTCAGTGATCTAACCCATCAGTCACCGAGGCTTCCACAAAAATGAAAGTCTGACAACTGGTAGTCTAGATCACTGACATTGTGTACCCCTCTGACAAGTGTAAATGGGCACAGCGCCCATAGCTTTTGGCTGAGTGGGTTAGATCCTTTCATGTCAATGAATTCCAAACTACATTAGGTGAAAAAACTTTAAGATGTTTTGTTGATATACAAGTTGTATGGACGTGTTCACAACCAATAGCAAATCGTTACGATACAAGACAGTAGCGGTACACATGACAAACGCCCAGTAATCTGAGTGCAGCATTGAAATCTAGTGTGGCGTCCGGACTTGATCATAGACATAAAATCATTATGATTAATAAGGATTATCGACATGACAGTCTCAAGATGGGACCACATAGCACATAAATGAGTCTGATAGACAGCATAACAGTTTAGAAAGCTGTCATACCCGACATCAACATTTATTCCGGTGTATGCGCGCAACAACCTCGACATGTCAGTTGATCATAGAGTCCATGTTCTCAAAAGACTGGTTGTTTTGTCGGAAGTAGGCTACATATTAGCGAATGTAACTTGCTCTTACGGGCACATAATGGTAAACAGAGAATGCAAAAAATGACCTAACATTTGAAGGATAATATATACCTTTAGATTGTGTTTCTTGAGAAATTGCAACACTGCGAGTAACGTCTGTTTTTCGGATATATCAACTTTAGCGTCCTCCATACTTGCCGGGTCCGCCATTTGGTAAGCACTCATATACTTCCGGTCGGTACGGAGTAAATACAAATGTGCGTATTTTTAATATTGAGGGCGAATCAGAATTGCCATCCTAATATCTGCATTGCCTATTTGAAATAAACTAAATGGACGTAGTGATAAATTCAAGTTTTTAAAATTCCAAAAATAAACGCTAGAAATTGGATATGATATTTTCCAAACACATACTATTATATATACAAACAATCCTGAGTTACAAATCGACGTTACAACATAGATGGACCAGTTGTCGTGTCAGGATTTATTATTTAAAGGTTGATTGCGATTCTTTGTTTGTTAGTGTTGGGGATGAATTAAGTTACTTTGGATTTCCCTTCCACACCGCGATAAAACTCAAATGTCTGTACATCAAGCGTGAAATCCAAATCACTAAAACGTATAGGGCAGCAAATTGCCACAAGTTGTCCCATATCATAACTGATCTCTGGTTGTGTGGAAGGATAGTTTTAGTTTTTGAGATTATACTTAAACACCGTGCCGTTTTAGTTTCATCTCGACGTGAACATGACTAAATAAATAGGATGGATGCATTTACATTAATTTATAACAGTTCGTGTTTTCATCCCGCAGGGACTTTAAAACAGTTAAAATCAGTTGACATGAACTTCGTGCAATACTAGTTGTAGAGAATGCAGTATATTTTGCTCACGCGGAGAAAATCCGCTACGTCACTTCCTCTTTCCTTTGCAGCATCTAAGAAGGTAGCATGTCTTTTTGTGCACTCATCGTAAAATCCGTTCAATATCTTATCAATCTTGCATTAATTTGTAGTGACATGTAAATAAAGTTAATTCTTTATGTCTTTTCAGACTTTTCTTCCACGATGAGAGCCAAGGTAATTTTGTTTTCAAGCATTTAAGATGAATATTGTACATGTTCTGTAGTGGACATTTGTCAACACGAGGTTAGAAACTTTAGCAGTTGATCTACCCATGTGGCCTATCATGACACAGTTAAGTAGTTATGCAGGAGTTTCTAATACTTCATTAAACAGTGTGCACTTTGTTGGCTTTTTCAGAAATTTACCGTAAGTCTGATCTTCCAGAGATGTGTGCAGTTTTGTAAAAACGTGTATGCTCAGACCATATGCAGACATGAGACAGTTTATTGTTATTAGTGGCTATATAAAAGGAATATAATAAGTCTATTTGGTTTAGATTTCTCCGCAATGGCTTTTAACTACATGTCAAGTACACTAAAATTGGAACATGCTAAACATGCTCCACGATGCAGTGATATTTGCTTCTCTTTCATCTTAACTTAATTGATCGCTTTAAAAACTTTGACCTTAAAGTGATTGCAAACCAACACTAGTTTTCAATGTTAATGGACAAATTATTGTTAACTTGTGTCGCAGTGGGTGAACAGTATGGGAAAATGGATCAAGTTCTTTAGGGGCAGGCAAGAGGCACTTTACATGTGCCACGGCCCATGTGAATCTTCCCTTAAAAAAGTTACATCATATTGAAGATCTGTGATGGTATCTCCTCGTTATGATTTCTACTGAAATCAAACCTATTTGCTGAGATCTTAATACTGGTCAACTCAGATTTAAACATTTTGGTAAATAACAGTAACCTAACATTGGTTGCTTATTTATGTCTTGTTGAACTCTTGTGCTAACCATATGTCTTGTGGCTTATGAAACTTTTAATAGTTTGTCATTGAAAAAAATACATTAGTTCGAAGCATCTTGATTGATGCAAACATTGAACTTAATTCACACTTCTGCGTATAGTTATGAAATGGTACAGCCAAACAGTACAATAACCATAATCATAATGGGATTAAATCTGAATAATTTGATTTAAGAACAATTTTGAAAAGGGATGCTCATGATGTTAAAATAACCCAAAAAACTCAATTACTGCCTAACTCAGTACAGCAAAGTTAAATTAGGTCAATAACTACTTGGGGTCCTACGTCAGTCTGATTTTCAGACAGGAAAGTAGGTATGCACAGTTATGGACAGTCCATGCACTCCCATCTAGTCTTGATGGTCAGTAATTGATGGCTGAACAGTCTCACTCTGGGACTCTTCTTGTCAGGGGTAATCAGATCAACATGCAATGTAAATTAAGGTATACCCCCTACGTCAATCAGCGTTTAATGTAAAAATATAATGAATATCTCGAGGCCGTTGATTTCCAAGCATCGGAGGAAACCCCATTGCAATCAAACTTAAAAAGCATAAGGTAACGATATCAATGATGTGTAATTCAGCGGAATGATTTTCTGTGATATCAAACAGTCAACTGAGATGTCATTTATTTCCGCATTCACAAACTGATCACCATGTTTGGCTGGATTTCTCAGACAATGCCGTCTTTTTAATAACAATCTGATCAAAGTAAAACTGTTGCCATCTCAACCGTTAGTTTAACTGTATTGATTTCACGATAACTAGTGACCGGTCCTTGTGCATTTGTACATATCTAAGTGGTTAGAACTTGCTGCAGGCTTTCTTTATCCCATTAGTCACCAGTGGGGCCAGTAGTCTAAGATGCCATATACTAGTTCTTATGGATTTTACAAGAGTGAAGTGCAATACCTGCATCACTTGGTTTTACCCAACATTAGACTGGGATGCTTTGACAACTGAAATACACTTTTTACCCTTTGGTGTAGATTTTCCCGTGTTGGCTTTTAACTACATGTCAAGTACACTAAAATTGGAACATGCTAAACATGCTCCATGAATTACCATGATGCAGTGATGTTTGCTTCTCTTTCATCTTAACGTAATTGATTGCTTTAAATACTTTGACCTTAAAGTGATTGCAAACCAACAGTAGTTGTTTTGAATGTTCAGTGGACAAAAGTATTGTAAACTTGTGTCGCAGTGGGTGAACAGTATGGGAAAACAGGAAAATGGATCAAGTTCTTTAGGGGCAGGCAAGAGGCACTTTACATGTGCCACGGCCCATGTGAATCTTCCCTTAAAAAAGTTACATCATATTGAAGATCTGTGATGGTATCTCCTCGTTATGATTTCTACTGAAATCAAACCTATTTGCTGAGATCTTCATACTGGTCAACTCGGATTTAAACATTTTGGAAAACAGGGGTAACCTAAGCTTGGTTGCTTATTAATGTCCGATTCCCAACATGGGTACAATGTGTGAAGCCCATTTCTGGTGTCTTCCTACCCCCCCCCGTGATATTGCTGGAATATTGCTAAAAGCAGCATAAAACCAAACTCACTCACTCACTTTTGTGGCTTATGAAACTTTGAAAAGTTTGTTATTGATAAAAATACATTAGTTCGAAGCATCTTAATCTTGATCATGTTGATTGATGCAAACATTGAACTTAATTCACACTTCTTCTGCGTATAGTTATGAAACGGTACAGCCAAACAGTACAATAACCATAATCATAATGTGATTAAATTTGAATAATTTGATTTAAGAACAATTTTGAAAAGGGATGCTCATGATTTAAAAAAACAAAACAAATACAACTCAATTACTGCCTAAGTAAGCACAGTGAAGTTAAATTAGGTCAATTACTATGGGTCCTATATCAGTCTGAATTTCAGACGGGGGGGAAAATAGGTATGCACAGTTATGGACAGTCCATGCACTCCCATCTAGTCTTGATGGTCAGTAATTGATGGCTGAACAGTCTCACTCTGGGACTCTTCTAGTCAGGAGTAATCAGATCAACATGCAATGTAAATTAAGTATACCCCCTATGTCAAGCAGTATAAATATAAAGAATATCTCCAAGCATCGGAGGAAACCCCTTTGCAATCGAACTCGAAAAGCATAAGGCAATGACATCAATGATGTGTAATTCAGCGGAATGATTTTCTGTGATATCAAACAGTCAACTGAGATGTCGTTTATTTCCGTATTCACAAACTTATCACCATGTTTGACTTGATTCCTCGATAATGCTGTCTTTTTAATAACAATCTGATCAAAGTAAAACTGTTGCCATCTCAACTGTTGATTTAACTGAGTATTGATTTCACGATAACTAGTGACCGGTCCTTGTGCATTTGTACATATCTTAGTGGTTAGAACTTGCTGCAGGCTTTCTTTATCCCATAAGTCACCAGTGGGGCCAGTAGTCTAAGATGCCATATACTAGTTCTTATGGATTTTACAAGAGTGAAGTGCAATACCTGCATCACTTGGTTTTACCCAACATTAATTAGACTGGGATGCTTTGACAACTGAAATACCGTCCATTGGACCTTTAATCCTAACTCTAGCTCCTTCTATTTACCAAACAGTGTTGGCATTTGGCTGAGCACAGCTTAGTTCATTCTGATACTGTAGAAAATTGTCTGAAGCTGAAGTAAATTATACTGTTCATGACTTATTAAAGCTTTCAATGAAAAAGAAGTTGCTTCTATTTGCATGTTGAAATACAACCGACATCAATGATGGCAATTCAGCGGAATGATTGTCTGTGATCTTTACTATAAACTGAGATGTCGTATGCCCACAAACATGCATTAACTAGTTAATCAGGATGGTTTGCATTGGTTTATCTATATTTCTTCTTTCAATTTACAGTGGAGAAAGAAGCGTATGCGAAGGCTCAAGCGTAAAAGGAGGAAGATGAGGGCAAGGTATGGACTTACTGTTAATATTTGGACCCACAAAGTTTGAAGCAGGGTATGAAATCACGGGATTCAGGATAGACTAGGCCTCCATGTCCATCGTCAAGGCTTCATGTGCATTCCATTGAATCATCACCCATGGAGACCTGCTGCTATGCAGTGTGTCAATTCGTAGTAGGCTATGAAACGAAAATGTTTTTACTGAGCATTCCCGTTGCCCTGCCTTGATGCTGTGTGTATAGACAGCAGTAACATTGTGACACATGTCAATCAAGAAACCAGTTCATCAATATAATCTGAATGCTCATTGGTCATCGTACTCTTTGCTTTCCTCTTACTTGAATTATTTGGGATTGCGCTGTGAAGTGATATGTATTCAAGGTGAATGGAGGAACAGTGTGTACAAAAACCCATCAAGTATCAGCTCCAGATAAGCGTTTGGTGTTATGGGTATTTTACCCATGCATTTTAAAATCATTGGGTATCAGTAATTCAATCTGCGTATTCAAATTTCTGTTACTCACTAGTTTTTACAGATGTGGGTATGTAAGTTAAATATTTAAAAACACTATTTATCTAGTCCCTGCTAAATGGTGTCGTGTGGGTTCAAGAGCTTTATAGGACTCAAAAATACCACGATACTTCCACAAGAAAGTGTAATGGCAAATGATCATGATGTAACTGGCATCGTGGAGTTTGGCAAGGTTGACGGAATGCCCGTTTATAATTCAAAATAAGTTGCTGATTTGCTAATCAAATACGCAGGGTTACTTCACATTTTTTTTATATGCACAAGTTTTATTTTTGTAGCGTATCTGTAATGTTCGTTGCGTATTTGATACGCTTGGATTATATTTTACTGCATATTTCTGCATTTCTGATGCGCATTTCACGCAGATACGCAGCTTATCTGGAGCTCTGAGTATTGACAAGGGGGTGTTGCAGATGGCCCTTTATTGTCATGTTTTTTTTTCTGGAATTACCTATGTCACCTTTTTTGGAATTACTTATGTCAACAACTCTGAATTGGTTTTCTAATACAACAACGTTTCAGGTCAAAGTAGATGCCCTCATCCTGCCCTGATGACTGAACAGACTTCCATCAGTGTCCCATCTACCACCCTTCATCTCCACGTTGCACTACTGGGTTCCAGACTGACACCACCAGACTATCATATCAGCTTCTGACTCCATCTTGAATGGAGCAGGGCAGCGGGAGAGGAAGAGAAGAGGAAGAAGATTATGTTAAAGCGTGGACATTCTCCAGGTTTTGCATCATGGTGTTGTGGCGTGTGCAGATATTCTCGTACAGGTCCAGCACTGGCCCCTGTTCTACAAGTGACTTCCCTTACTTCTACAGCATCAGCATCAGCAGCATCAACAGCAACACGTCTCTGTAGGTACGGGGCCAGAGAAATGAGATTGTCACTGGAGGAAGACTGGGCTCTGAAGGAGCATGGCTTGATTCTGCTTGTGAAGGACAATACCATCAGTCTAGGGTGTTTGAGCGTGGGAGTGACTCCCCAGGTTCAGCATAGGCTCCCGTTGCCAAGGAGACACTTAAGCTTGTAGTCCAGGGGCCTTGTAGATAGAGGGGTACACTATGATGATGATGATGATGATGATGAATGTCAGTGCGTGTTGGTTGTATGACTGGCAGGCATGACACCCCCTCTATTCACAATTGTTTGGAACTCAGTTTTGTGATTATTCATCATTGAAGGGAGTTTGTGTGGTTGCATCAGGGAAAAAAAAACATGTACAGATACTAGCTAAAATAAATGTTAAATCTGTGCAGTTTCTCTTGTTTTGGTTTGTTACGGGACCAGCTTAACATGTTTTGTCCAGCTACAGGAGCAGCTCAACATGTTTTGTCCGGCTACACCATAGCGTCATACTGACATATATTTTAGATATCTATTGTCATTGTGACTCCGGTGACCCAATTTTCACAATCCATCAAAAGGAGAGGATTGTATCCAAAAAAAGAAATTGTTGCTGAATAGTTTTGATACATATAATTATGCTTTACACTGTTGAAAAAATACGAAATTGCATGCTGGCAAGGTGTTTGTTTTAAAATAGTCAGGCTCATGGTTTCAAAATAGAAAATCAAATGGTTAGTCCCTATAAATCGATTCTGGATTCAAATCTGTTTGCCCTTTTTAAGCTCACCTCATGGGAAGTCAAAGTGACTTTTACTGTAGCTCGTTCGTCTCCTTTGACACTAGTGGACATAAAGAAAACAACTTAACATGCTTAACCATCGATGACGCCCAAATTTAATCAAGGGATTTTGTAGTGGGATCAGTGTATGCTCCGTTTTGGGCCATATTTTCGACTTGGCCCTTGAATTCACGGTCCCAATCAGACCATGCGGAAAGCTTCGAACTTAGGACCCTTTTTCATCCGTTTTTGTCATCCAAATGGAATGAAATTTGGAAGACGTAGTCTGTAGTGAGGCCCCACTTGTTATTGCTATATTTAAGATTATGGCCTTTTTGACATTGCTCGAAATGTGTATTGCATTAGTAAAATATTCTCCAAGTTTGAGGCAACAAGTTTCTACAAAAGTATCCTTTCAGGGAAAGATCTGAACATCACAGAGATCCTAATCGGTTACTTTTCCTCCAGTTTATATACACAATGTTCAGCAAGATTTCTTTTATCCCCGCCACGAGGTGGAAGGGGGGTATAGAAATGGGTGCAGTCCGTCGGTCGCTCGCGTGGTGGCAAAAAGATAGGTCTAGCGGTGGACTGGTGCATTTTGATAGTTTAGGATTTAAAAAAAATATTTATAGGGGTTTCCATGGCAACGACTGACTTAGACTGAAAATTGCGGTAGTGCTCCTCTCCCGAGCAGATATTGAAAACCGTAAATTGTTTCTTCACCAGACTTGGCATATAGATAGCCCTTGTGGTGAACTGATACCTTTGATAGTTTGGGATTTAAAAAAAACAATTTTCGAGTTTTCACAGTAACGACTTGGACATAGACGAAAATGTCGATAGTGCTCGTTTCCTAGTAAACCGTACAGTATTTCCTGCCCTGCACACAACCGGACATAACATTTATTGGTGGGATATAGGAGTATTTCGTGCTGGGTTGGTCATTGGAACCGTATTCAGGGGTAGAATAGGTCTTCAGCAACCCATGCTTGTCGTAAAAGGCGACTAACGGGATCGGGTGGTCAGGCTCGCTGACTTGGTTGATGCATGCCATCGATCCCAATTGCGTGGATCGATGCTCATGAAATTAATCACTGGATTGTCTGGTCCAGATTCGATTATTCACAGACCGCCGTCATATAGCTGGAATATTGCTGAGTGCGGCGTTAAACAACACACCAACCAACAACAATCCAATCAAATCAAATCATTGGAACCGTGTATTGTTCGGAATTGTCAACATATGGCACCGATTTTGTGCTTCTACAAGTCTCATGATATCTGATGGGACGTTAGCACAAAGCCGCAGGAGGCAATAATATCAGGAAATAGGGAGGAGGGATGGGATTTTGTATTGAGACCCGATATTTTCTCAACGACAGTTGCACAACCAGATTTTTTTTGTATTAAGACAATGAGCCAAAATATTGTTTTCTAAAAAAACACATTGCAACAATCAAATGGTTTTTTTCTTAAAATCCCAGCCGTTTTCATCAACATAGTGTGTGACTGAAGTTTAACGCCGCGGTCTACAATGCAGCGATTTCAGGGCTGCCTGTACATAATGTGGGACAAGCAGTGGTTATCATCAGCAACATTTCGCACATCAGTCAGGAGGGCAAAAGTAGCAATGTCAGTGTGTGGTGGGCACATCTTCACTTTCATCCACATTTGGGATGCTCGGAACCAATTCTGACCCATCGGTCTACAGTCTCTCTTGACAAAGGAACGGAGTGATTAAGTATGCTTTTACTCCGTTTTTAATAATATTCCATGAATATCACGGCGCTCGACACCAGAACTGGGCTTCTCACATTGTACCTTTGTAGGGAATCGAACCTGGGACGAGCGAACGCTATAATCACTAAGCTACCCCACCGCCCACAAAGGAACTGAACCCAGAAACACTGTCTCGTCCACGTTCTCATGTAAACAGCAACACATCCTTTCAGTCTAGGACAGATTTATTTGCTTTTCTACAAAAATACAGTGAACATTGGAAAGGCATGAAAGACATTATTTCATAGAGGCGTCTCGTTATCAGCTATAGGTATGGCAAATCTTAACATACTCGACAGGTATATAGTCATGAAACCGAGCTCAAGCAGACACGAACTAGCAGCGAAAAAATAAAAGGCAGATCTGTCACGACAGAAATGAGCATCTTTTAAGTTGATACATGTGTAGTCTACAGCAATATTTAACACAGGTTTATGATGGTACAGATGCTGCTGATCCCTCCTATAGTCTCTAGGGACACACGAACTGGAGAGGCTCAATATTACAGCGGTCAAATACACAATGGGTAAACAAATGAAGGGCGTTGTTCACCACCCTCTCAGCGGCGCGGATGTTGTTACCGATGTGGCTGCAAGTTTCCCGGCCAAGGGTCACAGTGATTGGTTCTGTGAAACAAAGAAGACATATTCATGTACCTTGAAATGAGGCTCTTACTGAAGCAGGTACTTCTTTGAGGCTATATCTTACTATTTGTTGTTATGTGGAACGGGGTCCTAGTCTAAGGAGGGGGCACGGGTGGCCCAGTCGTCTAAGGCGCCGCGATTCGCTGTGCAGAGTTGCGTCCCTTGGGCACGCCAGAAACATATGATTGTGGGTTCGAATCCCGGTTCTCCCCGATTATGTTTCTAGGTTTGTCAGCACCATACCCCTGCTCATGGGTTTCACCGAAGTGGTAAACGTCTAAGACCTGCATCACTTCAGGCTTTCCTCCCACATTAAGCTTACACGCCGTGATATAACTGGAATACTGTTAAAAGCGGCGTTAAACCCAACTCACTCACTCACTCACTCCTAGTCTAAGGTGCCGGCATTGATTTGCCAACACCACACCCGTGTGTTAAGACCTGCATCTGTTTGTTTGTTCAAAGTTATCCGTGAAGATCCGGGTTTTGAATTGGTCTTCAGAAACCATTCTTCCCGTAAAAGGCGACTTTGATTGTCGAAAGAGGCGACTAACGGGATCGGGTGGTCAGGCTCGCTGATCGATGCTCAAACAAACGATCACAAGCAAATGTTGTTTAACGCCGTACTCAGCAATATTCCAGCTATATAACGGCGGTCTGTAAATAATCGAGTATGGTCCAGACAATCTTGTGACTGACATGAGTATGGATCTACACAATTGGGATACGATGAAACGAGCAGTGGATATTGTGGTACGTGCTTACTGAAGGTCGAACATTTGCCTGACGCAGCTTGGGCGAGCACGTAGTTCAGTTAGAGCAATTATGATCATAGACGTAATTTCACAGTAGGTATGAAACCTGCATGTTATAATAAGAACCCGGACGTGGTTAAATGGTTGGAATGGACATCAAAGCTATAAGTAATTATAAGGGCATATTTATTTTATATATATATTACATCCCAGTGAAACTTGCTTCTAGCTTGGTTCCAACTAATATACTTATTCATGATTAGAAAATTAAAGATATGATTTTGAAATATGGTAAGTAATGCATGTTAAATAACCTGTAGTCTGTAACACTGAGTCAGTAAATATGGATTTCTCCCGTCTTCAAGTGGTTATAATGACGAATAAACTTCATGTACAATGCACCCAAGAACTCTATTACTGTTTTGTTGAAACCCACAGAAAGAACAAAGATCATAATCGAGGCAAATCTAGCATTCAAACCCATGATCAGCGGATCCTGATTGGTTAAGGGAAGTAATTCAGCGACATTGGGCCAACATGGAACAAAGACAAGGGCAATACTGTAGGGATATTTTGCCAAAAGGATTAATTGTACTGACGTTAGTTATTAAATTTTAAAACCGAATTTTAAAAAAAAAAGAAGTTAAAAGGAGGTCCTATAAACTTTAATTTCCCCCCTCTTTTTAATAATGTATAATATCGCCTAATTCTATTTCAAATGACTGAAAAATTTCCACCATCCCCTGGTCATATACCGATGTAGGGTTTACATGTGTATATCGTGGCTATCTATCTGCACTTTAATTTCACCACTGTGTGTCTACGTACCTAGCTTTCCAATCTGAACTTCTGATGTGTTTGAGCTGTTGCTGGTTGCGTTGCCAGACGACGGAGCAAGAAATTGCGGGAGACCATACGTGGCAGCTCTCTTCTGTCGCCCAGCTTGTGTGTAATTGGCCAGCGTCTGGTTGAAAGCCTCATTCTGAGCCTCGCATGGTACCCGACTCTCGTTGACGCATGTGCCGTTGAACCAGCTATATGCCTCGCCATCCGGGCATGTGAGTAGCGTGATGTTAAAGTCAAGGCATGACCAGTAACGTGTGCAGTCGTTGTCGGTGATGTCAGGGGCGGTGCCGTTGGCTGTTGTACACGCGTAGGGACTACTGGTGACGTTTTGTCCACAGGCCAAAGAGGCCATTACGCCAACTGGATAAAAAAGGAGACATTTTGAACATTCGGATGACTCTAAGAATACACCATGTCGCAGTACCTATATGACAACGCGACACGTGTTATTTAAAGAAGAGAATGGCTAGAGACCCAGCGAATTTGATTTATAACTTTAGAGCTATATAAATTACAAAGAACTGTGTTTTAACAGACAATATGTACACTTGTATACAGATAAAGGTAAGATTAAACTTAACCCATTTCGCAGTACTAGGGCGTGTTGAATTGAGATATCATACGTCATAAATTAGGTTTGTTTGTTTTATGACACCCAAAGCAATAGAAAAGGGCAAAGAACAAACACATTTGCAATCAATTAGCGCGCATTCATGTTTGATTTTTTTTACATATTCTGTAGTGAGTTTGGTTTTACGCCGCTTGTAGCAATATTCCTGCAATAGGCGGGGGACACCATAAATGGGCTTCACACATTGTAACCATGTAGGGACTCGAACCTAGGCCTTCGGCGAACTAACGCTTTAACCTCTTGGCTATCCGCACGCCCACATATTCTGTAACACTTCGTGTTGTTACAGTTACACTGATGGTTTTGTTTGTAAATAATTAAATCTGGACTAGACAATCCAGTGACTGGTATCATGCGCATCGATCTACGCATTTGGGATACGATGACATACATCAACCAAGTCAGCGAGTCTGACCACCCGATCCCGATAGTCCCCTCTTACGACAATCATAGTCACCTCTTTAGGCAAGCATGGACCGAAGACCTATTCTAACCTGGAGCTTCACGGGTCGTAATGTAACCTTATTAAACGATTAGGCGAAATTCATAATCACAAAAACCTTAATCACTTAATAATAATTCATGTACAATACATATATTGAAATAGTGCATCTGTATGGCGCTCTTGCACTCTTGGCTACATGGCCACATGAACGAAGAACACCCCTCTGTCAGTAATCTTAAGTAAAAATAATTTTTCCACTAACTCCAAACAACAGGAATTTCAACTGTACCGTACCTGCAAACAGAACTTTAGCAATCATGTTCCTCTTTGATATCCACTTCAGCCACTGGTCAGGGAATACTGACTTAACGTCACATTTACCGTGTATATATACTCAGCTTGATTTAAAAAAGTGAACACGGAATTGAATACTTGACAAACCGCAATCATGACTGCACCTGGAGAACGGCGTTTGATGCATCAGGCTCTTCCCTACATCGGTAGCATTTCCTCGTATCGTATCAAGGAAACTGAGCAATCGAAGTAGGCGTTGTGGGGGTTCAAATGTTACGTAAATGTATATTTCTAGTGTAAGTAGGAAACAGACATTTTTCTAAACGTTGCAGTACTGCCATAGGTCATGTATCGAGAGACGATTATCAAGGAAACAAAGGAGATTATAATGACACCAACAGAATCACGCGGTGTGGAACAAACAGATGTAATAATCCAATTCCGGCGGTTGAGCACGCCTGCAGCAGACGCATGGTCAAACGAACGTCAATCTGAGAAGACTGGACAGGAACCACGGGGCACTGCACCGGGGCAACTGTTTTCATCAGGATGGGCGTCCTCATTTTCCCCCCAGCCAGGACGTTTCCCACCAGCATCTGTGACATGTAAGTACACGTTCGTTAGCCGAAGATTGTGCTGGGTAAACACTACCGTAAACCTTCAAACATGGATACCAGCTAACTCGGCATTTATACTTGAACTTCTTCTAATACTTTGAGGGACAGCAGGGTAGCTGAGTAGTTCGATTCCCATTCATTACAGCACACAACTTACCGACTTACACATCTCAGTAATTTACATAAACTGAAGAGAATAGGAAACTATGCCTCTCAGTTGGTTTTATCATATGTTTGATTTTTCAATTGAAATTGTATAGAGATGACACAATCTCCAAATAATAAAATGTACAGCCGCTTAGTCAGCAGTCAAAGAACACGTCGTACATTTTTTTAATAACAATTTGATTTGAAACGTGTATCAATTAATACACTTCTGCTGATGGTTTCTGTAGACAACATATCTTTGAAAACCAATAAATGTGTGTTTTCTGTACAAATGTACATGTACATGTAAATATGGTAGGGGTCATGTCGTTGCAAATTCGCTTCTTACCCCGTTCTTCATTCAACTAATTTATTGTCCCACGAAATTACCCAGGCAATTACAATTGAGTTGGGTTTTTAACGCCGTTTTTAACAGTATCCCAGTGATATCACGGCGCGTCAGCTTAATGTGGGAGGAAAGCCCGAAGTGATGCAGGTCTCAGACATTTACCACTTCGGTGAAACCCATGAGCACAGGTATGTTGCTGACAAACCTAGAAACATAATCGGGGCGAACCGGGATTCGAACCCACAATCATATGTTTCTGGCGTGCCCAAGGGACGCAACTCTGCACCTCGCGGCGCCTTAGACGACTGGGCAACCCGTGTTTACAAACTGTTACAGGATTGACTGATGGACATAATCAAATTTGATAGTTCTTTCAATTTTCAATTAAATAAAAACTGTATACTGTCTTTTGCCATTCAGATTATCTGCGCAAATTACACATCTGAGCAATTAACGCATTTTAGCAACTAACACATCTTAGTTAATTACACATCGTATCTCGTTACGTATCTTAGCAAGTAACACATCTTAGTGAATTACTCATCGTATTACTTTACGTATCTTAGCAAGTAACACATCTTAGTGAATTACTCATCGTATCTCTTTACGTATCTTAGCAAGTAACACATCTTACCGATTTAAAAAAACCAACTCCGGGTCACAGCAAACCCCACTTAATATGCAATCCATTCGTTATACCCCACGTTATGTTTGCTACAACCACTTGTAGCAATGATATGTTGTGTAATATATATAACTTTTATTGTTTAAATAAGTTTTTATGACACTGCTGCGCGGATGGTCAAGCTGGCTGACTTGGTTGATGCGTGTCATCGTATCCCAATTGCGTAGGTATGTCAGTCACTGGGTTGTCTGGCCCAGACTCGATTGTTCACTGACCACCGTCACATAGCTGGTATATTGCTGACACAAACACTCAGTGTACGCGCGTGTACGTGTTGTCCGGCTGACTTCCTGGCTTATTGGCGTATACACCGCACCACTGCGCATGCAACCTCGGCTTGTCCCGGAATAAATCGAGTTGTCACGACTGACTGTTGCAGAGGCGGAAATAGTTATATTATGTTGTATAATGTTAATATATCATGTAATTATTCTTAAAGCTATACCTGGTAACTCACAGGACTATGGAGTAATGAAAGTTCGAATGAGTTAGTGAGTGGTTTTGGTTTTACGCCGCGATAAACAGTCTACAGCAGCCCATGCTTGTCGTGAGAGGCGACTAACGGGAGCAGGTGGTCAGGCTCTGCTGATGCATATCATCGTATCCCAATTGCATAGATCGATGCTCATGATATCAAACAATGGGTTGTCTGGCCCAGACTCGATTATTTACAGACCGCCGTCATATAGCTGGAATATTGCTGAGTGCGGCGTTAAACAACAAACAAACGAACAATTTCAAATGTAAAACAACATGTGAGCTTGATTTAGCATACAGGTCTAGACGGGCACCACTTTGGTGAGATCCACGAGCACGGACATGTTGATGACAAACATTGAAACATTATCAGTGCGAATTCGAAGCCATGGTCTAGGTTTCTGAAACGCCAAGGCGACGCAATCGGGACTTGCGCCGCCTATGGCGATTTGCCAACCTTGCTCCCTCATTTTGCTGTTGATAACCGGAATAAATCAAAATCTTGATTGATGAAAACGACACCGACTGAATGTATACGAAATAAGTTTAGAAGAAATGCATAAGGGACATAACTCTGCACAACAAATTGCGCCTCTTAAGGACGACTGGGCTATACACGTGCCAGTCTGACTTATTAAGGTTATAAGGTTTTTGTCAAAATCAGGAATGGAGTACACCTGTGATTGATATACCTCTGTGTTGCAGGCTTGAGTCCACACCATGTCTGCACATTGCCCCGCTCCATGGGGGTCGGTTGACATACAAGACCTACCTGGGTCTCTTACACCATATGAAATGAGCGGGTTGTTCATGTAGGTATAGCGCACATGTGAAAATGGAAGTCAGTTTCAGAAAAATTTAAAACCAAAGAGCACGAGTCAGGTCCTTGCAAGGATCATAATCGGGTCTTGGATTCAAACTCAAAATCTACCGGGCGTTAACTGTTCAGACAAATACGATGTCAGTTTTTAAATGTTAGGCAGTGGCTGATCTGATAATGTAACTGCTGTGACAAGCAAAGTTTGGACTACGCGGTGCCATGTTTAATAGAAGTTATCGAACGATAAGAATGGAATACCAAGAGATGCACATGACTGAAACGTCACAATGGAAGTGCTACCAGTTAGAACACCATTAAACATGTGACTCAGAACATAGGACGATAATGTGAGCACCGTTGTGGGATTAAGCAGCGATCGTAACCAACGATCGATTGCAACCTTTAACAGTAAGGTAACTGGATGATTCCATCAATTGGAGCATGCTTCATGGTCCAATAATTAATATATTACGATAATGTGAGCACCGTTGTGGGATTAAGCAGCGATCGTAACCAACGATCGATTGCAACATTTAACAGTAAGGTAACTGGATGATTCCATCAATTGGAGCATGCTTCATGGTCCAATAATTAATATATTACCATACTACAGATATTACAGTCATTATGCAGCTTCACGATTTGTTATCAATCAAACTCAAGTTTATAAATTTCGGACATTCGTCCAACATCCACATTCCGCCACACCTGTACTATATAAGGCGGTATTTGTCCATGTTGGGGGAAGTGAAATAATCCAGGTTTTTCCTTGCACTGCAACCGGTTTCCGCTCGAAGAAGTGTCAAATGGTGGCGACCGAGGAACCGGATTCGGTTTCCCACATGGTGGCGCTGCACGGGTCGAACACGATGTTGAGGACTAACAGGTAAGGGAAACGGAATGTAGATGGTTTTGTTGGTGCTGGTGTAAGATAAGATAAAAAAAGTTAGGATAGACTTTATTATCCCGAGGGAATTCGGTCTTCTATCACAAGAATCTCAGAAGTGAATAAACAAAATATGATTAATACAATACATAACAGATATATATCACAGAGTATATGATAACATTTTATACAATAGTTGATAGGCAGGTAATTAATTCTTTAAGGTGTACATGTAATCCTGATTGAGTAGATTAACAGCAATAGGTATGAATGACTGGTAAAGAATGTTTGTTCATGTTTTCGTCAAATGCAGCTGATGTCCTGCAGGTATGAACTCATATTCAGAAGCTAAACATGTTGCAATATTTCCGCCATGTATTGCTTTCTCTGCGCGATACAAGTGACGATGCTCCAATGCAGACATTTGCGCTCCTTGTAGTGGAACTGATGTGCGCCTGCGCACTGTGCGGCTACCAGGAAGCCGTTACTGCACTGCCAGTACACCTCACAGCTCTCCGACTCTATCATGGGGAAGTTTCCGGTGGGTATCGGACAGCGGAAAGCGGAACATGACTGAAACACTGAAACAATACAAGGGTTTAGCTTCTTATCTACACCAACCGAGTCGATTCAAACTAAACTGAGGAGCAAAATTAAGATAGTCATCTTCCCGAGGCAAGGGAATTAACTGACTAAGAAAGTCCGGTTTCCACTCTTGCCGAACTAGGCGGAAATTTTGGATATTTTGGATATTTTGGCTGGACTTACGAATGTATGGACAGTCCAGTCAACATCGCTTAACGAAATCGACATCCGGTGCGTCAGCTGCCGTGCAGATTTCTGTCGACTGCAGGATTTGTAAAACAAGTGTATCGCCAACAGATATTTTCCAAATCCTTCCGTGTTTCTAATCAAAGTGCTCACGTGATTTGATGCACGTCGCAAAGAAATACCCGTTTTATTTCAATATAGATGTTGATTATCGATCTAATCGTCGTGGCTGGGGGCCGCCATTTTGTTTTAAGCAAATACAAGTGATATGAGAGGTGGAATCTGACTGGTCATTAGGAGAGACATAGAAGGGGCATTACTCGGAATATCAACTGGGGGCGCTACGATCGAATAACGCCTAGTTCGGCAAGGGTGGAAACTGGACTTTTACAGTCAGTTAACTCCCTTGCCTGTGGAAGATGTAAGAAAGTATACCGAGTTTGTTTTTATGCAGTTTAACTGGAAGAACTGTTGTTAAAATTGATTATGTCTATTTAACATCACCCATTCCTCCATTTGTTTGTTAAAATTTATCTGATCCTGGGTAATTTGTTGTAAAAATAAAATGGTTCAATGAAGACTGGTGTAAGAAAGGTATTTGCAACCACATGACTCACACACTGTTTGAAATGGTGTAAACTATGATACAACAAACTGAGAGGTATAGTTCGTCTTTCCCTCAGTGTACATCACTTATAGCCAAATGTTAAGCTGACGCGGACTTTCAGGCACCACTGTGACAACATTTGCACTGTAATCAAAAACATGTGATGTATGTAAATGTCATTGTTCATGACATAAAAACTGACCAGTACTTTGAGAAACATTGTCCAATCATACAAGATCTTCATGTAGCAGTACGAAAAGTGTACCATTTCCTCCAGTTTGTTTGTTGTTTAACGCTGCACTCAGCAATATTCCAGCTATATGACGATGGTCTGTAAATAATCGAATCTGGACCAAACAATCCAGTGATTGATATCATGAGCATCGATCGATGCAATTGAGATGCCATAACATGCATCAACCAAGTCAGCGAGTCTGACCACCCGATCCCGTTAGTCGCCTTTCACGACAAGCATGGGTTGCTGAAGAACTATTCTACCCCAGATCTTCACGGGCCAAGTTCCTCCAGTGTATTTGTGCGACATATATGTATTTATATATTTCTGGGGATGAATGTCTTCCTTTTCTTAAGATTTGGTCATGAGGTATGAGTATGAGTTCTGAATATATGGTGTGTGAGGAGAAATATTCTGGTAACATGTATTCGTCCAGTGAAAACCCATCCCACCATAGAAACCGTAAAAAAGTCAAATGTTTATTTGCAATAATAGTAAGGTTATCAAAATGAAGGGGCACTGAATTACACTTAAATCAAGTTAGTGATTGAGTGGAGTTCGACACCGCTTTCAGCAATATTACAGCCATATATATGGTGACACCAAGGAGGTGTTTCTCACACAGGGCTTCGAACACGGGATCACGGAGGTTCCCCCACCTTCCACAAAGGTGACATATATTTCATCTTATATCAAAAAAGGAAAACCCGCGGACAAATGACCAGTTTCCCAAGTATTTCGGGAACAGAATATTAATGATCAACCCATTACGCCTACAAAAGCGTTAACTGACGAACAACATGTACTTACCAGACAATGCCAAGACCAGTACAACATAGACGTTCATGGTCATGTTCTTGTATGATTCTCCGCACAGACGCTCTTCTATTTATTGCCCCAGACAGGAAGATGTTACAAAACAATTACATGCATATGAGCCTCCTGGTTAACGTTTCCAATCATGTGTTGAACAAAACCAGCACATTTAGACTGAAGCGTTAACTAGTCCTAGTCACGGACTCATTGTTGATAACATGGCTGCCATTTCAGGTAGGCCTGAGGGATGATCTAGATGGCGTTGCCACGCTTTACAGAGTGCACGAAGCTGCTCCTTATTTACAGACCGCCGTCAAATAGCTGTGATATTGCCGAGTGCGGCTTTCAACAACAAACAAATTAAAAAATCCAAACAAGTTGCTTCTTAATTAAGAATCACATATGTCTTTTGTCCTCGCTTAACAGAAATTGATGAAAGAGCCACGTAAACGTGTATGGGTCCACGCTGTAAGCGTACACTTTCACAAGTTCACAGGATGTGTTATTCACAAGTAAGAATAGTGATAAAAAATTCATTACTTTTGTGACATTCGTGAAAGCAGGTTCGGCTAGCTCAGTATATACCATTGTTTGGTCGAAGAGAGGCGCGAAAAACACAGGGCCATCCAGGAGAAGCTGTCAATTTCGTCGATGTCACCCGACGTTGTGAATTCGTTGAGACAGCAGCAGGCGCATTGTCAAACGAAGCGTCAATCTGAGAAGTACCCGTGAAGATCCAGGGTAGACTAGGTCTTCAGCAACCCATGGTTGCCCTAAACGGCGACTGTGCTTGTCGTAAGAGGCGACTAACGGGATCGGGTAGTCAGACTTTATTGATATGTCATCGTATCCCAATTGCGTAGATCGATGCTCATGCTGTCAATAACCGGATTGTCTGGTCCAGACTCGATTATTTACACAGACCGCTGTCATAAAGCTTGAACATTGCTAAGTGCGGCGTTAGACAACCAACAAGCAAACAACAAACGGAGAAGACTGAACAGAAGTCACTGCACTGGGGCATCTGTATTTGTTGAGGAGGAGGGGGCGTCCTCATTTTCCTCTCTGCCAGGACGTTGTCACCTGCATCTGTAACATGTAAGTACACGTTTGATTAGCTGAAGAATTGCCAGGTAAACATTACCGTAAACCTTCAAACATGGACCCCAGTTTCTGTGTTCTAAATAATGCTGAATCGACCACTATACTTGAACTGCCTCTAATACCGTCACGCCGAAGGCCCGGGTTCGATTCCCCACATGGGTACAATCAGTTAAAGCCCCTTTCCCATGTCCCCCGCCGAAAAAAAGCTGCTAAAAGAGGCGTAAAACCATACTCACTTACTCTAAAACTGTCCGGGGGGTAGCCTAGTGGTTAAAACGTTCGCTCGTCACGCCGAAGACCCGGGTTCGATTCCCGACATGGGTACAATGTGTGAAGCCAATTTCTGGTGTCCACCGCCCTGATATTGCTGGAATATTGCTAAAAGCGGCGTAAAACCATACTCACTCACTAAAACTTTCGGACAAAGTAGGGTAGCTGAGTAGTTCCATTCCCAACATTGGACAGACAGACAGACAGACAGACAGACAGACAAATGTATTCGGTACTTCAGGCCACCGGCCCATAATAAAATGGAAATATACTGTATATATGTATATGCATGCTGAGTAGATTTAATAATGATTCACCGTTCAACACTGTGTTTCCGTTCGATGTTAATGACTTGGGAGAGAAATTTACCTAAGCCTTTTATAATTTGTTCGTTTTCAGCTGACATAAGTCTTATAAAATCCTCAATAGAGGGAGGGGTAACGAGACGCTTGGGAAAAGAGTTTCTTCTTGCTCTAGAATACTGGTCACAAATCATAAGAACATGGAATTCATCTTCAACATGGTTATGTCCCTTTGAAAAACAGAAAGTGCAGATACGTTCATTATATGGGATGTTGTTGTGACGACCCAGTTCAACAGCAAGTCTGAAATTATTACACCGGAACATGGCTATAAGTCTACGTTGGTAAGAAGACATATCACAAGTAATATATGATTCCACATTTAGTAATGACTTGAACTGTGCGTAGTCATTGCATTTCGTTGATGATGTCAGGGAAAAGTGCCTATTTTGAGTGAGGCAGTCGTAAAATCTTCGTTTAAAATCTGTCATGAAATGTTGAATATTACCAATTTCTCCAGAGTCTTTATTTTATTTGAAGCTGTAGAGCAGTATCAGAGACGGTTGACACATAATCAGCAAAAAAACAGAGCACATACATCAGGGATATGAGTAGATATAAACACAACTCTACCACCTTCTTCCTCCAACATTGAAACTAACAGATTAATAAATATGATGAAGATCTGAGGGCTTAAGATACACCCCTGACGAGTACCCATGGTACACTTGAAGTATGGCGATAGTCCACAGTCAGTTCTCACACATGCACTTAGTGTTGAATACATCTGAATTATAAACTTGAGAAATTTACCTTTAACTCCCAGTTGAAGGAATCTGTTAAATAACATTTCGTGGTTCACACTGTCAAAAGCTTTTGAAAAGTCTATAAAAAGACAATAAAACCTTCCATTTCTCTTTGATAAATATTTGTTGACCATAGCTTGTAGGGTAAATAAGTGGTCAATAGTGGAATATTTTTTTCTGAAGCCAGCTTGAAATTCAGATATAATATTGTTGTTATCACACCAATGTTGAAGTCTGTTGTTAACTACTGTTGTAAGAACTTTACACAATGAATTTATCAAGGAAATGCCTCTGTAATTATTTGGGTCTGAGAAGCTGCCTGATTTGTGTAGGGGACAAATAATACTCTTGCCCCAGCTACTAGGAAATATACCACTGTCATAAAGTGTATTGAACAGTTTTGTTAATAATGGTGAGATATAGTTCTTAGTTGCTTTAAAGAATTCGTTAACTATGCCATCTGGGCCAGGAGATTTGCTGTTTTGAGCAATTTCAAACTCGCATTAATTTCCTCTTGTGTAAAAGGGTCATTTAATTCACATAAATAGTCACTTTCATCTGCATCTGTGTATTCCCTTCTTCGGTCACTGTAATCATAGCTGCAGTCAGAATTACAGTTCAACAGGTTATTAAAATGTTAAAACCGCTGATCTACTGTTATGTTGGAAGGATTCTTATGATTTACTCTGCAGGATTTTAACACTTTCCAAAAAGATTTTGAATCATGTCTGGATGCACCGAGAATATCCCTCTGTTTATGGCAATAATCTTCCTTTTTCAAATAAAATGTTTCTTTACGTTTCCTTTTACATTCTATATATATAGCAATACCCTGTCAATATTTCCTATAGAGCCTTAGAGCTGTATATTTCTTTTGTTTTAATACTTCCAGCTGATCATCCCACCAAGGTGGCTGTGGTGATATGTCAGTTAACTTACTACCTTTGTACACTTTTTTAAACTCTTCTGCAGCACTATGGTAAAGTATGTTAAAGTATCTACACTGTCTTCTACATTTTCTTCAATCTGTTTGTATATCCTGTCACAATATGTTAAACAGAGACCTTGGAAATTCACCATAAATGATTTACTGTTATATGGGCACCATGTATACTTGGTCCATCTTTCTTGCTGTGCTGAATCTTGATGGGTTTCATTACCAATATGACTATTATGAAAAACATTGGGGTTGCTGGTGGATTCCTCAGAGTAATAAAGTGGAAAGTCAATAGTACAGTAAAGAGGGAAGTGATTAGATTCATCTCTCTCATGAACACCAAAGGAGCTAAAATATGGAAATAAATCTGTACTTGCCAGAAAATAGTCCACCACACTGGCACCACTGTGAGTTCCCATCCATATCATCAAATAGCCGCCCGTTTAGTATATCAACGTCATGTGTGCAACGTAATTCTGCTAGTTGGACACCATAACTGTTGTATCGAGTGTTATCCTTTGTTTCACGGGGAATATCAATCCCATCAGTTGGAGAGTCATCACTGTTCTCATGGATGAAGTTGAGGTCATCAGCTGGGATATAATCCAGAAATGTACGCATCCTGCATTGAAATCTCCAGCAAGTAGTAGGTAATGATTGTTATAACTATTTATGATCCCAACATGGGTACATTGTAGAACACTTATCGTGGTTTCCCTAGCCCTATTATTCAGGGAATGTTGCTGTAATACCACATACTTACTCTCTCAAATATACTGCTCAAAAGAGGTTAAGGACCAACCTGTTATTTCCTATTACTATGGGTAATCTGTCATACATTGACAGGGCGGTCCTTAACTTCTTTTGAGTAGTGTATACCCACGTGTAAGCATCACAGGCCATAGTCACAAACAATACAGAAGCTAGTGATTTTATTTCTTGTACAATCAGAATCATTATTGCCCGCATCTTACCATTTTTTAACAAATCTTAGCGACTTACACACGTGATTAACATATCTTGCCGATTTAACTCAGGGTGTCAGCGAGCAAATATGAGATCAGTCCGTTATACCAAACTGTTGATTACAACTATTTCACCATTGTTTGTAGCGATGCTTATTGTGATGTTGTGTCATATCCGAATTTGTGTTGATATTGTCAGTATTGGTTATTATAACTCTGATAGTTCTTCCATTATATCTCATCGGTTTACAGGGGGCACGGGTGGCCCACTCGTCGAAGGCGCCGCGATTCGCTGTGCTGAGTTGCGTCCCTTGGACACGTCAGAAACCTATGATTGTGGGTTCGAATCCCGGTTCGCCCCGATTATGTTTCTAAGCTTGTCAGCACCATACCCGTGCTCGTGGGTTTCACCGAAGTGGTAAACGTCTGAGACCTGCATCACTTCGGGCTTTCCTTCCGCATTAAGCTGACACGCCGCGATATTACTGGAATATTGTTAAAAGCGGCGCAAAACACAACTCGCTCACTCTTAGGTTTGCAAGTGTTTCTATGTAACTGTTTACATTGGTCTGATACGACAGGTTAGAATTGGTCTTCAGCAACCCGTGTTTGCGCCCCATGAAGATCCGGGTTAGAATTGGTCTTCAGCAGCCCATGCTTGGCCCCCGTGAAGATCCGGGTTAGAGCTGGTCTTCAGCAGCCCGTGCTTGTCCCCCGTGAAGATCCGGGTTAGAACTGGTCTTCAGCAGCCCGTGCTTGTCCCCCGTGAAGATCCGGGTTAGAACTGGTCTTCAGCAGCCCGTGCTTGTCCCCCATGAAGATGCGGGTTAGAACTGGTCTTCAGCAGCCCGTGCTTGTCCCCCGTGAAGATCCGGGTTATAACTGGTCTTCAGCAGCCCATGCTTGTCCCCCGTGAAGATCCGGGTTAGAACTGGTCTTCAGCAGCCCATGCTTGGCCCCCGTGAAGATCCGGGTAATAACTGGTCTTCAGGAGCCCATGCTTGGCCCCCGTGAAGATGCGGGTTAGAACTGGTCTTCAGCAGCCCATGCTTGGCCCCCGTGAAGATGCGGGTTAGAACTGGTCTTCAGCAGCCCATGCTTGTCGAAAATAGGCCACTAACGGGGTTGGGTAGTCAGGCTTACTGACTTGGTTGATGCATGTCATCGTATACGAATTGTGTAGGTCGATGCTCATGATGTTTGTAACTGCATTGTCAGGTCCAGGCTCTATTATTTACAGACCGCTATCATATAGCTGGAAAACTAATGATTACGGCGTAAACAACAAACAGGAAAAAGCCATCTTTTCTCTCAAGTTTACCGGGGTGTATCTGTTTTCGTAACCGTTCAGACATGAACCCCAGCTTCTGTGTTCTTATATAATGCTGACTCGGCCACTATACTTGAACAGCTTCTAATAATTTCAGGAAAAATAAAGTATGTTTGTCAGTAGTTAAAATTCTCGCCGTTCGATTCCCAACATTGGTACAATGTATAATGTGGTTTCCCTGGCCATTTTAAGGTTGGTATAATACCATATACTAACTCTTAGAATTGTTTTTCAGGAACGCAGTATACCGGCGGGTACCGGTTGGCCGGAAACGGCGTCATCGCGTTGATCTGATGGTCGAACGGGTCCGTGAGTGGGTTTCGTTTAACGCCGCTTTAAACAGTATTTCAGCTGTATGACAGCGTGTCAGCTTGATGTGGGCTGGCAGTTGGCCGGTGTTCGAAATGTCCCACTGTGGTGAAACCCACGAGCACGGCTCTTTTGGTGACGACCATGGAAACAGAGCCAGGGCGACTCTGGGACTCGAAGCCTTGATCTCGGTTTCTGAACACCAAGATAACGCTACTGTCCTCTGACCTGCCATCGCCTCCAACACAGTGACACGATATACAATGAGCGGGTCGTTCATGGTGGGTGTAGCGCCCATGTAAATAGACACACAAGACTGCCAGGTCTCTACACAGCGACACGATGTATGTTGGGTATAGCGCCCATGTAAAGTGGAAGTCAGCTGTATCTGAAAACTACTAATTGTTCTGCAGGTGAGAGATTTTGCGAAAACCAAAGAGTCACGAGTCAGGTCCTTGCAAACCAAGAATCATTATCGCGACGAATCTTGGCTTCAAATCCAAAATATATTGGGCGTTAACTGTTCAGACGGGTACGCTGATGCCAACTGGTATATTTTGGGCAGTGGCAAATCAGATAATGCAACTGATGTGGTGACTAACACTTTTTCGATGACGTGGTGATATGTTTTAAAGAAAGACATCCAACGATAAGACTGAAAGATCCAATAATGCACGTGACTTACAACGTCACAATGGAATCCCCTTTCAGCACACGACATAAGTACTACCAGACACGATTCATGTATTTGTAAAACCGGTGATGCATAAAATTCGAAGATAATGTGAGCACCGTTATGGGATTAAGCAGCGATCGGAACAAACGATCGATGGCTACCTTTAACAGTGAGGTGACTGGATAATTCCATTAATTGGAGTATGCTTCATAGTCCCATAATTATGTTATTACCATACTACAGATATTACAGTCATTATGCAGCTTCACGATTTGTTATCAATCAAACTTTAACTCAAGTTCATTAATTTCAGTCATTCATCCCCGTCCGAAAACATTCCGCCACATCTGTACTATATAAGGCGGTATCTGTCCGTTTTGGGGGAAGGGGATTAATCCAGGTTTTCCTGGCACTGCAACCGGTTTCCCGCACGAAGGAATGTCACATGGCGGCGAAGCAGGAACCGGAATAGGTTTCCCACACGGTGGCGCTGCGCAAGGCGGTACCGGATGTTGAGGATGAACAGGTACAGGAAACGGAATGTAGATGGGTTTTGGTGGTCTCGGTTTTGGAGTCATCGGCATGGGCATCGGCATAGGCATTGGTTTGTGTGGCATGGCCTTGTGTGACATGTGGGCTTGTTTGTACTGCTTTCTCTGCATGATACAACTGACGATGCTCCCATGCAGACATTTACGCGCCTTGTAGTGGAACTGATGTGCACCTGCGCACTGAGCGGCCACCAGCATGCCGTTCCTGCACTGCCAGTACACCTCACAGCTCTCCGACTCTATCATGGGGAAGTTTCCGGTGGGTATCGGACAGCGGAAAGCGGAACATGACTGAAACACTGAAACAAAACAAGAGTTAAGCTTCTTATTTATTCGATTCAAACTAAGTATACTCATAACCAAATGTTAAGCATAAACGGAATGTTATTCACCACACATAAAATAACATATGCACAATAATCTAAATCAAGTGTAAAATACATTGTGAAACGTACATTGTTCAATCCATCTTCCTGAGGCAAGTGAGTTAACTGAATATAAAAGTCCACTTTCCACCTTTGCCGAACTAGACTGGAATTTTGGAGTTTTATGACGATCTTCATTATCGATCAGATCGTCTTGACTGGGCGCCGCCATTTTGTGTGAAACAAATGCAAGGGATATGAGAGATGAAATCTCACTTGTCATGAGAAGGGACATAACTCATAATAACCACTAGTGGCGCTACGACCGAGCCATGAAATTCCAGCCAAGTTGTTCGGCAAGGCTGGAAACTGACATCTGTGCTCACACCCGTGCCAGTTCCCCTAGCGTGAACACCGGTGCCATTTCGTCCCGTGTTAACCCCTGTGCTAATTCCTCAAGTTGTTTGGTGACATTCACGTATAGATATACTAGTATTTCGGAGAATAAAAGTCCGCATGTGTTTTACTTTGTTTATGAGTATATATGAGTGATGTGCCGGAGGAAAAGGATCCTGGTAACATTAATTCTTCTTGTGAAATCCCTTCCCAGCCAGGAAATCGTTAAAGAGCCCAGTGTTATTTACAATAATAGTAAATATACTCAACAAAAAAAAGTTCCTGTGACAACAATACTTTAGTGTATTTTTCAAACAAGTAAAGTTTGGTTTTCAATATTGTAGTACATGTATGGAATCAAGTCGCAAAAACGCAACTGCTACAGAAAAGCATGCATTCCATGCAAAAGTTTACTTTTATGCAAGTCCCATGCATTTCACTACCCAAGAATGGGTATAAAACCAAGTGCGTTTAAGGGTTTCGATTTGCATTGTTAAGCATCGTGCTGACAACAACTGTCTCAGAAAAACAACAAAATTACGCAATTATACAACATTACGAAATGCCACGCCTGTCCGAAAATGAGCGTCTGTGAGCCTATGGTATGCTTGAAGCAGGATCGCGTCAACGTGATGTTGCAAGACAATTTAACGTCCACGGAAACACCATTTGGTGTTTATGGCAACGTTGGCAACAGATGAATGCAGTCAGAGACCATCCTCGGAGTGGCAGGCCACGCGTAACCAATAATCGACAAGACAACTGGATTCGAACATTACACCTACGAAATCGATTCCAGTCAACAACAGTGATTGCAAGAAGCATCCCTGGTCTTCGACGAATATATTCAAAAACAGTACGACGTCCCCTCAGATGTGCAGGGATTGTCGCCAGGAGACCCGCCAGACGTCCCATTTTGACAGGAAACCACCGTCAAGCACGTTTACAGTGGTGCAGACAGCATCTACGCTGGACGGCCATGCAGTGGGGACAAGTTATATTCACTGACGAGTCTCGTTTTCACCTCAGCCACAGCGATGGTCGGATTCGAGTGTACCAACGTCGAGGTGAACGTTACGTCAATCATTGTGTCATGGAAGAAGATCGGTTCGGGGGCGGCAGCGTTATGGTATAGGGTGGGATTGATAGTGGTAGAGGGAAATCTCAATGGACAGCGCTAACGCGACGAGATAATCGGCCCTGTTGTTCTACCGTTTTGCGTCGTCATGGTCCAGGCATTACCTTTCAACATGAGAACGCCCGGCCTCATATTGCTCGACTTGTTCAGGATTCCCTTCAACAAAACAACGTGAATGTCATCCCCTGGCCGGCTCGCTCCCCTGATCTCTCACCAGTCGAGCACATGTGGGATGAGATGGATCGGCGCCTTTGACGTCAACCACCTGTTCCACAGACACTCCAGGAACTTCGAAATATGCTCCATCAGATATGGACAGATATCCCACAGGACATTCCATGAGACGAAAATGTGTTGCTTGCATCGCACCCAGAGGTGGACACACACGCTATTGATTTGTAAATTGAAATTTTGGCATGTTCATGTTTTTTATGAAATCAAGCATTTTCTGAAGTCAGTATGGCAAATGAAACCATTTGAACACTTGCAGGAGTCAATTATCTGTTGCAAACCGAAATTGTTTCAGATTTGGTCAAAAACATAACTTTGCATTAAATCTTATTCAAAGTCACAGGAACTTATGTTGTTCAGTAAGTCTGAATAATGGGAAATCTAATTACGTCGCACTGAAAGGATAAAGGTCACGTGTGAGTGAGTATAGTGTGACGCCGCTTTCAGTAGTATTTCAGCCATATTACTTCATTACTTCGGGGAAACCAAGAAAGGGTTTCACATACAGAGCATCGAACATGGGTCTATGGTGTGACGAGCGAACCACAAGGTCCCCCCTCCCCTCCCCAACACACATATTTCATCAGATGTCAAAGAAAAGGAGGACGGCAACCAGTACTACTTCTACTACTACTACTACCACTACTACAGCAACACCATTACTACTACTAGTACTTCTACCACAAGTACCACTAATACTACCATTAGTACTACAGCCATGCCATTTCCACAACTACTCCTACGACTACGTGTGAGACATAATATTGTTTCTCTCTGAATGTTTGGACAATGTGTTTCAGAACATCCAACACTTCCAAGGAACGTTATACTTTTCGGGAGAAAAACTGGTGGCCAAATGATCTTTTCCTCCAATATTTCGGAGCAGAATACTAACTCATCGACCCCTTACGCCCACTAAAACATAAACTGACGAACCAAATGTACTTACCAGTCAATGCCAACACCAGCACAAGGTAGACTTCCATGGTCATATTAAAGTTCTATTCGTCGGACCAGAAACCATAAAATATTTTTATGGCCTCTGTTCGGACAGAGGCTCTCCTATATATTGCGCCACACAGGAACTTGTTTACAAAACAATTACATGCGTATGGGCCGTCTGGTAATCGTAACTCGTCTCCAAACATGTGTGGAACAAAACCAACACATTTAAACTGAAGCGTTAACTAGTCACTAGACACGGACTCATTGTTGATAACATGGCTGCCATTTCCGGTACGCCCGAGGGACCAGTCGACTGTAATTGTGACACTTCACAATAGATCTCGAAAGTGAACGAAATTGTCTCTTAATTCAGATGACTTGCACTTGAAACTCAGGAGAGGACGGCGCATGTGTATCGGTCAGCGCGGCAATAGACGTACGCCTTCACATGGTTTTAGGACATTTATTTGGAGGGTCGATACACAATGTCTTGTGTGTTTGTTGTTTAACGCCGCACTCAGCAATATTCCAGCTATATGACGGCGGTCTGTAAATAATCGAGACTGGACCAGACAATTCAGTGACTGACATCATGAACATCGATCCACGCATTTGGGATACGATGACATGCATCAAGTCAGCGAACCTGACCACGTGATCCCGTTAGTCGCCTCTCACAACAAGCATAGTCGCCTTTTCGGCAAGCATGGGTTGCTGAAGGCCTATTTTACCCCGGATCTTCACGGGTCGGGACACAATGAAAAGTTATTTTATCAAGTTTCGTGATAACAAAGCGGGTATCGAGGACTCAGTATTCCTGAGGTGTCTGACATTCTGTAGGGCTCTCTCTCATTAGCGTCATCACAAACTGATCATAAATTACATGTATACAGGTACAACACAACACACAGGTACATGTAAACAGGTACAACACAACACACAGGTACATGTGTACAGGTACAACACAACAAACACAGGTACATGTATACAGGTATAACACAACACACAGGTACACGTGTACAGGTATAACACTACACACACAGATACATGTGTACAGGTACAACACTACACACAGGTACATGTGTACAGGTATAACACTACACACACAGGTACACGTGTACAGGTATAACACTACACACACAGGTACACGTGTACAGGTATAATACTACACACAGGTACACGTGTACAGGTACACCACACACAGAGGTACATGTGTACAGGTACAACACCACACACAGGTACACGTGTACAGGTATAACACTACACACACAGGTACACGTGTACAGGTACAACACTACACACAGGTACACGTGTACAGGTACAACACTACACACACAGGTACACGTGTACAGGTATAACACTACACACACAGGTACACGTGTACAGGTATAACACTACACACACAGGTACACGTGTACAGGTATAACACTACACACATGTACACGTGTACAGGTACAACACTACACACACAGGTACACGTGTACAGGTATAACACTACACACAGGTACACGTGTACAGGTACAACACTACACACACAGGTACACGTGTACAGGTATAACACTACACACAGGTACACGTGTACAGGTATAACACTACACACACAGGTACACGTGTACAGGTATAACACTACACACACAGGTACTCGTGTACAGGTATAACACTACACACACAGGTACACGTGTACAGGTATAACACTACACACAGGTACACCACACACAGAGGTACATGTGTACAGGTACAACACCACACACAGGTACACGTGTACAGGTATAACACTACACACACAGGTACACGTGTACAGGTACAACACCACACACAGGTACACGTGTACATGTATAACACTACACACACAGGTACACGTGTACAGGTATAACACTACACACACAGGTACACGTGTACAGGTACAACACTACACACAGGTACACCACACACACAGGTACATGTGTACAGGTACAGCACAACACACAGGTACACGTGTACAGGTACAACACCAAACACAGGTACACGTGCACAGGTATAACACTACACACACAGGTACACGTGTACAGGTACAGCACAACACACAGGTACACGTGTACAGGTACAACACCAAACACAGGTACACGTGCACAGGTATAACACTACACACACAGGTACACGTGTACAGGTACAGCACGACACACAGGTACATGTGTACAGGTATAACACTACACACACAGGTACACGTGTACAGGTACACCACACACACAGGTACACGTGTACAGGTACAACACAACACACAGATACACGTGTACAGGTACAACACAACACACAGGTAGAGGTGTACAGGTACAACACAACATCAAACGGACATGAAAACGCCTGGCTGCAGGTAAGGGACATAACTCCTGACCCCGTCTAAGCCATCGAATGCTCGGTATCACACACACTCACACACACACACACACACACAAAAGCACACCCTTCTGCGTTTACCCGAAATAGATCCCGGATATCCGGGTTCGTCTTGTCTTGTACGGGGATACCAACATGGCGGCTTGTTTATTTGTTGCAGCCCTTCTGGTTGCTGTGGCGGGTGAGTTGGAGATCTATAGTACCATGATATGACATAGTTACTATGTTAGCTAACCTGTTCTCAGTCATCGTTCTAACCGCGACAGCCAGGTACAGAACACACCCAGTGAAGCAAATGTCTGAAGTTGAGGGTAGGGATCCAAGACGATTGTTTAGAGTTGCCAGCTGAAGAATAATATGAGAAACATAAGTAGATATACCGTTGCAAAAAGGTTTCATTTAAAAATATACATCAAAATGTACACGCATTCCGGTAAAAATGACTTTGATAGGTGTTGAGAATTATCTGTCAAGTGAGTAAAAGGGAGGTAACTCTTGTACTGCCTGTTACAGTTGGCTTCTCAAGTCACCTGAAAAAAAAGACAAAAATAGATTTAGGTACCGAAATAATAAGTTACATTTTCATTAAATATGTTTTCACTCCCATTCACAATAACAGTTAGTTTAAATATTGATAAAGTATTGTTTTTAGAATAATATCAAAAACAAAATCTACCCAATCAAGTTACGAGACGTCATCAGGAACCTTAGTGTCGGTTAAAAAACATTCTTCGTTTGTGTCTGAACATGTGAAAAGGCCCGAGGAGGAGTGGCAACTAGCTTATATAACTAAACATGATATTGATGCTTAACGGAACCTGCGATATCAATATCATGTTTAGTTATATAATCTAGTTGGAATTTTCATGTGAAACAAATTGTATTTTCTAACGAACTAAAAATCATTATTGGATACATTTTAAAAAGATGTTATCAAATATGCAACGTCTGGGAAATGCGGGCATTCCTACAGAATACCCTGGGGAATACTACAGAAAACAATACAGTGTTCGAGTCATCACCAGGGTAATCTACAAAAACAATGCCCCGTCAGTACACCAAGATATTGGTTGGGGGGGGTATTTTCCCCATGGGCTTATGGCCACATGTATACAAATTGTATGGGCCTCTTCAGCAAGTATGCGCATTTCAGTTTTCTACATGTAAGCAAATGTAACCACCCAAGTCGGATTAACGGGACTTGACAACTGACTTTTAAACGTGTTTTAAGAAACCGATCGCAGCTTTTTACTGTTTTAAAGTGAAATATGAATGCGGATACTCGTAGAATACGTAGTTTGGGCGACAAAGGCGAGTTTAGCAGTGAGAAAAACTTTAGGGATGAGTATGCCGAAGCCGAGGTGTTTGCGCAATTAGTTATGGCGACCGGTGAAGCGAGACGCTCGGACATTGATCACTCAACCATGCAGGACAATGTGAGTAATGAGAACGTTTCTGTCGATACAATCGAAAATAATGTGTTTAAAGTACTTGAGGCCCTGAACTTGTTTAATTCTTTGTCGGCTGATATGAGAGTCATGTTCAAGACAGTGAACGCCACCTCAGTGGTAAGCAACCGTGACAATGATTTTTGTCAGCGTTATGACAAAAGTAAATGTTGAACGTTAACAAGAGGTGAAGTAAATGAGCGGCATCTGCTGAACCTGACACTCGTAACCGCGGATCTCTATAATCCGCGCGGTAAGCACAGGATTGTTCGTGGGCAGATCACGTGACGCACTGACGAATACACTCCCCTTAACTTCATTTGGAATTTAATTCCCCTGTTGCATCCTACACAAATGCTGTCCCAAAGCCCCTTGTTCACCCAGAATAATGTAGGCGAAATGCGTTCGCCTATGTCACTTTCTCTCAAAGAATATAACCTTAAACTTTAACTTAAATTCACCGGAGAGACCACATTAATTATAACAAGTAACAAATTAAGACTATAGTCACTATGTCATGGCATGACGGATCAACCAAAGTCACATGAAAGAATCGGGCGCTCCCCAACTTTCCCCGCGCAGCATACATTTACATAATAAAATAGTCAAATAGAGAAATCAAGAGATTTTAAAAGGCAATATGGTTGAGTTAATATTTGCGATCATAAAGTCTAAGCTTGAACATGTTGATGAATGCAGCTACAGAGGTGGATGAATAATCATACTGCATAATGCATTGCATTTTAATCAATCACTTGATTGTCTGGCCCAGACTTGATTATTCACACACACACACACACACACACACACACACACACACACACACACACACACTCTCTCTCTCTCTCTCACACACACACACACACACTCACACACACACACACACACACACACACACACACACACACACACTCACTCTCACTCACACACACACACTCACTCACTCACACACACACACTCTCTCTCTCTCTCTCACACACACACACACACTCACACACACACACACACTCGCACTTATGTTGGTATTTGCATTTTTTCCGTATGACGTTCGGAGACTGACCCATTTATACAGTAACGTTTGCAGATGACCATGTCATCATTTCAGCTGCTGATATTGGACTTCCGTGCATGCAGGCTGATGTTGTTGCAAGGAAGACGAGGGAGTGTTTTGCCGGCTTGGGACGGGAGAACTTGATCAACCTTGACCCAGCAAAAGAAGGGGGGTCACTAGGTCAGATGTCAAAGTTTTTCTCAGGGCCAAACGTATGCAGGTGAGTTATAAATATGACAGGGAAATAACGATTGATCTGCTTCAAAGATTTACCTACATTGTGCCTTGCTAACGAGGAATACCTCTGGTCATGTGGACAAGGCTTCCGACATCGGATTAGAAGGTCCGTGGTTGAAATCCAACCTCTGGACACTGGGAAATTGTATGACCTTTAAAAACCCAACCAGTACAGAGTGAGTGTTTTACGCCGCCTTATTTTGTGAAACTCTCGAACAACGGTCATATGTTTCTGACACGCATAGGGGAGGCAACTGTCTATAGCGAAAGAGACATATAAAACTGGGCCACCAGTGCCCTGACGACCAGCATCATGATTATTACTTGAAACCAACGCTTAAGACCATAGTGACGGTCTTGATACCCTTACTGAACACAATAGTGACGTTCTTGATACCCCTTACTGAACACCATAATGACGTTTTTTATACCCTTTACAGAACACCATAGTGTAGTTCTTGATACCCTTTACAGAACACCATAGTGTAGTTCTCGATACCCTTACTGAACACCATAGTGACGTTCTTGATACCCTTTACAGAACACCATAGTGTAGTTCTTGATACCCTTTACAGAACACCATAGTGTAGTTCTCGATACCCTTACTGAACACCATAGTGTAGTTCTTGATACCCTTACTGAACACCATAGTGTAGTTCTTGATACCCTTTACAGAACACCATAGTGTAGTTCTTGATACCCTTACTGAACACCATAGTGTAGTTCTTGATACCCTTTACAGAACACCATAGTGTAGTTCTTGATACCCTTTACAGAACACCATAGTGTAGTTCTTGATACCCTTACTGAACACCATAGTGTAGTTCTTGATACCCTTTACAGAACACCATAGTGTAGTTCTTGATACCCTTTACAGAACACCATAGTGTAGTTCTCGATACCCTTACTGAACACCATAGTGTAGTTCTTGATACCCTTTACAGAACACCATAGTGTAGTTCTTGATACCCTTTACAGAACACCATAGTGTAGTTCTTGATACCCTTACTGAACACCATAGTGACGTTCTTGATACCCTTTACAGAACACCATAGTGTAGTTCTTGATACCCTTTACAGAACACCATAGTGTAGTTCTTGATACCCTTTACAGAACACCATAGTGTAGTTCTTGATACCCTTTACAGAACACCATAGTGACGTTCTTGATACCCTTTACAGAACACCATAATGACGTTCTTGATACCCTTTACAGAACACCATAGTGACGTTCTTGATACCCTTTACAGAACATCATAGTGTAGTTCTTGATACCCTTACTGAACACCATTATGTAGTTCTTAATACCCTTACTGAACACCATAATGACGTTCTTGATACCCTTTACTGAACACAATAGTGACGTTCTTGATACCCTTACAGAACACCATAGTGACGTTCTTGATACCCTTTCTGAACACCATAATGACGTTCTTGATACCCTTACTGAACACCATAGTGACGTTCTTGATACCCTTTACAGAAGACCATAGTGACGTTCTTGATACCCTTTACAGAACACCATAGTGACGTTCTTGATACCCTTACAGAACACCATAGTGACGTTCTTGATACCCTTACTGAACACCATAGTGACGTTCTTGATACCCTTACTGAACACCATAACGACGTTCTTGATACCCTTTACAGAACACCATACTGACGTTCTTGATACCCTTTACAGAACACCATAGTGACGTTATTGATACCCTTACTGAACACCATAGTGACGTTCTTGATACCCTTTACAGAACACCATTATGTAGTTCTTGATACCCTTACTGAACACCATAGTGACGTTCTTGATACTCTTACTGAACACCATAGTGACGTTCTTGATACCCTTACTGAACACCATAACGACGTTCTTGATACCCTTTACAGAACACCATACTGACGTTCTTGATACCCTTTACAGAACACCATAGTGACGTTATTGATACCCTTACTGAACACCATAGTGACGTTCTTGATACCCTTTACAGAACACCATTATGTAGTTCTTGATACCCTTACTGAACACCATAGTGACGTTCTTGATACTCTTACAGAACACCATAGTGACGTTCTTGATACCCTTACTGAACACCATTATGTAGTTCTTGATACCCTTACTGAACACAATAATGACGTTCTTGATACCCTTACAGAACACCACAGTGACTTTTTTTATGTCCTTACTGAAACCATATGGTAGTTATTGATGTCCTTCCTGAACACCATAGGGTAGTTCTTGATACCGTTACTGAAAACCAGAGGGAACTTGAAACGGAACCGCGGAAGTTCGTACCACAGGAAGTGGAACAGCTGTAGGCAGTATTTCGATTGTATCACTGCTTCTAGCGGCTTATTCCAGCTCTACACACTCACTCGCTATATCACGTAAGGACAACATTAATGAATCAATAGTCGTCATTGCATCAAACCAACCAGTCTACTCTTTCTTCCAGCCACACAGATGACCTGGCATATGGTATCAACTGCGTGTTTGACTTCTATGGAACCTGCCTGAACATGAGACGGATGTTTGCAAGTTATCCTCAGATTAAAAAGGCTTCAGTGTTCGCCTGTCAGAACGAAGACGGTAAGATGAAAGTTCTAACTGACAAAACCCTGACATCTCCGCCTACCCGGCGTTCCTAGTTGTATTGAGAACCGGTTCAAAACGAGGGTATGGTGGGGGCGATTGTGTCCAGCGTATTTACGCTAATAAAATGGGGATAGCTAAGTGTGTGTGTTATAGTGTTGCAACTATTGCAATCCTACAACTTGTTTCCTAAAGTGAGTATGGCAGACATACAATCTTGTAATGTTGTACATAATATGATATTATCCAGTTGTTGTATGTGGTATACCATGGTAGGTGGCGTTGGTGCGGCTAAGAACGGACGATAACCAATCGTCACGCAAAGTCTTGTTGGGCGATCCTGCGCACTGCTTGTCTCTGCATTAGAGCAATAAGATGGTAGATCGTTGTATGAAGAGCCTGAACATCTCTCGCCACTCGCATTGCCGTCATGTCAGCCTCAATAACGCCCAATACTCGTTGTGCACAATGTGGACATGGATATAGGGCCTCTGTGGGTACTTTCAACATCCATCAGTAAATGTAAATACAGTTAATGCGTGCATGGTGTTCTTAGAACGTGTTCTGTCGGGTGTGTCTGTTGATTATGAACAATCTCTGTTCACTGTAAGATTGAATAAAAAAACGTTGTATTGAACGATTCTAGACATGCTATTCGATCACTCGGTGCCTTTCGTTGTGCAAATAAGTCACGCTTATTGGATATCAAGGAGATCAGAAGCTACAGCATGAAGATGTGCGTTTTATTTGAAATTATTTTAGTTTAAATGTTGATGACACCAACATACAAATCACCCTTAATGGCTGTTATATTAATGAAAATACACCCGTACTTCTTCTTCAGCACTGAATGACTCCTGTCTGAAGGACGTAGACAAAGACACTTTGGTTTGCTATATAAAGAAGGTACAGGAAAGGAGTCTCAAGATCCTCACAGGGGAAGTGCAGAGGAAGAGTACAGAGGAAGAGATGTGCGGGTAGGGGACTCAATATTTCCTTAGGTTTACCATGCTCCCCTTCTTGAATCTAGGGCAGAATGGATTATGAATTCCAATAGGTCCCTTGTGGATTCTGAAGCAGAATAGACCCCTAATAGATTCCGGAGCAGTATAGTCCCTTTATTGACTCCGGAAAAGAAGAGGGTTCGTTTTTGATTCTGGAGCAGAATTGATCCCATTGGAATCCGGATCAGAATGGGATACTTGTGGATTCCAGAGACGATAGGTCCGAGTGAGTCAGTGATTATCGTTTAACGCCGCTTTTAGCCACATTCCAGCAAAATCACGGCGGTGGACACCAGAAATTGGCTTTACACATTGTACCCATATGGGGAATCGAACCCGTGTCTTCGGCGTGACGTTGTGGATCCCGATGAAGAATATGTCCCTCATGGATTCCGGAGCAGAATAAGCCCGTAATGGATTCTGGAGCAGAAAGGATCCCTCATGGGTTCCGGAGAAGAAAAAGGACCTTATGAGATCCAGATCAGAATTCCGGAGACAAATAGGTCCATTATGGATTCCGGTTCAATATAGCAGAATAGCATATCTTATGGATTTTGGAGCAGAATAGACCCCGTCTGGATTCCAGAGCAGAACAGGTCCTCCATGGATTCCTTGGCAGTAAGGGTCTCATGAGGATTGTGTGGCAGAAAAGGTTTTGTCAGGATTCATGGGAGGGGATGGCAACACGATTTCCACTCAGCTTGACACAACGTCACTTAACTTCCATCCGTTTTTAGATTGTTACATTGTGAAGAAAATTTCTAACTTGTTATGTAAAATTGTTGCCCCATGTCCAGCTTTGATATGCTTGTTGCTCAGCATTAGCGCTAATTCTTTAACAATGTTGTTCAACACAAATAGCATTGAAGAATGTTCCGATATTTTTTTGTAGGTTTCTGAAGGAGGAGATGAAATGTATGAAAAAAGCGCTGTCTGGCTGTCCGGTATCAACAGGGGAGAGATATTACTCCTTTGTTGAGATGCTGATGCCGACTACATGTGACCACTTGACCCTCTATAGGATCCTGAAGGAACGACCAAAGGTGGACCTACCTACCACCTACATGAAGCCACAACCCAAAGGAACCACACCAGGCAAATAACAGTACACAAGCGTTGTGTGCACATATCTGTACATAATTATAATTGTCTCCCGCAATCGACTTTGTATATATATATATATATATATATATATATATATATATATATATATATATATATATATATATATATATATATATATATATATATAAACAACCAAACAAAATTTCCTTTCCAGTTTAAACATTTTTATTTTCACTTTTTAATGTACACATGATCCAATCCGTTATTAAAGACGATACAAAATATCATTGAGAAATAGATTAAACATTACATAGTCGATTCCTCATCCACTCATCGGAGTGCTTAGAAGGATGCACAAACGGTTACTGAGACCGATCATAACCTACCGACACCCCGTGTATCGGGTCCCAACACATGTTACACACACTGGCAACAATCAGTCTCACATTGTTACAATGGCATAGTACTACAAAACTGGCACATCTATAAGAAGGGGTGTTCCTTTTCTTGAGAGCGAGAAATACATACTTTGCAAATCTTCTTATAACATAGAGGTTGTAGCTATATACTTGTTTAAGTTTATCAAGAGTTGGACATATGTAATAATATTTAGGAAGTACATGTTCCCTCAAATTTGATCAGAATGGGCACTCGAGACAAAAGTGGAACTCAGCTTTTATAAAGGGCACAAAAGGGGCATAGGCGTTCTGGCCTTGGTTCTTTATAATGCCTACCTGCTTCTACCTATAAAGTATGACCAGAACAGATAAACATAACAAGTGTTGTTTGATAGATGGCTACATCAATGCAATTGGTCAGATGGTCATAATTAAAACTTTCTTTGACAGAGCAAAAGTATTCCAGCTGAGAATAACATTCTAGAATTTTATTCCATGTTTGTTGGCAGATATCTTTACATCTTTGCTTAAAACACAATTTATAACACATATTTCCAACACCCTACTGTAACCAAACTTTGCCAAAACCATATGTATACAGCAAAGATTTAACATTAGTAGCCCAACAGGCTATACCATTATCTGCCCTTCTATAATGAAGATATAGGAACTTTTCATGATAACATTAACCTCTTGTGACAATTACCTTAACCATAATTTTATAACTTTTATATAATGCAAAACCTATTGACGTTCTATTAACAATATCTCTTGCAATTATGTTAGGGGTGTTTCTCTTCAAGCTCAGAACAAGTTTACAGAAACGATCGTGTACATTTTCAGTATCGGGTGAAGGATGAAATCCCCAAACCTCTGCTCCATAATTTAATATTGGCAATACTTTTACATAAAAAATAAGAAAACAGAATTTTCCCAGTGTTGATTGTAGTATTCGAACTACTTTCCATGCATGGTGTACATGTTTTTTTTATCAAGATACCAAGAACTAGAGGATGATAACTGCACACCTAGATATTTATAACTAGGGACTGTGTCAATGACAGAATCTCCAATCCTAAACTTTTCATAAGATCTAAGTTTGCCTCCATTGCCTCCTGAATACAATCACTTTGCTTTTTTAATATTATTAGTCAATTACCGTATCACAATATAAAGAGTGTTGGTCAAGACGTTTTTGTAGGCCATTAGCTGTTACATCTAACAAGATTATGTCATCTGCAAACAATGAAATAAATAATTCCAATGAACTTAAAGTTACATACTCACTCATGATCTCCCTCACAATTAAAAAATTACACAGTATCATTGATGAAACATGAGAACAAAAAGGGCGACAGTTGGCATCCCTGTCTAACACCAGAGTAGCACTCGTGAACTGTGTATATCCGCCTTCTGGAGGAATACAGGACTTTACAGATCTACATATTTCAGAATTAATCTAAACATTCGCCCATTAATACCTCCTTTCCACAAATTAAAGAGTAAGCCATTCCTATACACAGTCTAACGCCCCTTTCAAAACTATAAAGGCACCATACATCCTGCCACGTTTTTAGACAGATATTTATCTGATAAAGTAATAGCAATAAAGATATTGTCGGCAGATTGGAAACCCTTTCTAAAACCCGCTTGCTCGTTAGTTATAAAATGTTTAAGAGCAGACCACTTTGTTAGTCTGTTACAAACGATTTTTGCAAACATTTTGCCTGCTACTTCTAAAAGTGTTATAGGTCTATAATTAGAGGGATCATTTGGGTTACCTTTCTTAAAGATAGGAAGTATAACGCCATAAGACCACTGATCTGGATAAGAGCCACTTGTGAATACTGCATGTAATAACATGTCCAGACTTTTTGGTGGGGCATTCTTAAAGAAATCCACAGGTATCACACTATAACCAGGAGCTTTAGCAAACTTCATATCTCAAAGGGCTCGTATTAATTCCTCTAAAGTAATTACAGGGTCTAGCTCACTTTCGGGAACAACTGTATTATCTATTAACTCATCACCAATGGAGTTACAAAAGTCATCTACAAATTTATCAATTTACAAAATCTGCACCTTCTCGGCTACTCAAAATGTTTAATCCAGTGATTAACATATATATATGTTTCAAAGGGGCACAAGTCCTTTTTGAGACTAAAGACCAAAATATCTTATTATTACTTATTCATAAAGAAGACACAAGTTTTCCTACCCAAACTGATGGATAATGCTGTGATTTAGTTACACAAATTTCTTTATAGTATTTCCATGCCGATGAATATAGCTGTCTATCCATTTTACGCACCACTTGCGTGCATCGGTATGTCATAATGAAGTGAATGGGAATACATCATTGGTCGCTTTCGGGACCTTTATGGAGTTGGAATTAAATAAGAGAGGTTAATGTTACTATTTAATCTATACAACTGGAAAAAAATTAAGCACTACGCCTTTCTTATATCCCGAACTTCAATATCTTTTGGAATTTGTTCGTAAACAATATCTTTTAGACCACAATCAGTTCATTATTTTGCTCCCTGGAAGTATTGCTATAGGGATTGATTGGTGACATGAAGTGTTTCAGTATTTTCTCACGGCAGACCCCTGAACTAAACCAATAATATTTTCTCTTGGAGACTAAACTCTGCATCCGTAACGAAATCAAGGTATAAGCACAATAATTACATGAATGTATACACGTGGCTTCAGGACCACCGAACACATATAAACCTGTGCGTATCAGTCTTCTACAGATTTCATCTTCAATCGCACATGTCTTTTCGCTCAACGGAATTTCACTTTCAACTGAATCGGCTTCTTCGGCACAAACACATCCAAGATCTTGAACTCCGTCAGCACATCCTATAAAAGAGAAATTAAAAATCATAACATTATTTACGTCAATTTAAGAAACGTTTTGAATTCTATAATGAGTAGATGATCACAGTTATTTTGCGTCGAAGTGCTTGTTTCATCCAGTTTGGTTACATCTGGGTGATGAGGATCTGCATGTCGTTGTGAAGAGTTGTGTCCCTTAGGCGTGCCAGAAACCAGTAATCGTTTCGAGGTTTGTCAGCACCATACCCGTGGGTTTAAAGTGGTAAAGATCTATGGCCGCCATCGTTTCTAGCTTTACTCCCTCATCAAGCTAAGCCCAGCTATAACCGAAAAACTGTTCAACGCAGCGTTAAACCCCCCTTTTCGTGTAAGATAAAACCTTGTATTGCAGAACAGTAAAGTTTTTTCCTATATTAACGATTCTAGTTAAAGTCCTCCAGTAACGGTTTAGTGGTTATACGATGCATGTGTTATAAGCTCATCACGTGTAATCCTACCGGGGTATCAGCCAGTCGGACAAAGTGGAGTTTCTTGAGCAGGTGCGCCAGTGCGACCTTGATCTCCACCAGGGCAAGCCTCATTCCCACACAATGACGTGGACCATGGCCGAACGGCAAATAATACATTGGGTTGATTTCCGATTTCTTCTCCCATCTGTAAATATACGTCAATCATATACTTTATGATGTTTTTGGGGTTTTTTTCCGTTTGAATTCCGATAAACAATGATACATTTCAGTGAACAATGCAAAACTCTGAATAATTGAAACATGTCATCTGGAGAGGATTATATACTGACCGGGTCAACTGGCGTTTTCGTTGGATAAATGAACAGGCAATTATCTTCGGCTTGATTACATAACTGATGTTACATCATGTACACACCTGAATGGGCAATATGACTGTTAACCCATTGATAATATCGTCATCTAGCGAGATGTGTCTTACAGTCCTAGAATCGTATTGACGGTAACTTTGATTAACTTATTGCCTCGCGATCGAAGGGAAGTTTGTTTTGACGAGTAGTGCATGTTTTGAATGCACTTTGCATTACTTTGAAAATCGTGAACAATAACCACTGCTACCATGGTCATACCAACCAACTTTTAACAAAATATAAACGAAGATATATACATGCAATATGTAGATATTATTGCTGCTTATGCGTTCCTGCAGAGCTAACAAAGGCGTAACCGGACCTTTCAGGTTTGAACTTCAAGGGTTCTGGGTAAATGTCAGGGTTCCTGTGCAGTTTGACAACGGGGATGTCGATGTAGACACCCTTTGGGAACGTCCATCCTTTGATCGTTGTTGTTTCAGACACGTATCGAGTTATACTGCAAAGAATATAAACAGTGATAGTGATAGTCCCGGAGAGCAAGGTTTGAGATGGAATACTGAGCATAGTAAAGGCAAGCATGGTTTGGGATCGAGTACTGAGCATAGTAAAGGCGAGCATGGTTTGAAATCGAGTACTGAGCATAGTACAGGCGAGCATGGTTTGAGATCGAGTACTGAGCATAGTAAAGGCTAGCATGGTTTGAGATCGAGTACTGAGCATAGTAAAAGCGAGCATGGTTTGAAATGGGGCACTGAACATAGTAAAGGCGAGCATGGTTTGAGATGGAACACTGAACATAGTAAAGGCGAGCATGGTTTGAGATGGGGCACTGAACATAATAAAGGCGAGCATGGTTTAAGATGGGGCACTGAACATAGTATAGGCGAGCATGGTTTGAGATGGAACACTGAACATAGTAAAGGCGAGCATGGTTTGAGATGGGGCACTGAACATAGTAAAGGCGAGCATGGTTTGAGATTAGGCACTGAACATAGTAAAGGCGAGCATGGTTTGAGATGGGGCACTGAACATAGTAAAGGCGAGCATGGTTTGAGATTAGGCACTGAACATAGTAAAGGCGAGCATGGTTTGGGATGGAACATTGAGCATAGTAAAGGCGAGCATGGTTTGGGATGGAACATTGAGCATAGTAAAGGCGAGCATGGTTTGAGATGGGGCACTGAACATAGTAAAGGCGAGCATGTAAAATTACTATTAACGTTTTTCACTCAGGATGGACCGAGCTTTCCCGAATGAAACTGTGTTTTACGTTGAAGCAAATTCGAACGGAAAAGCAGAGAATAACCTACTCCGGGACAATTGGGTACAACCTCAGCGTCTCTGTGACCACGAGATCCATGTACACCAATTCATGGATGCTGTCATAGTCCGGGTCTTTCTAAAAAATAAAGAGTAGGCATTGAAGTATCCATATATGCTGATGTATTGTACCATGACCTTTCTACATAACCAGAACCACGGTTGTATCAAACCATCTGTAACTAATGGCTATATTAAACTGTTACAGTTCATTTCATTCTTAATGTATCATAAGTTAATGACATTTAAGGAACGGCTGTATGAAAGTCAATCATCAATTCTAACGCCTTCACGTGCTTCTTTGCGTTCAACCATTACGTTTGTAGCCATATGACCATTGAATGATTGGTTAATAAACCCAACGTCATTAAAATATTGATACAGCTAAATCTAATGCCACAGCAGATTATAGAGGTTTGGTGCCACGTTAATGGATACATTTGATACAATCGTGTCAAGTCCTTTACCTTTCTATGTTTTCCTCTTGGAAATACTCAATATATGCAGTATGCGAAAGTCACTGATACTATGCCCAGTGACATTCGTGGGTTCGATTCCCTGATTCGCCCGGTCGAGTATAGTGGTAGGTTTTGACATATGAGATAGGTTTCTAAAACCGGCCGGATCAGCTGCAGCTAAAAATTTGAATATGGATGCCTTTAATTTTATTAAACTAAGACACCCTTCTTGTCACAAATACAAACGGAACAAGACCTTTACTAAGAACCGACCTCCACTATGGGCCGATACAAGAATTAGACTGAAGGTGCTGACTCTCAATAAAGAAATACGGTAATTTGCTTTGATGATCAGATAAGAGGATTTCCTTTCATGCGCTTCGTTATCTGTATCTATGACATATAAATAAAGCAACAAAACCCTTTCCATATCTAATGATACCAGGTGTTTGTGAAAAGGTGAGCGTATCCTGTCCCACTGGTGGCACCAGTCACAAACACATGCAAAGGCAAGTCAATTGTTCACCGGAAAAAAACACTGGAACACGTGGTACAAGTCAAAATAGGGAATTGCATCGGACATTTTTGTCACTGATGCGTCAAATTTGGAAATGTCCTCCACATGTCTACTATAAAAAAATTTGAAAGCTTTACTGAGGCCTTGAATGTTGTAACCTTGATCACACAACTCCTGAGCAAGCGTCGATGACGCTCTTTGAAATCTTGGTAGAAAGAGCATGCTCGATTATATCTCAAAAGTTGTGAAATGTAAACACCAAGGGCTGGAGCTGCAGGAATATTGCTCGACATAAAGGCAAAGTTGACCATTGGAAAGTTAAAGTCATCCCTCTTGTCATACAGTTTAGTGGAGAGTGTTTTGTCACTCTGAATCTCTATTCATATATCTTAATATGAAACAGATGAGGCGGTCTCACTGGTCTCCTTTATGTCTAGTACAGGTGGATAAATCAGTGGAAGTGAATTGGCTACTTGATTGTTATTGAACGATATCAGATCATCGATATACCTGAAGCTTAAGTTTAACTTCTTGATCAAATTACTTTTTTTTTACTTTGCCAATCCGAACAAGAATTCCAAGTCATATGCATAAAGAAACAGATCCACAAGAAGGGGAGCGTAATTGGTTTCCATGGGGATTCATATTTCTTGCCTAAATGTCTCACCCCCAAATATTAGCTAGATGTTATCAGCGAGGAAGTCCCTCATTTCACATAGTGTTTTCTCAGTAAACATCAGATGGCATTTGCTTTCATGTTTCACAAATTGTCCGAAATATCTGAATACAGATACGTAACTATATCTGTGTACACCACATTTTGTAACAAAAGTCCAATGGATCAAGTTTTCATGTGGGATAGTGGTGTACAAAGTTAAAAAATATGTTTTAACAGATATAACTGATACATGCACACCCTTCTTTCCGTAACCGTCACGGTATAATACCAAATTTACAAAACTTTAACATACCAAAACAATCTAAAAGTTAAATATGCTTCATGTTAAAAGTTACCAGATGATAACATAAAGGCAACAAATGATGACATAATACACATACATCCCCAAGGACTGAATCTATCTCTTCAGACAGCTTCTGCTGAATGTCGGGGTGAGTTGCCAGAACGTGTGCAAGGTACTGCAGGGTGTTCGCGGTAGTCCCATATCCAGCCAGAAAGAAGACGAATGCTTGGCCAACAACTTCATCTATTGACATTCCTTGAAAAGGTTAAAGAAAGAAAAGAAAAAAGTTGGGAAATATATTCTAAATACCATTCTGAACAGATACATCGTAAAGCTATTTAAAACATGCAGATTAACAATAAGCCAACGTATTTATTTCAAATACAAGGAGCACATTCAATCCATGGACCGAATCTATGTAAACAGGTATGCGTATGTCAGCGTTGTACAACAGAACCTCTTTGAAATGTAAAAATTGGTTTCGTTTTAGTTGTTTATTATCTTGGTCATATGTCATACGGTAATATCAAGCGACACATATGCCACTGGCTACCTAGAATATCGAGGCTAAACAATACATCCCAGCAAAGAAATCGGTAAATATAAGCAACAAAACATATTTCCATAATCCGTTGCAAACACATGCAAAGTAAAGTCAATTGTTCAACTGAAACATATGGAACATTCACGAGAACATATGGTACAAATCAAAATAGGGAATTGCTTCGGACACATTCTCAAATAATATGCTATTTATATTGCGCATACTTCCACACCACCCAGGGGCATGCGCAAAGCGTTATTCTTGTCAGTGATGCGTCAAAATTCGAATTGTACTGCGCATGCCTACCATGAAGTATTTAGAAATATTTACTAAGGCCTTGAATGGTGCAAGCCTGCTCAAAACAACGTTTGAGCAAGATGTCATATGACGCTTTTTGAGAAACAGTATACTCGATTGTACCTCAAATGTTAACATCAAGGCTGGAGTTGCTGGAATATTACTCAACATATAGGGAAAGTTGACTGTTGGAAGTTCATCCCTCTCGTCTTTTGTCACTCTGAATCTTTATGCATAGATATGAATATAAAATAGTTGAGACGGTTTCAGTGACCTCTTTTACTTCTAGTTCAGGTGGGTAAATCAATTGAAGGGAATAGGCTATTTGTCGGTTATTGAACGACATCAGATTATCGTTAAACTCCCTGACCACATGCCATTGTTTTGACTTGACCAATCCGAGGAGAATTTCCGATTCATATGTATAAAGAAACCGAATCAACAACAAGGGGAGCACGATTTGTGCCCGTAGGGATGCCTACGTCTTGCCTTAAATGTCTTACCCCCAAATTTCGCATTTATTGTTATCGATGGGGAGTGAGTGAGTTGGGTTTAACGCCGCTTTGAACAGTATTCGTGTCATATCACGAAAAGGCCGCAATGCAACGATATAATATGGTTACCACACAAAGTGACAAAATTCCCTATGGACGAAGGAACGACGTTTTTCTTTGAGTTGGTCATGTGGGATAGTGGTGTACAAAGTCGAAACATCAAATGTTACGACATAAGTATTTTTTGGTTCTTTATTGAGATAGCAAACATTTAAGCAAATCCTTTGAGTGTTTAAGAATCAACATGAATAAAACGAAAGTCCTTATTGATTGCATTAAGGATTATGGTTACTATTTGAGAAATAGATCAAAACGAATAGATATGTCTATACCTCCACACGTCTTTCACCTTCCACACACAGAGGTAACCTCGGCAAATCTACATCAGCTGGATTCCAGTATGGCGTATATCCTTTCTTTGGATTTAACAATTCATAAGTTGGATGAACCTGGAATCCGAACCAGCTATCAGGAAACTAACCCACTCCTGTATTGTACATAAACAATTTCTTACACAATTCAATGGACACCTGGTGCATTCATTATGCGAGATCATGGTTGTTAGTTATCTCTATTTACAACTAAATACTACACCTTAACATACTACATATATAAATTCGTCAAGGCCATGTACATACTCTTATGTGATTGGTCAGTGTTTCCTTCTTGCGTGACGTCATTCTCAGCGTTCAGCAGCAGCTGGAGGAAGTCTCCCCTACGCTGCAAGGGATGAGAAAGAAAAGTCAAGAACTGTGTTGCCGATTGTCAGTAACAGACGGAGGACGAGTGACCAATAAGTTAGGTGGACATACGGGCAATGTCAGACTACCATGGTACTGCCTCTGACAACAATTTAAGGCGAATCCGAACGTTATTTGCATACGGCAGTATCTTTATCTTCTGATAATCTACTAATATTACTGTAACCAGGGCCCCGTGCAACAAAGCGACCTTAGCGCTACGACTGCCGTGTAGCGAAGATGTTTCGTGAAAAATTGTGCACTTTGTCATAAAAGCTTGAAACTAAAATGAATGTAACGACATTCCAAATATTTTCAGATATGGGGCCACCTAAAAACATTCTATATGGCTGCCAAATGCAATATGGCCGCCACGGAGGAATGAAATTCTGGTATATCTCGTTTGAACATGACCCAATCTATTAATCTATAAAGAAAAATGAACACTTTGGAATGTATTTACCCGACACTAAATAATCATATTTTAGTTGACTATTTGTTGTGATTTAGGTAATCCTAAAGTGTGAAAAAAATAAAAAGAATATGCATTTCTTACTTTTTCGGCATATCTTTAAGACACATAGCATTAACGCCAATGTACCAATATTGTATACTCATTTGGTAAATAACAGAATATTTAAAGAACGAAATTTGTATTCATTGAAATATGCTTGTACATGGCTAATATTTTGGTTAGCTAGTGACAATTAAATGTGATCAAATTGCAAAGTGGTGCACTAATCCAATGTCTCACAACACAGTCACACATTGCTCTGCACCCCTTCTCAGACTTACAACTTACAACTTACCACCAGGCTAGATGATTATGTGTGCCTTACATCCAGTGAGCACCGGCTGAATATTATATTCACATCGGAGAATCGGAAGTTTCATGTCACCTACCTGTCGATCAGCATCCGGTTCTTCCCTCCTTTGTTTTATCATCTCCTTCACACAGTTCTCAAAAAACGTTTTGGCTGACCGCGGTATTGTTGAAAACCCTAGTTTCGTAACTAGTGGTTGCAAACAAGGGAAAAGCACTGAAATTGAGTGAATTTAAAACGTCAACGCCAGAGAATAGCCAGTCTCGATTATCCGTTAAAGGTAAAATAGCAGCGACAATTATATGAATTGATCACTATAATCATTGATGACACCAGGTGTTCGCAAAAATGTAAGCATGTCTTGTTTGGGAGTTGGAGTATAGACTCCTAAGAATAATATGTCAGTTTCATCAATGGTTTTCAGGTTTATATAAGAGGAAGGCCACACATTGCGCAGGTCGTAGACATTTATCCTTATGGTAACAGAGGATCATAATCAGGGCGAAGCCAAGATCAGAGGATACTGGTAATTAAGGGAAGCAATTCAGCACATCACCATAGAACACTGATGTTATAACAACTAAAAGACGCGTGGTTCATTTGTACAGTTAGTATACAATACCAGACAAGCTATAATGCTAGTACTTGAACATTCATTGGGATTTTCTTCTTAAATAAATTTAGCAATATACTTATTATCGAAACATTGAATATTGTGAAACTCACGTATGAGGAACAACACGGGGTTTCCGATAATATTTTTATCAAATAATTTCTTGACTTCTGTAATGAAATTGTTCTCAAAGTCATTTTGGGAGTCGGTGTCGATGCCAAAAGCAGTGTTGGCGATGGAGTCCATGGTAAAAGCACCAAAGTAACTGGAACAATAATATACACAAAGACATATGTGGTACTGAGGTGGTTGAAGTAGTAACCTTAAGACAACTGGCTGCGTGAAACCACTGGACAAGTTCACGAAAGTGGTATTATAATCATACACGTTGTACTGCAAAAGGTAGAGCCTTACACCTGTTTTGGTCCCATTACATTATGTCTCAGAAAATAAGCAAGATCCAGTGAACAATGTATGATTGCGTGTAAAACTGAGAACAAGGTTTAACCTCTGTATTATTCAGATATATGTGGATGTTTTGTTCAGTGTGTATAGGCCATCGGCCGATGTACATGTCAGTGCAAATATACATGATAAACTATCAATATGGGCGAACGGACAGCCTGACAATTGTATAATCGGAACAGTGCAAAGAACCTCAAAGTACCAAACAGTTATGGTCTCCATATCTGTCACTTCATGTTGAGCCCTTATGCTGCAGTAGTTTGCTGTGAACAAAATCAATTATGCTTCAGACTGTTGAAAAAAAATGAAATTGCCTGCCACAAAAACTACATTGTTACGAAGTGTTTTTCAAAAAAACATTCAAGTTCATATTTTTGAGTAACAAAACTATCTTCTTTTGTAGCTGTAGCTGAAAAATATCTAATCTTGAACTGAAAGGCTTGATGAAAAATCAAAATATTCCAAACAAGGCATAGTAATTATGTTATTCCGTAGATTCCACATACTGGATGCACATCAAATGTTATGATGATACACGCAGAAATGGCAGAGGAATGGGTAAAATGACATTTTCAACATGGCCGCCATAGCCACGTTTTTGATTGGATTGGTATTTTGTTAGCAACGTCTTAGAATGATCGATAGTATGTTTCAGCACCATTGAGATGTCGGTTAAGGACAGAAGGACGGACAACTGCTACGACATTTGGCCTTTGAATACCCCAGGTAGTCCAGTGTTATTGTATTTGAAGATGTCGACTTTCAGTCAGGTCAGCTAATACATGCCTGGTTTTCAGCCATTTGAACATGTCTGATATTTATCATACCAGTATTTCACATTTGACATTCACAGTGGGCCCTTGATATTATCCTACCTCCGTTTGCCGAGTGTAGCGAGATATCAGAAATGACATAATAAATGAGGTCCCATGCAGTTTTAACCGTCGTTAAACCTTAACATATGTTGAAAATTGTTCAAAATTCGCTGGGTTTTTTTTCTTCTAAATCCCATTTTTCACTGTAAACGTTAAATTGATTATGTTTTCTTCAAAATTCATTTGGTACTTTTACACTTTCTATATTAGACATAAAATATTTTTGCATATAAAAAGTTTGAAATAATAAATAGTTTTTCTTACTCAAGGTTTAGACACTTGACACTATGCAGACCATAAAGGCAATTGTAAACTACAGGGATAACCAGCCCAAAATATAGACTTTGGAGCTGCTGAAAACGACCCTTTATGATGCTGTCAGAAAGCCGAACGTCAATATTTGGCACCGTTAGTTATGTCGTTCCTCCTCCAGACAACCCGGTTTGAAAGATATACTTAATTTAAAACGAAAACACCCCGACAACCCCATCAGTATGTTCATGTTAACTGGTGGTTAGTTCGATGATGGATAACCAAAACTGGCGATTACCATATAACCTCCCTTTGTGAACGAAAGTCAGATTGTCACTTTTAAATTAGGACAAAAATAGATCTTTCTGCTTTAAACGTTCCTTAAGACGCTCGGATTAATGTCTTACTCTTCAACAACTACAATTTCTCCTTTCTCAGCAGCACCAGCAAAGTTCTCCGTTAGTTTTCCAGCACATGTGTTAAGTCCCTCACACATCTGAAACGAAATATATTTCGAACTATTAGTCCAAAGCAAAAGTACATAATATGACGCATACGACTCGAACAAACGTACACACAGTCAAATTGTGAGGATGAACTGTTAACACATGAAGACGTAGCTTCACACTTACCTGCTACAACACCACAATGGTTCAGACACAGATAGCGCAAGCTAAACGATTTCCAACTGATTTAGTTACAGATAAATCATATGAGCTAAGGCTAGTAACGAGGTTTGAATCTTCAGTCATTGAATAGAGAATAGCTGACACCCGTGATATATCTAAAATACTTTTCACATTGGCGTTAAACAAAGTAACCCAATTCTAAAATTTCTCAAAATAGCCACGAGCAGGTGTCTCAAAGAGATGGTAAAACCTGAGGTAAATTTTATGTTTCCACAAATACAGAATACTTACAAATGCTGCAATCATATGTATGTGCTTATTTACAAGGCCTCAAAAAACATAACTTTAATATGTAAGCTACATTAATTACTACATTAATTGTTTGATCAAAGAAGTTTGTAAAAGTGGGGGTTAGTAATTTAGGCGAGAAGCAGGCATACCCTTGGGCACCAGTTGTGCTCTCCTTCTTGCGGATCTGTTTCTTTGTGGATATAAACCGGATTTTCTGCTTGGATTGGCAAAGTCAAAAAAGTGTAATCTGGCTTAGACGTTTCACTTAAGCTTCAGGCGTATCTGATATCGTTCAATAACCATCAAACAGCCAATTATTTTCCACTGTACCTACCTGAACTAGAAATGAAGGAGAACAGTGAGACCGTTTCATCTGTTTTATATTTAGATCTATGCATACAGATTCAGAGGGAAAAACACTCTCCTCAAGACTGTATGACAAGAGGGATGACTTCAACTTTCAAATAGTCAATTTTCCCTATATGTTGAGCAATATTCCTACAACTCCAGCCCTTGGTGTCTACATTTCACAACTTTTGAGGTACAATCGAGCATGCTCTTCCTACCAAGATTTCATACTTCTCTTGCACAGAAGTTGTTTGATCAAGGTTACAACATCAACAGGTTTCATCTTAGACATGTGGAGGACAAATTTGACGCATCAGTAACAAAAGAATGATGTCGGACGCAATTCCCTATTTTGACTTGCAATAATGTTCCCGTATTTTTTTCAGATGTACAATTGACTTTGCTCTGCATGTGATTGTGGCGGGTGCCCCCGGTGGAGCAGAATACGATTATCATTTAGCGAACACCTGGTATCATCACTATTTGATAGTGATTCATAAACACATGTTGATGATAGTTCCAGAAGTAAGTGCTCGAACAATGATAACTGTTTCCCGCTGCGATAAATATGTCCCTGATCGTGCTCTTACTGAGGGGCTTGTTCACCCGACAAAATATGGCACCGTTGGCTGTTGTCTTATTTAAGATGGACGGTGCATTTGATCTCGCCTCAACCATGATAGAATCTTGCATATTTGTGTTGTTTTTAAAACAAAGAAGGAAACAATCAGTTAAAGGGATCAAGTGCCACTCGCCTTGCAAATACCAATTTAGAAATTAGTAATTACTGAAAGAGTTCCTTGAATATCCTAGTCAGTAAGACTTTGACACTTTTGACTGTTCGTGACCTTGTGTCATCAATTAATAGCAGAACTGTTGATTCATGTAGTGTTGTGACGTACCCGTCGGAGCTTGACACCGCTGAAGGTTGGGCTTATGATGTTTCGTAGTCTCCTCCATGTTTCCCCTCTTGAATTGAAAAGGTTGGTGGAGAAGGGGAAGTCGTCGAGTTCAAAAACCTGAAAGGACATACTAATATAAACTATATATCCTATTTATGGGGGTACATGCAGGCAAGGAAGTTGGTATGGACGATGTCAGTTGCTACAACTGACACATGAACAACTCATATGACTACTATGTTGATGTATTTCCCCCGATCCTAGAGGGGCACTGGTGGCCAGAAACCTAGAGTCGTGAGTTCGAATCCATGGTGCCCACTGAATATTTTCAAGGACTATACCATTGCTCTTTGATTTCACCAAAGTGGTACACGTCTAAGAACGGGCATCACCTTAGCCTTTCCTCCCACATCAAGCCGGCATGCCTTGATGGAACTAAAACATGACTCAAACTAGTACTTTACTATGAAAGTGTACTCCAACATATAACATATGTTACATTTCACCAATTTCCAAAAGGCATTGTTTGGTCATAACTGAAACATTGTTCAAAGAAGCGTTAAACCATTCTCACTTATTCATTCTTACCCGATGATCATTCATCAAATTAGAAAAGAAAAGAAATTTAATACGCGCATAGCACTCATTTAAACTCGAATTCAACGATGGAATATACACGTCGACAAATTGTTTACGTATTTCTTTCTTATGAGATAGATAACCAATTTTGTGTGGAAGAAAAAGAACAAGAGACCAAAATGGGTGCACAGTCAGTATCTTGTGTGGCGTCCATCGGCCCTGGCACAGGCATGGATACGGTTGGGCATAGAGCCACAGAGACGAGTGGAAAATGCCACAGAAATGTTCCTCCACACTTGCTGCAAGGCCGAGGTCATCCCACAAATGTTCAAGGGGGTTCAAACCTGGTGAATAGGCCGGCCAGTTCATCACACTGATTCCAGCTTGTTGCGTGAAGGCCTGTGTCACTCATGATGCATGAAGACGTGCATTTACATGTTGGGGTCGTTGTGCTGTGAGATTACCATGAATTACATTAATTGTCACTCCTGAAACGTGCGTTTATTGCTGCCCAAACCATGACACTGCCACCGATCTCACTGTATGACACATGCATTGGTGCAACGTTCACGACGTCGTCGATACACACGTTCTGTAACATCCACAAGTTAAATGCAATAACGTGACTCTTCAGAAAACACAATTCAACTAAAGAAGAGTTGTGTTTGTCGTCCATACTGTTGGGCAAATTAACGTCGGGCTTTACTGTGTCGGGGCTGCAACACTAGACCACGGCAAGGACGTCATCAGCGTATCCCAGCTTGTCTCAGACGTAGAATGATTGTAATTGAGTGAATTTGTTCCGATGTCTACTGACTGTGCCGTTCTGAACCGATCTCGGAGCTGTGCCAATCGAATCTGTCGGTCTTGTATGGCTGTTGTAACCATAGGTTGTCCAGGTCGAGGTCGCTCCGCAACACTTCCTGTTGCTGGTTGCGACTAAAGGGACGGTTTATGGTTGACTGGTTGACGTGGAGCCATCTGGCAACGGCTGTCTGCAAAGTTCCTGTCTCGAACAGCCAAAGAAAAAGTTCTCTTTCTTGTCAACTCAGACACTTCATTGTTCCAAATCATTGCTGTCATCTTGATGCCCATGTCATTTATGCACTCGACTTGAAATTTGCATTTTGAGGAACAGCTTGCTCTGGCAATTTTGATGAGGGATGATGTGTTCGTGATCTTGTCCGCTTCCAGAAACACCAAACGGGATTTGAACTCAGATAACGGGCCTGGCCTGATTTTGCTTTTCAGATGCTCATGGGTTCATTAACATTTGTTACATGTCGAAAAAACTATCCTGAACAAAAATTGTGTTTATAGTGTGTCAGCATATATGGAGCGATGCTATTATGTAGTTGCTAAATGTAGCTGCTAAATATACCGACAACATTATTATTTGTCACGACAAATGGTCTCTATCTAAAGAGACTTCTTCAATTTGCTTTTGAAATTTGGCACCGAATGTCAGCCACTTACCAGTCTGTCAGTGAAGTTCTTAAAGTCTTTTATCAGAACCTCCTTAATGATGTCGACGTCAAACACATTCACTATGGGTATACCTCCAAGCCACGTTCTGAAAGAATCATCAGTATCATTTCACCTGACCTACTATCTACAAATGCATTCGTTTTTCGAATAAAATCATAATATCATATGAAATAGCCATCACAATGATTAAATGCATTCGTTTTAAGCATTTTATAGGTAATACAGGTATCATGAAAGAGGTAGTATTAATTATCTTATCTTTACATTTTATGTACCATTCCTTTTCACTCAATGTCAAATCACACAGGAACTGTATATTGATATACAATATATGAGTTTCATTTATGATTAACAATTGATACAATACCCAAACACGTCTCCATACTGCTTGCCCATCTTGTTGTTAAGATCTATACCCTGAATATAAAATAACAATTGCAAAGAGCAAGAATGTATATGCATATAAAAAATAGAAAACGTTAATTTAACATTAATTGACAAATGCTGTAAAACTGATAACCAAAAGTTTGCCATCAACGCTAATTCACCACTCTACTGAATGGGTAAGTGCAGTAAATGCTTGTGAATAATGTACACACACTAAGGACCGTCTAATCGAAAAGTTCAAATATCAAAGGATATAATTTTAACAGCCTGGTTCATTCTCTGATCATAGGGAGGTTAAATCGAGATATGCTACACTGATCAAAATGCAGGTATATTATGTACACTGAAGTAAAATTCAGTATGAAGAGCCCACACATATTTTGCTTTTGGGCGATCTGGTTGCAACGCCGTTGAGTTGAGCGATAAATTTCGAAAATGTCATATGGAAATTTAAGCAGCAAAACCATTTCAATAATTGTAGGAAATCCTTACTGAACGCAGACTCCAGTGTTCCGACTATATCATGTACATACATAAGTTTTTGAATCACTATCAAACAGTAAAATGTTGCTCGACATAAAGGGAAAGTTTACAATTGGAAACTTGAGGTCATCCCTTTCGTCATACAGACTTGTGGATGGTCCTCTGTCACTCTGAATTTGTATGCAGAAACCTAAGTATGACATAGACGAGGCTGTCTCACTGGTCTCTTTTATTATTATGGTAATAATCAGTCGCAGCTTATAGGCTATTCGACCAATATTGAACGATATCAGATCATTGATACGCATGAAGCCTAAGATAAACCTCTTGGCCAGTTCCTTTTTCGGGGATTTTGCCAATCCGAGCAGAAGTTCTGATTCATATGCACAATATAACAGTAGGTGCTCATGGGGATGCATGTGTCTTACCTAATACCTAATAAATACCTTATGTGTGGATAAAGAAAGTCCTTCCTTGATTGGATTAAGGATTATGGTTAATCTTTGAGACAAGGATTTGGTGGTACATTTGCTGGACCTTGCAACGTATGTCTCTTTGTACTGATTTTATGGACCTTTGGAACCAAGTACAATAGAACACGGGTTTTGAATTGAGAGCGCTGATCATAATAAGACCCTTTGACGCTCCTCAATGAGAGGATTGCCTCTCTTTGGGTTATTAATTGGCCTTGAAGTATAAGCGGGGTGGTTGTAATTGTGTGTTTTCGTAACTCTTGATAAAATGTTGCCCATTCCTGTAGGCAGATGAATTACAGTTGTCTCAAAACAAATGTTTACATTGAAGGACCGATGAATGGACGACACGTTGATGACCTACTTAACAGCCCTACTTCTACATATAAAATGTCACACATTTCACACATTTATAACAACGAAGAGACCTGGTCTTGATATTGTCGCCAGACCCAAGAGCAATGTCTGCGTCTTATTACCTACATCTCTTATTACGTGCCGAAAATCTCCGAGGTAGACATCGGGTTCTGGGCCTGGAATACCAGCGTCTTTCATCAAGCGGAACCGCCATTTACCATATCTGGAGAAAACAAGAAGGATCAGTATCAGATGTTTGTTTTCAACTATGTTCTGAATGGAATGGGCTCTAAACATCTTTGGATAGGATGGAGTTGCTGTCATGAAACACAATAAGAACAGTTATTGAGTCAGTTTGGTGAAATGGTTTTTCTGTAATATCACTGCATGTCAGCTTGGATTGGGAGGAAGCCCCGAAGTGATGCAGGTCCTATCCATGTATCACTTGGGTGATAACCGACTAGCACGGGTATAGTGATGACAATACTAATAATTATAATCAAGGTGAATCTGGAGTTCGAGTCCAGTATCATAGGTTTAAGTTTACACACTGACAACCCCCTTTAGGACCTCTATTACACGATGAAAGGTCAGATACATGCAGACATGAGCACCATGTACATGACGTGCTTGAAAACCTGTGTTTGGATGTGTCCCGAGAGAATCGTTGCTCATCTTTATCAGAGAGCACAACAACATTTGATACTGATGATTGCAACAACTGTTTGCACGAATGCCCGCACAGCGGGAGGGAAACGGGTTTGGTATCAGCGAAAATGTGGTCAGTAGGGTATGGACTCAATATCAGGCGTTTGGATCAGCTACCCAGTGACGTGCAGGTGGTCGACAGCGTTCCACCGCACAGCGGGAAGACAGGTTTCTCCTCATTGCAGCAAGACGTCATCACTTCGTGACTGCCACCACTCTCAGAAATGACCTGTGGAACGCCGATTGCATTTATGTTTCTACTCCCACTGACCCGACATCACATGCAATCACGTTTGGATCTGGCTAAAGGTCACGACAATTGGGCATACGAGGACTGAGCTCCAGTACTTTTCCCTGATGATTCAAAATACTGCCTGGACTTCACATACCGTCGTGCCCGAGTTTGACGTAGACAAGGAGAAAGATTTCAGGATCCCAAATTAGCCGAACATGACTGCTATGGAGGGTGTTCAGTCATGATTTGTGGTGGTATCAGTAGAGCTCCATGTCCAATAGCGGGGCACGATGACAGGTTTTCGCTAAAGGGATACCATTCTGGATGTGTACGTGAGACCTATGCTGGTGAAACCGGACCGGATTTCATCCCATGGACGAAAACGCAAGATCTCCTCGTTCCACGATCGTTGATGCCTACTTAAAGCAGGAGACCATTGTCGAGACCACGTCGCCCTATACTTCCCGCAACTCGGCAATGCTCTCACTGAAGAGTGGAACAGTCATCCCTTGGCAACCATCCAAACACTTATTGAGAGCAGGAGCCGAAGGTGACAGGATGTGATCGCATCGCGTGAAGCATATATTCGCTACTGGGGTGTTTATCGGACAATCAATTTGTTTTCGTGAATTGTTGACGTTTCAGAATGGTCAGATACTTTCATGTTATCAGGTGATCTGACTAATTATTGGCCCATGTTGTTTGTTGGCATTGTGTGGCACATGTAAACATATTTTCACATAATATTGTCTTTGGCTATTTCAAGATATTAAAGTGGTGATCCTTAGCAAACTTTTAGTTGTATTGTACAATATTGTATATTACTGTTTTCTTTAATTCTTTTCATAATTAATCAGTGAGTGAATGAGTGAGGTTTTACAATATTCCATCAAAATGTGAGACAACAGCAATGGGTCTCATACACAGTATTCATCGAACCCAGGCCTTCGGCGTGACGAGCGAACACTTAACCACAAAGCTACCCCGCCGTCCCCATAATAATATAGATATCACATATGCAATCATCTTAGTTCACATAGAGTTATTTCGTGACAGTTGCAAGATTTGCAATCTAAACAACAAACAAACAGGTCAATGTACACATTTGTCTGGTACCATTTACATATGTGTAGCTACCAGTAGACTTGACACAGCATTTCAAGCCACCAATGTGTACCCGGCCTTGAATACTTGACCACTGGCCTCTACACTACAATAGAAGCGACAAAAGACGCCACTAAAACATGCTAAAGCAAATCAATTCTTCACCTGAAAAAGCCGCATGACGCCAAAGTTACACAAACCCAAAAACAATCTTGAATACACGTCAGTATAACAATTCCTCTATTGTACACTACAACCGGCCCAAAGTTGAATACATGACACTATATCTCGGCCTCGGGTGAACATTGCAACTAGCTCAGCCTTGAAGACATGGCACTACACCTCGGCATCAGTTGAACACTACAACCAGCCTAGCCTTGAATACAGGACACTATAACCCGGCCTCAGTTGTACACTACAATCAGCTCAGCCTTGAATATATGACACTATAACCCGGCCTCAGTTATACACAACAACCAGCTCAGCCTTGAATACAGGACACTATAACCCGGCCTCAGTTGTACACTACAATCAGCTCAGCCTTGAATATATGACACTATAACTCGGCCTCGTGTGTACACTACAACCAGCCCCGTCTTGAATACATGACACTATAACTTGGCCTCTAGTGTACACTTTTTAAACAGCTCAGCCTTGAATACATGACACTATAACTCATAGTGTACCTCTAGTGTACACTTTTTAACCAGCCCAGCCTTGAATACATGACACTATAACTTGGCCTCGAGTGTACACTTTTTTATTCAGCCCAGCCTTGAATACATGCTGCATTCACCAAAGCTGATGATACTAAAACTAAGAGAACAAGATTTTTATATACCGAAAAGTCTATAAACCTTCTCGCACATATTGAAATAAAGCAAAAAAAATAAACTTTTCATAATCAACAAAAAATATTTATCAAACGACTGTGCGATATCGTAATCAACAACTAAATCCATGCACAGTATTGCAGGCTACACTTGACCTTATTCTTGACGAAGACGATACCATCGATACAGCTACATGTGCATATCTTGGACGTATCAGTGTTGCATGACGAGGCGACTTACATGTAGACCAAGGCCAGGAATCCTGCGAGTAGAGTCAGGGTCAGTGATAGGTCAACACCCAGAAGCTCCATTGTGGTGAATGTGTGGTTGTCTACTGTCCTCGCGGCTGAGTAAATCCGAAGTGTGACGGACCTTCCGCTGACTGTGGCTGTGAAGCCGTCCTGGCTCTGTCGACTGACCTTTAAGGGGTCGTCTCAAAACTTTAACTATGTATGTTATGAAAACACAGTGTAAAGCCTTTGTAATGTGAGGTGAAATAGAAGAGTCCAGACTGAGAATGGCTTCACTAACAAGGTTACCTTGTATGCGGTGAGTGTGTGGTGGCTGGCAGGCTGACAACGCTGAGTAAATCTTGCGCTGTGAATCCGCCTTGGTCCCTGTCGACTGAATTTTAGGGGTCGTCTCAAAACCGTTTTTGTGCATTTTATGTAATACGTTCATCTAAAGTGACGTTTACAAAGATAACATAGCACCTTTTGACGTTTACGTGATTTTGAATGGAACTACTTTTCATGGGGAATCCCTTGTTTACCGCGAACGTGTATTGCATAAGTTTGAAAAATATTCCCGCAATTGGGTCACAACATTCCAATGAAATTGGTAACGTAAATCGCATAAAATGTGTGTGACGTTAAAATTGGCATCCCCTTAATTTAAAAAACCCATAAATTTCATATTGTGCTGGTTTACTGGAGCATGAACCCTTTGTTCACTTGCACGGTTCAAAGAGTGTTCCTGCTCCACCAAACCAACACAATTCGCAATTTATTTCTTAAACTAAATATTAAACATGTATCTTCCTGTGTCAATCATAAGCTGATTGTCATTGTAATATTACAATGAAACGCATTTAAACACGTTTCACACGTACTGTACAGGTTATTACAATCAGACCGTGGGCAAAAAAGACAGCTGAAGAACTTGGTGTTAGTGACATATCAAACAATGCCAGTATGTGAACTGAGTAAGAAATCAGCCTAAACAATGCATCAGACTTAACTCTAAGACTTGAACACATGTCCATTCATCTCCTGTACTGGATTCCACAACTCCATAAACATCCTTACTGAGTGAGCGATATTGCTGGGTCTAGCAAATGTACCAGCAAGTCCCTGTCTCACTTTCTTTATATTCACACAAAGAATTCCAGTCGAATGGAGTTAATACCGTGTGTTTTCCCTTCCTGTTTACATCTTTCATGTTTACAACACTCCTTCATGTTTGTTTTTGCATGGAAGAATTTCTGTAAATTGTTAATACATTTGTATTTCCTGTATTGATTTAAGTGCCTATAGTTTACCCTCTTTTCTATATGGCACTGTTCATCAAACCACATAGGTTGTTGTCCAAAAGTAACGCTTATTCTTGTCTTGCAGAAACATTTCAACGTAGAAAACGTTATCCGATTATCTATATTTAGCTGTCGTTATGTCACTATCAACTAATTCCCCCTACAACTATTCAGTTATGTCACTATCAGCTAATTCCTCAAACAACTATTCAGTTATGTCACTATCAGCTAATTCCTCAAACAACTATTCAGTTATGTCACTATCAACTAATTCCCCCAATAACTATTCAGTTATGTCACTATCAGCTAATTCCTCAAACAACTATTCTGTAATGTCACTATCAGCTAATTCCTCAAACAACTATTCAGTAATGTCACTATCAACTAATTCCCCCAACAACTATTCAGTTATGTCACTATCAGCTAATTCCTCAAACAACTATTCAGTTATGTCACTATCAGCTAATTCCTCAAACAACTATTCAGTTATGTCACTATCAACTAATTCCCCCAATAACTATTCAGTTATGTCACTATCAGCTAATTCCTCAAACAACTATTCAGTAATGTCACTATCAGCTAATTCCTCAAACAACTATTCTGTAATGTCACTATCAACTAATACCCCCAACAACTATTCAGTTATGTCACTATCAGCTAATTCCTCAAACAACTATTCAGTTATGTCACTATCAGCTAATTCCTCAAACAACTATTCAGTTATGTCACTATCAGCTAATTCCTCAAACAACTATTCAGTAATGTCACTATCAGCTAATTCCTCAAACAACTATTCTGTAATGTCACTATCAGCTAATTCCTCAAACAACTATTCAGTTATGTCACTATCAGCTAATTCCTCAAACACCTATTCTGTAATGTCACTATCAGCTAATTCCTCAAACAACTATTCTGTAATGTCACTATCAACTAATTCCTCAAACAACTATTCTGTAATGTCACTATCAACTAATTCCTCAAACAACTATTCTGTAATGTCACTATCAGCTAATTCCTCAAACAACTATTCAGTAATAGAACATCATAACAATTCTCGGACGTTGGTTGTTTCACTTTCAGGAAGATAAATCCTATCATGGGAGTCAGTTGTAAAACATTGGTTGATGGTGCTGATTAAAACGGCTGTGATATATCTTTAATGATACAGTTAAGAGACCAATGTCACTTGAAATGATGAAAAAGTAAACAATACTACATCCTTACACGTAACAGCGGTGTTTAACTACAGACAGTTCAGTGGTGAGGGTAGCAAGACATATATGTTGCAAGTAACAGCGGTGTTTAACTACAGACAGTTCAGTGGTGAGGGTAGCAAGACATATATGTTGCAAGTAACAGCGGTGTTTAACTACAGACAGTTCAGTGGTGAGGGTAGCAAGGCATATGTGTTGCAAGTAACAGCGGTGTTTAACTACAGACAGTTCAGTGGTGAGGGTAGCAAGACATATATGTTGCAAGTAACAGGGGTGTTTAACCACAGGCAGTTCAGTGATATGGGTAGCAAGGTACATGGGTTACAAGTAACAGCAATCTTTGACCACAGTCATTTCAGTGGTGTGGGCACGAAGACATGTGTGTTACAATTAACAGCGGTGCTTAAACGAATGACAAAATCAGGCCCGAGAGAAGGTGTATATGACAAATACTGAAAAAAATAGTCCTAAACTATTGTACATCTAGAGGAACAATAAGGGTTTCGTAATGAATGAACAGAAACCCATAAATCAGTTGAAACATTTAATCATTTGTTTTGAAATTATTTGTATGGAAAAAAAGATGATTCTTCAGCTGCAGCTGCAAAACAAATATTTTTTTTAATTACATTCATGAGCCTATATTGTTTTGGGGGGCAAAACAACACCCATCTTGAACAATGCATGTTTCGTGGCAGACAAGTTCTGTTATTGTTCAACAGATAATTATTTTTTCAAGCATTTTCTGGGACTACTTATTTCTTCCGATAATAGTTACGTTGGCACGATATGATAGTTGAATGTTCTACAGTGTTCCTTCCCTATGACGTACACTTCTGTTCGAAGAAATGTCTTCACCATCAAATAATAAAGCAAGGGTGCTTTGGTTCGTATTAATAAAGCTGACTGTAGCTGTATCATAGCGACACGAGAACCATTCGAGCTCTGTCCAAGTGCGGACGGGATATCTGTCTGAAATCACCGACTTCCTTCCAACTTATAGAACAGAGACAGTCATGTTTCAAGATATTGGACAGTGACAAATACTGGACATTCGTGAGTGCACTGACATATAATAAAGTATATGTTTTATACTGCTGCTGCAACTTATATAACCCACAATCAGACAGAGGGCAAAACAGACAGCTGAAGAACTTGGTGTTAGTGACATATCAAACAATGCCAGTATGTGAACTGAGTAAGACATCAGCTTTAACCATGCATCAGATTTGAATCTGAGACCTGAAGACATATCCGCTTACGACCTGACTTTCCAAGTGCGGACGGGATATTTGTCTAAAAACACCGACTTCCTGCCAACTGCCAACACTATCCCTGATTCTGGAACAGAGACAGTCATGTTTCAAGATATTGGACAGTGACAAATACTGGACATTCGTGAGTGCACTGATATGTAATAAAGGATATGTTATATGCTGCTGCTGACAATGTATTGTCATTCGTGACTGTTATAATTTCGGTTCAAGAATGGATTTTTTATAAAATATGAAAATAGTTAAACATTGCTACAGATTGGTTCATCTGTGCTCATTGTCTATGGGTTCATTCCTGCTTCATGTTCCAAATTCAAGGTTCAAATTCAAAGAGACCTTCAGCTCCAGATCTTTCAGCGTTGCTGTCGCTTCCTCGTGGAACTCACTCCCTATCATACTGCAATCAGCACCAACACGTCTGAGCTTAAAACACATCACTTCCAGTGCTATCCCCTTTGACTCTGCCGTTCTGGTTATAAGCGCTTTCATAGTAAACTGATATCGCCAGTCCTGCAATTTGTGTACGCTTAGAGCATACGCCTGTGTGGTGTGGAAATATAACTTGGTTGACACTCATTTCTGTACCGTCCAGCAATACAGACCTATCAACAAAATCAACATTGACATTATGTCCTTCATCATTGGCTCGTGTAAGAAAATTGTGGAATGACTTGTTTTCATCACGAGTCTTGACATGCCTCACAAGAGGATCATCAGACAAATAAATGTGTGCAAAAGTGCACCATACAAGGCAATCATGAACAGCCTCCACGTCCTCCAATTATGATTGGTAAATATAAGCAATTGAGTGAAGAGCGAGGGTGGAGGGATCTATTGTCTGACATGATAATTCGTGTTAGTTTGTCAATACCCTGAAATTCTTGTTCCATCAAAACAACAACACCAAAAGAATATGAAAGGACGGGTACAGCATAAATATTTATGGCTTTGAGTTTATCGCGACGTTCAGCTCTGAACTCCATCATTCTGGAGTTTGTCCCTAAGCGGCACCTAAGTACGTAAAGGCCTGACCTTCCACTAACTGTTTCCAATGCTACATGTGGTAACCTATGTTAGTATTGACAAAATGATTTGTATTGAAGAAGCAGTCGATTGAGTGTCCGAAGAGGGAAGAGATTCATAAGTTATCAGCCTCACATAATCCTCCCCACATTGATAAACGTCTACCAAATATGTTGGAGGGACGCTTTCCTTGTTTCCTAAGTCTCGTGTCTGTCCAAAATGTTCACCACAGCTCCTATGACGTCAACGTTCGAGTCAACATGGATTCCTGCTAGAGTTCCCTTTACGTTTGGGAACAGATGGGAATGTGATGAGCATAAAGTGGGTGCTGAAGGAGTTCAAAGCAACACTCGTAGATCGTAGCACTCAAGTGCAAGGTCCTTATGGAAGTGCACTTCTTTTAACAGCTTCCCACGTCATACAGTAATTGCACAAATAGTGCGGCATAAAATGCTCCGTTTATAAACTGGCCTTTTGGAAGATCGCCCAAGTGATGACTTTCCCTACATGTCAGAACACAGAGTCCATATCTGTTTACAGCTGATGGGACAGGCTTTGCCTTTGTGAGGTGGTTGGGATGACACAGGCTTCCACTGTTTTGACTGTTGGTTGGACCACTTGGGCTGGAAGTGGTGAAACCAGGTTTCATCCACAGTCACATATCGTTGCAAGAACCTTTCTGGGTCAGCTTCAAACAGAGCTAGAATAACACAAGACATGTTGTGTCTGGTGCGTTTTTGATCAGATGTCAGAACGTTTGGAAATGTTGATTCATTTATTTGTCTGATGATCCTCTGTGATAATGAAATGTACGTTCTACCTGGAAATGCCAACTGAACTGGCAATATGATTGCTCAGTCATTCGCCGGTTAGTCATCACTGTCTCGTGGAATCTCTGGATTATTTCTGGTATTGCTGTCGTAAATGGCCTTCCAGGACGGGGTCGTCTTCAAGGCACTTCCTTCCACGCCTAAACTCTGTTTTGAACTCATATCTTCGTGGATGGCTTTTGGTATTAAGCTGTTTTTCAGCAAGTACTTGGTCACTGCAAGTTCCCCAAGTGTGTTCGTTTTCCAAAGGTCACAAAACCCCGCTTATTTACTTACTTTTATCAACCTAACAATTTGTTCAACTGACTCACGTGTTTGTGGATATACCTATATGACATCATATACTGAACAGCATTGAAAACGCACCACCATGAAAATGGATGTATTTTATCCGGGCTTATGTCATATGAAAATATATAATTGAATGAGTAATATACGACGTTCTGGATGAAGCACGCGGCACGTGTTTGGGGGGGGGGGGGGGGGGGGGGCTGGGTCTCATGGTGTGGGGCGGCATCAATCATAACCATCGAACAGAGCTCCATGTTTGTCGTGGAAGAGTTAATGCCCTTTACTACAGGAATAACATATTGGCAAATCACGTCATCCCATTCTTTCATCAGCACCAGGATATGCACACCTTCCAGCAAGATAATGCAAGAGGCACGCGGCACGTGTTTCAAAACAGTATCTAGCCTAATGTGCCCCTGCTTCCATGGCCAGCCCTGTCACCCGATCTATCGCCAATTGAACATCTATGGGATTACCTGGGTCAACGCCTCTCACGTAGTCCGCAAGTACGGAACCTGAGAGAACTTGAAGATACACTACGTCAAGAGTGGAATGCTATCCCACAGAACACTATTCGCATACTTATTAGATCAGTGAAAAGACGTTGCATCGCCTGTGTTGCTGCCAATTGCGGACATACCAGATATTGACTTTTCATTTTAACCCTATGTGTCTTCCTCACACTGATGACGTAAATGTAATTACTGTGTTCGTATTCCTGTTTCCTTTGTCGTCTTTCTTAATAATCCCTCTATGTCTGTTCTAATTAAAATCGATCATTGCTCAAGTTGTTTTTGTAATATTTCAAGATTTATTGCTGGTGCGTTTTCAATGCTGTTCAGTATATAATGACAAACGATTTCACTATCAGGCAATGTTTTTCTATGTGAGGCTCAGAACTTATCAATCATCCCCTAAAGAAAATTAGGCCCATTGCCATCCACCTCGGAGCTTCACCGAGATACTTAATACGAAGGCAGCTAAATGGGTATACCCATGTGAAGGCACGTTTTCTTGAGTGTGTGTGTTCCCCCTTTTTCCCCTGCAATACATGCACCATCATGACCACTACTTGTGCAGAAATAATAACCTGCCAAAAATGTCCAATCATTGTGTGTTATTTATGATAGTTGAATGGTTAAAGTGATTACATAGTTTATTATGTGCTGGCAGAAATATTGTCGCATTCGTCATTGTTTGGACGGGCGTGGTGCCAACAGACCAAAGATCAGAACCTGGGCGAATGAGGCATTTGAACTCTAAAACCTATCAGAGGTAAGGAACGCAACTCTTCATAACAAATTGCAGTGGTAACCAATGTCCCAAATTGAGGTGCCAAAACGGTGTGTACACGATCGAGCCTGGACCCGTCAAACAAATGGTTAATGAGGTCTTAAACCTTGTCATCGGCATACAATGATACACGCGGCTACGGGCTTTCCTCCCACAGTCAGATGATATATGGGCCGCCTCCGTTGTGTAGTTCCCGTGGAGTGGAGTGGAGTCATGATTATAATGTACCTCATTTGAACATCCGTCTTAAACTGCGGCATGACATGACAGTGTGCTAGTGCTATGAAACCGGCATGAATATGGACTAGTACAAGCATACACACACACGCATGCGTGTCGCTACATAGAGGTGGATCCATCTTGAACGCAAAGTAAATCCCATCTCACTTCACATGAACTTGTACACAGACTTTACACTGTTTTCATAACATACATAGTTAAAGGTTTGAGACGACCCCTTAAAGGTCGGTCGACAGAGCCAGGACGGCTTCACAGCCAGCGGAAGGTCGGTCTGACTTCGGATTTACTCAGCCGTGAGGACTGTTGTCAACCTGCTAGCCACCACATATTCACCGCAATGGAGCTTCTGGGTGTTGATCTAACACTGCCCCTGACTCTACTCACAGGATTCCTGGCCTTGGTCTACATGTAAGTGAAGCCATTTCCTTCTGGACTGATCTATCGAGAACAGCACTTACAGTATGATTTGTTTACGTTGTTATTGATTGCCCTTGTATGTTGGTAGTGGTTCTTTGACATTTGAAGTAAGAAAGATGTTTAACAAACTAGTATGAAGCTGTTATTAAAGTCTGTACTCAGTAGTGTATAACATATGCGATCGGTGTGGCATAAGGATAGGGAAACAGTGTATGGACCTTTCTGTTTATAGAAATCTTGTTCGCTCTGTTTACTTTTGCGATAGTGGCTTGGTGAGTGTAGCACATAGCGGGTACATGTGCACTGGAGGCAAGGTTGTAGTAACATGTGTTCATTAGAGTGCTGTGGTACAAAGCGATCTAAGCGCTAAGGTTACCGTAACTTACCCATCTTAACACAGACAGTACGACAGTCGTACCGCTAAGGTTGTTTGTACAACGCCACCCGGGAGATAGGCCGGAGTGTCCAGGTTGGCCCGGGTACATGTGCACCGGAGGCAAGGTTAAAGTAACATGTATTCATTACAGTGCTGTGGTACAAAGCGATCTTAACACAGACAGTACGACAGTCGTACCGCTGAGGTTGTTTGCACAACGCCACCCGGGAGATAGGCCGGAGTGTCCAGGTTGGCCCGGGTACATGTGCACTGGAGGCAAGCTTAAAGTAACATGTATTCATTACAGTGCTGTGGGACAAAGCGATCTTAGCACTAAGGTTATCGTAACTCACACACCTTAACCCAGACAGTACGACAGTCACCCAGGTGATAGGCCGAAGTGTCCAGGTTGGCCCGGGTACAATGTACACTAGACGCCAGGTTATAAGTGTTTATGAGTCATGCAGTCGTATAGCGAGATAACCCTAGGAGCCCCGACACACTTTTACATGTCGTCCTCAATATACATGAGATCATATTGTAATAATACCAAGACTGTGTGCGTAACAAGCGGGGTTCACGTAGGGTGACGGGACTTTGGTTTTGTAGCTTGAATCGCAAGTTAAAACACATCTGTGACGTCATCCTATTGTTTGAACGCTCCATTATTTTTCAGGAATGGAGAGTTGTTTGTCAACTGTACATTATCTTGAACTAGCATTTGATTTATTTCCACTTGGAATAGACGGAACTATGTTTTACATTTATTGACAAGTGAATAATTTCATATTTTTTTCCGAAAACATGTGTCGCAAGCGGGATTGTAAAATAAACTATTAAATATTTTCATAATTTTGCATAATGCTCTAAAGCTAAAAAAAGTATGAAAAACGTTTGTGTTCGAGCGGGTTACATACAACAATGTTCATATTTACAGCAATTTGATAAACCTTTGACGAGAAAAAACACATAAGGTAATATATAAATCTTTGTTCGGGGCTCTTTATTTCCTATTATTCCCGTCAGCATGTATTGACAATGTCCAAGCGATTGATAAATACTAGTTTAGGAAGAGCCGTGAACCATGCATTGTAAATGTCAGCTCGCGACGGAGCTTGGCGCACGTGTAACAGCGGCAGAGAACGCATTCCTCGTGACTCACGCAGCATAAATACAGACAACAAAGAGTTCTGGTTTATTTTTCAAATATTTTCCACAACATAATATTAAAGTGTAAAAGTAGGGATGTGTTTTAAGTCGGTGAATATCCTCGTAAATCTCCATTCCTAAAGAATAATGGGCCTCAGCTCCTGCGGGGCCCCCGCTCCATTTGTTTTCAATGAGTGAGTGAGTTACTCGGACATTCCCCTCTACATCATCCAGCGTGCATGTGTGCGCGCGTGTGTGTGATATTGAAACTTTACTCTCACACTGAGTCCACTGTCAGCTACACATCTGCCAATGGTGCCGGGCAAGTGTGTATATTAACTTGTTTTTTCATAGTATTTAGATTGCAAGCCTTGCAACTGTAACTAAATAACTTTATGTGAACTAAGATTATTGCATTTGTGACATCTATATTATTATGTGGACGGCGGGGTGGCTTAGTGGTTAAAGCGTTTGCAGGGCGTGGGAAGGACACTCCGGCGCATGCCACTTTCGTAGCAGCGATGTCCTGAAAGCGGTGACGATCTTTACGGCGTTGGCACAAGCAAAACCTTTGAGGATTCGAACATGGTGGAGATCGGAAATGGGTTTAAAATACCCCGGGACACCGTGGCACACGCTAATTTCGTAGCAGCAATGTCCGCAAGCGGTGACTATCTTTTGACGGCGTTGGCACAAGCAAACCATTTGAGGATTCGAATATTGACGAGGTCGGAAATGGGTTAAGAAGACCCAAGGACGCTCCTGCACATGCCAATTTCGTAGCGGCGATGTCCTTCGGGAGGTGCCTATGTTTTGACGGCCTTGGTACAAATAAACCATTGGAGAAATCGAATATGGACCAGGTCTGAAATGGGTTAAGATCACACAAGGACGCTCCTGCATATGCTAATTTCGTAGCGGCGATGTCCTGCGAGCGATGCCTAACTTTTAACGGCGTTGGTACAAGCAAACCATTTGAGGATTCGAATATTGACGAGGTCGGAAATGGGTTAAGAAGACCCAAGGACGCTCCTGCACATGCCAATTTCGTAGCGGCGATGTCCTTCGGGAGGTGCCTATGTTTTGACGGCCTTGGTACAAATAAACCATTGGGGGAATCGAATATGGACCAGGTCTGAAATGGGTTAAGATCACACAAGGACGCTCCTGCACATGCTAATTTCGTAGCGGCGATGTCCTGCGAGCGATGCCTAACTTTTAACGGCGTTGGTACAAGCAAACCATTTGAGGTCGGAAATGGGACACGCCGGCACACGCCAATGAACATGAACAATAATAATAAACAAAGAGGGACTTTTCCTGCATAACAATGAAATCACACATGACATTTATTGGTTTAAATATGTACCTTGTAAGACTATTCAACATGTTTTAAAAAGTTTCGATTTATTAGATCTTTTAAACCTCTGATAATGCGTTCGAATCCAAAACAACAAACTCACTTAGTAAGTGTTGTAGTCGAGTTTCTCTACAGCCAGCTCCATTTTATCCGGAGTTGATTGGAAGCCTGTGATGTATTCCACATTCCAATCAGAACATTGTTGATGTCAAAAGTCTGATGCTGATCCTTCATGTTTTCTCCAGATATGGAAAATGGCGGTTCCGCTTGCTGAAAGACGCTGGTTTTCCCGGTCCGGAACCAGATATCTACCTCGGGGATCTTCGGCGCGCTATGAGAGATGTAGGCAATTAGACGCTGACACTGCTCTTCGGTCTAGCGACCATTTCAAGTCCAGGTCTAGTCGTTGTAAAAACTAATGCCATGTGTGAAAGTGAGACATTTTATGTGTGTAATTCGGACTTTTATAATAGGTCATCAACGTGTCGTCCATTTCACCGGTTTCAATATAAACATTTGTCTTGAGGCAGCTGTAGATAGCCCGTCCACATTTCATGTGGAGGGTACGAAAACACACAGCCAGACAACATACGACTTGCAAACCTTGATATCCCAAGTGAGTGTCCCTAAACAGGTTATCATCAGCACACTCAATTCCAAACTCGTGACAATGTCCGCCTAACTTGACGGTTTTACAGCCAGATCGCAAACAAGCAGAAAATCATACTCTTCATAAGGAATGTACTTCAATGTGCCTAATGCCGTTACAGACTGAATACGTATTGATCAGTGCAGCATCTCGATGTCATTTCCTACGAATGAGTAAACCATATTGTTAAACTTATATACACTGATATTTGAACATTTGCATAAGACGTTCATTAGTGTGTGTGTGTGTGTGTGTACATTGTTCACAAGCATTCACTGCACTTACCCATTCAGTAGATTGGTCCATTGACGTTGATAGCAAACTATTGTTTATTAGTGTAAAAGACCGCCTCCGTGGTCTAATGGTAGAGCGTCCGCCCGGAGAGCGGAAGGTCCGGGGTTCTATCCCCAGCCGCGTCATACCAAAAGACTTTAAAAGATGGTACATGTTGTTACCCTGTCTGGCGCTCGGCATTAAGGGCTAAAACAAGGACTGGTCGGCTCGGAGTCAGTATACTGTGTCTGAGTGGGGTATTCATGTTAAACTGCGGCCTGGTATCTCAGTGTGCTAGCACTATAAATCGGCATCAGTCCGGACTAGTACAAGCAGCCACACACACACATACACGTGCATGCACGTCGCTATATAAGTGCAATAGTCTTGGACGCGACGTTAAACCCCATTTCACCTCACCTCACCTATAAGTGTAAAAGCATTGGTCAATTGATGGAAAATTAACGTGTTTAGTTTTATTATGCATATACGAAGTTGACGGGTGACAAAGTAGACACAATTTATGGATAACAACTTCATTATGTTACTGTAATAGCGACGTTTCGGTACAGATCACCGTTGTCAAACTTTAAACGTCGCTATTACAGTAAAGTACAGTAAAGTACAGAAATGTTGTCCATACTTTGAGTCTACTGTGATGTACATTCTTGTTTATAGACGGTTCATTGCCATTGTTATATTGTCATCTAAACATATGTTTCAGGGTTTAGATCTTGAGAACAAGCTTGGCAAGAAGTATGGAGACGTATTTGGGTATTATATCATTTGTTTGACTAACACTGTATATGAACTGACTGTATATAAATTCGTCAACTAGAATCTACAGTTCCTCTTTGTTTTTTCCATTGTGTATAGAGGTGGCATTGATATTATAGTGGTGGGCAGTCAGCTGTATAGTCCATGGGACATAAAAATGTAATGGTAATCAATACTTCTTCTTTCATTCTAGTTATTGATCATTGCCACAGGTTTTAATATATAATGAGGGTTCTGTAGTCCATTCACATCATTTTCGCAGCTATTTTGACCATGACGCCAAAATGAATCTGTTTCGGTAGATAATCAAACTGGTTCTTCTCGTTATAAACTTCCTTAAAAGAGGTTTAAATTGGTAGATACTAAGTCAAATGACATGGCATTGATGATTATTTCAGAGTGTGGTTGGGAGGCTTTCCTATGGTGAATGTGTTTGACGTCGACATCATTAAGGAGGTTCTGATAAAAGACTTCAAGAACTTCACTGACAGACTGGTAAGTGGCAGACATTCGGGGCCAAATTCCAAAACAAATTGAAAAGGTCCAAGGGCAACTTTGTATACGACCAATTTAAATATAGAAGATTTTACATAACAGATAATGACTTGTTCGGCATATACAGCAACTAACTTTGGCTATTCAAGAAGAGCATCAGCTTAAAAATAAACGAGAAGAAAGGAATAATTATGCAATGTGTTAAAGACTTTACGCGGACTTCCAAATTCCTTTTTTTTCTATTTGATGGATGCTCCTCGGGTAAGGGTAAGTGAGTGAGCTGGTTTAACGCCGTTTTGAACAGTATGTCAGCCACACCAGGGCGTGTCAGATTGATGGGGAGAAAAGACCAGAGTGATGCAGACGTTTACCTCTTAGGTGAAACCCAAGAGTCTGGCGCTGACCTAGAATCATGATCAGTGTGTACCGGGAATCGAACTCACAATGATAGGTTTCTTTCCACCCGTGCCACAGGCAACAAGGTAATACTTGTTCATGTGCCAGGTTGTAGCTACCTGTAGTCTATAAATAAATTATATATTTTTTATATTTCCAGGTTTTTGAACTGAATGACTTCCCCTTCTCCACCAATCTTTTCAATTCGAGGGGGGAAACATGGAGGAGACTACGAAACATCATAAGCCCAACCTTCAGCGGTGTCAAGCTCAGACGGGTACGTCACAACGAGTCACTAGTTTATGTATCAGTTGATGACACAAGGTCAAGAACTGTCAAAAGTGTCACACTTACTGGCGAGGATATTCAACGAACGCTTTCAGTAACGACTGATTTCTGAATAGGGATGTGCAAGGCGAGTGAAACTTGATCCAGTTTTGTCACGGTTGAGGCGAGATGAAATGCGCCGTCAATCTTTAATTAGACAACAGTCAACGGTGCTATACTTTGTGACACATTTATCGCAGCGGTACACAGATCCAGTGTCCGGGCACTTACTGTTTATTTTCTTGATTTAAAAGTATTCAAGAAAAATGTTGATATCGTTTGACTGATGTTTCAAAGCATGTGTGTTTTATAGCGTCCATACACTTGTACTGCACATCATAATTTTATGTCAGTGTGTTGAACTGTGGAATTCAAGAAAACAGTTAAATAAGTACTTATATATTATTACAACAGTTGCAAGGATTCTGTATTTGTGGAAACATATGATTTACCACAGGTATTACCACCCAAGAACTGATGCTGGGTCTGGTGCTAAGCCTAAACACATAACCCGGCCCACCATCATAAGTTTCCGGCACGCCCAAACGATGCAACGCTGCACAGCAAATAGGGGTGTCTTAGACGACAAAACTACCCGTGCCCCTATCAAAACATATCTTAGACTCATTCACCATGCAATGACTTAAGTTCCAAATCCCGAACTTACCTTAGCCTAAAGGATGTTTCTGTAACTAAGTCTGTTTGGAATCCTTCAGCTTGCACTACAGCTGTGTCTGTTTCATTGTTATGTGTGAAGCTAAATTCCATAGTGCGTAAAATTCGTCTTTATAGTCTGACTGTGTAAGGCTGTATGCGTAATACGATGGACTTTTGCGTTGGGTTTACAGTTTAAATCTATTTTGTGTCAGATGTGTGAGGGACTTAACACATGTGCTGGAAAACTAACGGAGAATCTTGCTGCCGTTGCTGAGTCAGGAGAGACTGTAGTCGTGAAAAAGTAAGACATTAATCTGTACGCCGCAAGTACAGATCCTACGCAATGTTTTAATCATCCACGCAACATGATTTGAATTCATTAATAAACGACATCCCCACTTCTGTGTTTTACTACGATCTGTGAAACATATTAAAGAGTTAATGTCTCAATCACTACATTCTGCCTATTAACATTAAAAGTTTAGTTGCCTCATAAATACCATTCGATGTGTCTTTTTACGACATTGACAGAAGTTTTTACTTTGTAAACATCGCATTGGCGTAAAATTGTAAATGAATGTCTTACGCCAAACAGAAAGTGATAACGTCCACTGTATCTTATTCGGTTATAATCAACTCGTTTACACGGACAGCCGTGCACACTAACATCTTCACGAAAGAGAATTCTAAGACGACGTCTGTACTTGTTCTGTCAATCAAAATTTATCTATCGGTAAAATTGTTGCTTACAATGAGTCTGATAAAACACATCATGGTGTTATGGATTGGGAGAAGGAAAAACCGCCCCGGATGTATCAAACAAAACTTAAAAGTGACAACTGCCCCGTTATTAGTTAAAACTCTACCTTGTTAAACGAAATCCAAGAAATTGATGCTTTCCTTCCGCGCACCCTTTCGAATCCGGAAATGAATTATTCTTCCCACGTCGGTGCCATTTCATCTCACGTCACGTCACCACAAACCGTCGATTCACGTTAATATCCCACAGAGCATCCAACTCGAAGACCCCTCCACTTCATGGCTTGCCGTTGCTGTAGTCTGCTGACATTAACGGTGATAACATTACTAAGGCGGGGGGGGGGGGGGGGGGGGGGGGGGATGGGTTAGGGGCGTTATGTTGTAGGCAGTAAAATATGTGAGAGAGGATTTTGATATAAGGGACCCCTTCATTTTACAAATGCTGAATCCGCCCTTGCATTAGTTTCAATTTTTACAACGGAAGTCCCACACCAGTCAGAAAAACATGACTCCGGTTATTTCACGTGTTCCACAATGCTCAGTCCCACAATGCGCTCGTGGAATGTTTAGTGTCATGTGACTAAACTGAATCAAATCTGAAAGCAAATGTCATCTGTGTACTGAGAAACACTACGTGGAATGATCACGGCTATGTGAAGTTTTGGGGAAAGACATCCCATGGACACCAATTGTGCTCCCCTTCTTCCGGACCTGTTTCTTTAAGCATATGAATCGGAATGTCTGCTAAATGCAGATTCTATTGTAAGCCCATTCAGTTAAGAACGGTATAAGTAAGGGAATAATATCTCAGTTATGATATCTTTCATCGAACAGAAGATATTCAGAACTCAAGACAGTGATCAAGTCCGATGTATACAGGGTCAGTTTGACACAACTGCTAGTGGCTATCTGTTTTTATCAATAGTCATGTTCAAATATATACACACAAAGGTAAGCATGCAGGCATAAGCGTGACATAATGCCATGCTTCTTAATTTCGTTATTGATATATCCAATTTATTTAGGATATAATCAACGAACACAAAACGTATTTCTCGCTGTTGTTATTTCGTACAATAACAAAAGTGGAGCACCACAACTAAAGGTCTTTGTTTTTTGGCTGGTGACGCCTATAATTTACAACTAAAGTTTGAAGAATTTTCAAAATATGTTGATATTTAACGTCGATGATTTCATGCCAATTGAATTAATTCATTTTTGAAATCGCTACACTTAAATGTACTTGTAAACAAAAAACGAGAGAATTTTAATGAATGTTATTTCTACACAGGAAATGTCCTTAAAAAACGATAAAGGACAAGGGGGTACAATGGCCAGATTTGACCTGATAGAAGTGTCAAATTTAAAACACTGGCATGAAATGTATCAGAAATGTTAAGAAATGTTTGATCATTTATCAAGAAACGACCTTTGACCTTCGAGTACCCATATGGCCTCATTGTTTCATATCTCTCTGAACTACGAGGCCTTTAAAGCTGAAACTTTGTAACAATGATCCAAGCTGCGGTGTCTCAATCATAAAACGTTAACGTCAGAGAATATTAGTCTCCATTATCTGCCGAAGCACATTTCAATGAGGCAAAATAAATGAATGGATCACTGAAAATCATAACACCCGGTGTTGGTGAAAAGGTAAAGCGTGTCGTACCCCACAGGTAAAACAGGTGTTTGTTTCTTGCCTGACACGCTCGTATAATTTCCATCCGATTTTAAACATGACCTGATATATTTCCTCATAATTCAGGTGAGCTGCAGAGCCGTATTGCTCTATTTTGCTGTCTTACATTAACAATTTACTTCTGACACGATAAAATACATATGTTTATACAATTTTTGTATACATCTGTCAAGAAAACCAGCATGGGTCAAAGACTTACTCGTTTCCTGAAAACCTCTAATTTCTACTAAAACAAACTGATTTCATTAATAACTTTTATAATGGTTTTACTGTGCAATGCACCATAATACACTCTCTACCAACTTGTCCCCTTAATGCTATTAACCACATGTATAATAATGTATCTAGACTTACAATATCAAATGTAAAATATTATTATCAGTTTGTGTGACTACAGATTCAGCCATTTGTACGCGTTTAGCGTTTGCAAGCACATACGCACACGCACACGCACACGCACACACACACACACACACACACACACACACACACTCCACATACATTTGATAGTCGATAATGCTCAGCAAGTATTGTACTATTATTTGTGTTGAACAATTGAGGGAGATTTTCATTCGTCTTCCATGTCTTCCACAAATGATAGAACAACCAATTTCGCAACCCTGACTTTCGAGAACTTGTCGACTCGCCTCACGCAGCCGTTTGGCTAAGGGTCACTATTTCAACCACTTCAGTACCACGTATGTCATTGTGTACATTGCTGTTTCAGATACTTTGGTGCTTTTACCATGGACTCCATCGCCAGCACTGCTTTTGGCATCGACACCGACTCCCAAAATGGCACTGAGAGCGGTTTTCTGAAAGCAGCCAAGAACATATTTGATAATAATGTTATCGGAAACCCCATCCTGTTCATCGCATGTGAGTTTTCGAAAATAATTGCACTGAAGACATATTTTGCCTAATTGATTTAACAAGTAAGTGAGTGAGTATGGTTTTACACTGCTTTTAGCAATATTCCAGCAATATCACGGTGGGGGACACCAAAAATTGGCTTCAAACATTGTACCCATGTCGGGATTCGAACCCGGATCGTCGAAGTGACGAGTGAACGCTTCAGCAACTAGGCTACACGACAGCCCCTTCATTTAACGTTCAAGAAAATCCCAATTTAATTTTAAGTAGTAGAATTGTAGTTTGCCTGGCATTGTATACTTCTACAATGTCTACGACCATGTTCGGCTGTTATTTCCTATTTAGCTGAAACCAATGCTTTAACTGACATAGTATTCGTAGTCACACAGTTTTTCACTCAATTTCAGTGGTTTTCCCTTGTTTACAACCGGTACTTGCAAAACTAGGGTTTTCAACTTTACCGCGCTCATCCAAGGCATTTTTTGAGAACAGTGTGAAAGATATCATCAAACAAAGGAGGGAAGAACCAGAGGCTGATCGACGGGTAGGTAGACATGAACCCATCTACTTCCGGAAATCCGATGTGAATATGATACACTACTAATGCTGAGACATCCTAATCATCTATTCATGAGCAATTCTGAGAAGATACATTTCACATTCTGAAGACTTGTGGCAATTTTATCCTATTTGTCAGGAAACGAACAGTCAGCTTTAATATTTCCCAACTTTGGAACACCTGACCTATACAACGCAGAAAACTCATGTAAAATTAGCATAGTATTGTTTACATTTGTATGAACTACGGAAAAAATAAACATTTTGCTTAGCTGTAAGTAAGGGGAAACTCGTGTTCAAAACGGCGACTTGAGACGAGGGCGAAAATATAATTAAGATATTTTGGGTTTTTTACATTTGGAAATTGGGACATAAAGATACTGCCGTTATCAAATAACGCTCGGATTCGCATTTAATTGTTGTCACAGAGAGTACCATTTTCATGCGACTGTGGCTTTATGTCCATCTAACGTACTGGTCATCCTTCATACGTTACTTACAATGGCAACGCAGTTGCTGACTTTCCTTCTTCATCCCTTACAGCGGAGGGGGGACTTCCTCCAGCTGCTGCTGAACGCTGAGAATGACGCCAAGCAAGACGGAAACACTGACCAATCACATAAGAGTATGTACATGGCCTTGATCGTCACGAATCTGTATATTTTTGGCGTGTTAAGGTGTAGGGATAACTAACAACTAGGTCCAGTTATTGTTAAAAATGTTTTGTGAACAATACAGAATGGTGAATGCATTGCAAGTTAGTGATAGCTAGTTCAGATCCAAGTATGTCATGTGTATCAACTAATATTTTGAATTAGAAGGAAATAATATGAATGCTGTGAAAAGGCGAACTCTGGAATGGAATCCGGGTCATGTAGTATTTTTCAAGTGCCCTGTGTGGAAAGAGACACACCATTCCTTTTGGTCTATTTCTTACCTTTGCTTGGATGTGTTGTTTTTTACCTGATAACACCTTATGAACATGGCTCACCACTTCCAGTCGGAGTCTAAACAACAATCTGCAAGTACTTGATCGATGCACGTTCCGCAAGACTGTCCATGTTCCAAGGTTACAAACCCCTACGTATTCCACTGACGTGCCACAGGGAAACCAGTTCCTCATTTGACTCAAGCGTTTGTGGATATACCTCCATGACATCATATGATGTCACTATTACACAATTCTTTCTACGCTTGGTTCAGAACTAACAAATCAACCCTCGTATGCCTGTTTACATAGGCGGTGGTGCATTTAATGTGTACCTCATATATGAACTATTGGCATTTACTTATTGTTAATCTGCTGAATTGAAAGTGCATGTTTTAGGTTGTTTCAATATGTACTGCCGTCTGTTCAGAATTATATTTATGTCCTTACGGCTTTTATTTCTTACACCTTTTTCTAGAAATGTCAACCGATGAAGTTATTGGCCAAGCATTCGTCTTCTTTCTGGCCGGATACGAAACTACGGCGAGCACCCTCCAGTTCCTTGCATACGTCCTGGCAACTCACCCCGACATTCAGCAGAAGCTGTCTGAAGAGATAGATTCAGTCCTTGGGGATGTAAGTCTCGCTTATGTGTGTTATGTCATCATTTCTTGCCTTTATGTTATCATCAGTTAACCGTCAAGATAAAATATCCAAATGAAATTTGGAAGTAGAATGTTCAATATGGCCTGTAAGTAATGAAGGTTTGAAACTACCTGGTAGAAAGGTCATGGGCATCACAAACTGACAAGGGCTCCAAACAGATGAACTTAATAGACTGATATTACCCAGATACTTCAATGCTTACTCTATATTTTTCAGAAAGACCCGGACTATGACAGCATCCATGAATTGGTGTACATGGATCTCGTGGTCACAGAGACGCTGAGACTGTACCCAATTGTCCCGGAGTAAGTTGTTCCCTGCTTTGCCGTTCGAATTCGCTAAAACCACAGTTTCTTCCGACAAAATATGATATATCCAGAGTGAAATATAATAACTTTTAACTCGTGTCTTGTAGTAATGCTGGCGTTCTTTAAGAAAGTTTTCAGTTGTGAATCAAAAATATGTGATGTTGATCTTTTACTATGTGCAGTGCCACATCTCAAACCATCCTCGCCTTTACTATGTTCAGTGCCACATCTCAAACCATGCACGCCTTTACTATGTTCAGTGCCCCATCTCAAACCATGCACGCCTTTACTATGTTCAGTGCCCCATCCCAAACCATGCTCGCCTTTACTATGCTCAGTACTCGATCTCAAACCATGCACGCCTTTACTATGTTCAGTACTCGATCTCAAACCATGCTCGCCTTCACTATGTTCAGTGCCACATCTCAAACCATGCTCGCCTATACTATGTTCAGTGCCCCATCTCAAACCATGCTCGCCTTTACTATGTTCAGTGCCCCATCTCAAACCATGCTCGCCTTTACTATGTTCAGTGCCCCATCTCAAACCATGCTCGCCTTTACTTTGTTCAGTGCCCCATCTTAAACCATGCTCGCCTTTACTATGCTCAGTACTCGATCTCAAACCATGCACGCCTTTACTATGTTCAGTACTCGATCTCAAACCATGCTCGCCTTTACTATGTGCAGTGCTCCATCCCAAACCATGCTCGCCTTTACTATGTGCAGTGCCCCATCTCAAACCATGCTCGCCTTTACTATGTGCAGTGCCCCATCTCAAACCATGCTCGCCTTTACTATGTGCAGTGCCCCATCTCAAACCATGCTCGCCTTTACTATGTTCAGTGCCCCATCTCAAACCATGCTCGCCTTTACTATGTTCAGTGTTCCATCTCAAACCATTCTCGCCTTTACTCTGTTCAGTGCTCCATCTCAAACCATGCTCGCCTTTACTATGTGCAGTGCCCCATCTCAAACCATGCTCGCCTTTACTATGTGCAGTGCCCCATCTCAAACCATGCTCGCCTTTACTATGTGCAGTGCCCCATCTCAAACCATGCTCGCCTTTACTATGTTCAGTGCCCCATCTCAAACCATGCTCGCCTTTACTATGTTCAGTGTTCCATCTCAAACCATTCTCGCCTTTACTCTGTTCAGTGCTCCATCTCAAACCATGCTCGCCTTTACTATGTTCAGTGCCCCATCTCAAACCATGCTCGCCTTTACTATGTTCAGTGCCCCATCTCAAACCATGCTCGCCTTTACTATGTTCAGTGTTCCATCTCAAACCATTCTCGCCTTTACTCTGTTCAGTGCTCCATCTCAAACCATGCTCGCCTTTACTATGTGCAGTGCCCCATCTCAAACCATGCTCGCCTTTACTATGTGCAGTGCCCCATCTCAAACCATGCTCGCCTTTACTATGTGCAGTGCCCCATCTCAAACCATGCTCGCCTTTACTATGTTCAGTGCCCCATCTCAAACCATGCTCGCCTTTACTATGTTCAGTGTTCCATCTCAAACCATTCTCGCCTTTACTCTGTTCAGTGCTCCATCTCAAACCATGCTCGCCTTTACTATGTTCAGTGCCCCATCTCAAACCATGCTCGCCTTTACTATGTTCAGTGCCCCATCTCAAACCATGCTCGCCTTTACTATGTTCAGTGCCCCATCTCAAACCATGCTCGCCTTTACTATGTTCAGTGCCCCATCCCAAACCATGCTCGCCTTTACTATGTTCAGTGCCCCATCTCAAACCATGCTCGCCTTTACTATGTTCAGTGCCCCATCCCAAACCATGCTCGCCTTTACTATGTTCAGTGCCCCATCTCAAACCATGCATGCCTTTACTATGTTCAGTGCCCCATCTCAAACCATGCTCGCCTTTACTATGTTCAGTGTTCCATCCCAAACCATTCTCGCCTTTACTCTGTTCAGTGCTCCATCTCAAACCATGCTCGCCTTTACTATGTTCAGTGCCCCATCTCAAACCATGCTCGCCTTTACTATGTTCAGTGCCCCATCTCAAACCATGCTCGCCTTTACTATGTTCAGTGCCCCATCTCAAACCATGCTCGCCTTTACTATGTTCAGTGCCCCATCCCAAACCATGCTCGCCTTTACTATGTTCAGTGCCCCATCTCAAACCATGCTCGCCTTTACTATGTTCAGTGCCCCATCTCAAACCATGCTCGCCTTTACTATGTTCAGTGTTCCATCCCAAACCATTCTCGCCTTTACTCTGTTCAGTGCTCCATCTCAAACCATGCTCGCCTTTACTATGTTCAGTGCCCCATCTCAAACCATGCTCGCCTTTACTATGTTCAGTGCCCCATCTCAAACCATGCACGCCTTTACTATGTTCAGTGCTCCATCTCAAACCATGCTCGCCTTTACTATGTTCAGTGTTCCATCCCAAACCATTCTCGCCTTTACTCTGTTCAGTGCTCCATCTCAAACCATGCTCGCCTTTACTATGTTCAGTGCCCCATCTCAAACCATGCTCGCCTTTACTATGTTCAGTGCCCCATCTCAAACCATGCTCGCCTTTACTATGTTCAGTGCTCCATCTCAAACCATGCTCGCCTTTACTATGTTCAGTGCCCCATCTCAAACCATGCTCGCCTTTACTATGTTCAGTGCTCCATCTCACACCATTCTCCCCAGAATCACCAATTTCTGATATGTCTATTGTGTTTGCAGTGTGGATCGCTACGTGTCTGAAACAACAACGATCAAAGGATGGACGTTTCCAAAGGGTGTCTACATCAACATCCCCGTTGTCAAAATGCACAGGAACCCTGACATTTATCCAGAACCCTTGAAGTTCAAACCTGAAAGGTTTCACCTTTATTAGCTCTACAGGAAATTATAAACAGCAAATAATATCTACATCTCGCGATCTTTTACATTTTGTTAAAAGTTGGTTGGTATGACCATGATAGGTGCAGAGTTTCAAAGTAATGCCAAGTGCATTCAAAACTTGCGCTCGTCGTCAAAACAAACTTCCCTTCGAGCGCGAGGCAAAAAGGTAATCAAACCAACCGTCAACACGATTCCGGGATCCACTTCCACAAAGCGATCTTAGCGCTAAGATGATCGTAACTCCCATACTTTAACATTGGCTTACAATAGTCGCAGCGCTAAGATCGCTTTGTGCAAGTGGGCCCAGGACTGTGAGACACAACTTACTGGATCACGATTTTACCTATGGCCAACATGAAGCTTACAATCTTACGTTTTTCCCATTTAGATGTGTACATTATATAAGGGTAACGCTATTTTTCAGGGCATTATTATTTGCAGAAGCCCGAGGTCTTCCATTAACTGCCTGACGAAGGAGGGCAGTTGAATAGACCTAGGGCTTCTGCAAATGATAATGCCCTAAAAAAGAGCGTTACCGTTTTTTAGCTAAAATGGATAGAATTTGTTATCAAATAAAAAGAAACAACAATATCGGTTTTGAAACATTTACTGCAATCGACACCAATGTTACTGACCGAATTTAACAAATATGGAAACGTCATAGAACAAACCAGATGACGTCACTATAATACGTGACGTCACCCAACAACGGGCTTGATAATGGCCCGTCGTCAAGCAATATGAGTGCATTATCAAGTTACAGTGGCCCGCTCATTTCTGATAACGTGCGGGCGGTTAAATGATAATTCTATCCATTTTAGCTATAATATAAGATCAGGTATGGTCCCGTCAGTTATAACATCTCTTCCAGTTTCATCATGTTTCCCCAATTTCGTTGCATTGGTTACTGAAATGTATCATTTGTACATCTGAATCCAAACGGCACGCTGTCAAAAACAATATGTGATATGATGTATATTTACAGATGGGAGAAGAAATCGGAAATCAACCCGATGTATTATTTGCCGTTCGGTCAGGGCCCACGTCAGTGTGTGGGAATGAGGCTTGCCCTGGTGGAGGTCAAGATCGCACTGGCTCACCTGCTCAAGAAACTCCACTTTGTCCGACTGGCTGATACCCCGGTAGGATTACACGTGATGAGCCTATAACACTTGCATGGTATAAACACCAAACTGTTACTGGAGGTGTTCAACTAGAAACGTTAATATAGGAAAAACATTTTGATGTTCAGAAAACGCTCAATGCAAACTATCACTGACCACCGGTCCGGCGATCATCACGTCACAACGGACTGAGACAGATTTACATATAAAGGATTACCAGGCTCAATGCATGCAGCGTTACAATAACGCAAAATACATCTGATCATTTATTTATTTATCATTTTTTAGATGGACACATTTCATGATTCCTCTATTTCTGTCTGAAGATTAAATGCGTATGGGTGTTTTTAGATGGGCTGAAGATTGACACGTGTTGGATTTTTAAAGATTTAAAGTTTAAAAAACAATTTTATATAATTTTCCGTTTGACATCAATTTTGTAAGGATGATTTGTAGTAACTGTGAATCACTCTGTTACAGGACGTGTTGACGGATTTCAAGGCATTTGATGTTTTGGCACCAAAGAAGCCGATCGAGCTGAAAGTGAAATTCCGCTGATCGAAAAGCAATTGAAGAGCAAGATCTGTAGAAGACAGTAACACAATGCACGAATGTAAAGATGGATTTTGTGGCCGTTTTTAGTTTAGTTTAAACATATCGTATTCCCATGAAAATATATACCGATCCACGCAAATGGGATACGATGACATGCCCTTCCTGCCGTTAGTCGCGACTTTCATGTATGCTTATTTTCAATTACCACATTAAATGATTAAAGTGAAAGAATGGAGATAGAGAAATATGTACTTTTACACTACTGATTTCATTATGTATGTACATTTCTAAAGATGTTTTCGTTGACATGATGTTAAAGCTGCATTCCCTAGATAAGACCGGCCTTCCTGAAGCAACCGGTGTACATTTTACATAATTGCTGTGCTTATCCCTTTATCTTGTTCCACATGCAGTGAGGGAGGACGGAGTTGCGGTTTTTACCTAGAGAAAATATTAACTACTGTTTAGGTGTCTGCCAAGTGAAAATACTGTCACAGTTCATGTAGCTATGCTTAATAAATTCCGATAACAACCATTCCGAGGAACAAAATAGGGAACTGATTGTGGTTTAACGGTAACCTCTCTAACTACTCCATAAAGGTCCCGCAAGTGACCAATGATGTAATCCCATGTTCTTCATTATGACCACTTGACTAAACTTTATTTGTTGAGGCAATTTCAAACTTATAAATTTCAAACACATTAGTTTAACTCTGGCGAGTAGTCTTTTGACGAAAATGACGTGTATGGCTTTCCGGCTCCTTTAATGCCCGACCAATGACGTGTATGGCTTTCTGGCTTCTTTAATGCCAAACCAATGACGAGTATGGCTTTCCGGCTCCTTCAATGCCCGACCAATGACTGTATGGCTTTCTGGCTCCTTTTATGCCCGACCAATGACGTGTATGGCTTTCCGGCTTCTTCAATGCCCGACCAATGACGTATATGGCTTTCTGGCTCCTTTAACCCCCGGCCAATGACGTGTATGGCTTTCTGGCTCCTTCACTGCCCGGCCAATGACGTGTATGGCTTTCCGGCTCCTTCACTGCCCGGCCAATGACGTGTATGGCTTTCCGGCTCCTTCACTGCCCGGCCAATGACGTGAATGGCTTTCTGGCCTCTTCAATGCCCGACCAATGACGTGTATGGCTTTCTGGCTTCTTTAATGCCCGACCAATGACGTGTATGGCTTTCCGGCTCCTTCAATGCCCGACCAATGACGTGTATGGCTTTCTGGCTCCTTTAATGCCCGGCCAATGACGTGTATGGCTTTCCGGCTTCTTTAATGCCCGACCAATGACGTATATGGCTTTCTGGCTCCTTTAACCCCCGGCCAATGACGTGTATGGCTTTCCGGCTCCTTCACTGCCCGGCCAATGACGTGTATGGCTTTCCGGCTTCTTCAATGCCCGACCAATGACGTGTATGGCTTTCCGGCTTCTTCAATGCCCGACCAATGACGTGTATGGCTTTCCGGCTTCTTCAATGCCCGACCAATGACGTGTATGGCTTTCCAGCTCCTTTAATGCCCGGCTAATGACGCGTTTGGTTTTCTGGCTCCTTTCATGCTCGGCCAATGACGTGTTGACGTTAACCCTTGAAAAACAGACATAGTTATACGACGTTGACCCTGGATAAACAGACATTGACGTTGACCCTTAATGAACACATAAGGCTGTATACAGGGACTAATCTTTGACTAATCCTCGACTAATGGCGTGTTTATTTGCTTGATATATGTTCTTACAATACTGGATTTAGTAATTCGCTGTATTCTTATTCTATTATGTTATACCATTTACCTCCATTTTGCTGAATTCAGATTTTTTTATATAGGGTGTGAGACATAAAATGCAAGACATTAAACTAGACTGACACATTGCATAATATTTCATGACAAAGGACAAATTACTATTATGTAAATAGACTGAAATATACCAGTATACCTATCAAACGTCGATTAGTACACACAAACAGGCACACGCACTCACTCTCAACCTCGCACTCATGTACAAACGCAAGCACGCACGCTCTCAACCTCCAACACCTGTACACACAACCACGGACACTCACACAGTCGCAATCACACTCACCTTCGACCGCACATTCATAAATATGTCAACGATTGGTGAAAGGACTTTTCGAGCTTGCGAATTCCACGTTGAAACATTAAACAGAAATAAAATATACTGAATGTGTTCCTTCTTATATACATTGGGTGATTGAGTTTGGTTTTACGCCGCTTTTAGCAATATTCCAGCAATATCACAGCGGAATCGAACCCGGGTCTTTGGCGTGACGAGCGAACGCTTTAACCACAAGGCGCCTGTAGCCAGGAATCGCAAGGGGTCAATATTTTATGTGAAATATCTGTCAGAAACAGTACCTAACTGGGGTACCTAAAGATGAAGATGCACATAATTTATTTACATAGTTCTGTCATGTCTGTTAAATACCTCACCACACATTTCGTGAATTAATGCTCTGTTTTAGTTTTGCGATGGTACCTTGAGATGTTTACGTTTTCCCAAGGACATAGTGTTGAATCAGGTTTCGGGTTTAAGGTTTCTTTATTCATGTTCTGCCAAGCGATCAAAGCCGTTTGTGGCCCTTACAATGGATGGTGAACATGATCGACCAAAGATTCATATCAGCTGAAAATCTTATACATGTAATTTCGTGATGACGCGGCAGATCTTATTGTATTTCTTTGTAATGTCGACTGTCATTCATGTCGGGGACAGTGTCATAACTCAGTGGAGCATATCATTGAATGCGTTTAATCCATTTCATTCCTGTTTCGTTCTGTTAACAACTGTCTTTGGTTGAGGATAGAAGTGATTTGTTGTTTATATGTGTCTGCATGTTTTACAACTCGAAGTCCTGAAAACAATTGCAAAAAACAGGTTATGTAACTTGAACATTGTATAATTTAAGAAAACCTCACGGCGTGTTAATTGCAGTGTTGGGAACTTACAATGAAGACATTATTTGAGATATAAATAAGATCGTGGAAAGATTGTTTGAGGTGACAATACATAACCTTGTAGTTGTCCAATGAGTAGGCATAGACTCATGCCCTGGCAATTCACTCAATCAACGGATTGTCTGGTCGATTATTTACAGATCGCCGCCACATTGCACAATACGGGGTTAAACAACAAACAACAACCCAACAACCCATTTACTTGAGAACAATCACACTTTGTAAGCAAGTGGTTCACAAGTAAGTGAGTGAGTGAATATTATTTAATGCCGCATTATTCCAGTCTTTAAACAGTTATGTCTGGAGCATACAAACCAGCAACTTAAAGCATTAGCAAGGGTTCAACATGGAGGAAATGACGGGTAATCAGCCACTTCATATCCACCCGATCCTCATGTAAGTGGGGGTACTGGTGACCTCGGTCAACAGCAGGTCGAATGTCGTGGGACCCGTGAAGATTCCGGGGTAGAATAGGTCTTCAGCAGCCCATGCTTGCCATAAAAGGCGACTATGCTTGTCGTAAAAGGCGACTAACGGGATCGGGTGGGCAGGCTCGCTGACTTGGTTGATGCATGTCATCGATCCCAATTGCGTGGATCGATGCTCATGATATTAATCACTGGATTGTCTGGTCCAGACTCGATTATCTACAGACCGCCGTCATATAGCTGGAATATTGCTGAGTGTGGCGTTAAACATCAATCCAATCCAATCCAATCGAATGTCGTGGACTCCAACATGAACCTCATCTGTCTACGTAAACACCAGTCTACATCCTCTGAGGGAGTGAGTGAGTTTGGTTCAACACTGAATTTTTCAGTATTTCAGAACGGTAATAATATCTCACTGTGTGTTAGCTTGGTGGGGGATGAAAGTCTGCAGTTATCCAGGACGTGTGACAACAACCGACAAGAAGGGGTGTGGTGTAGGCAAACCTAGAAACAAACTGATGTCAAGTCTGGGATTCAGCCCTCCATCATTGTTACCCATCACTGTGAAGCGAAATGTGGACAGCTGGGCCACACATCAGAGCAACACGGGTCACATCTTGCCATCAACATAACAACAACACTGTTTATCATTAAGACATTTATTACAAAATGGTTTCACAATATTTCGTAATAAGGCAGTGATTCTTTATACACATTCAATAGTCTTCCACTCAAAGTGTTCATGTCAGTACTAGCACAGTGATATTATCACACTTTGTAACTTTACCTACTCTTCAGAAAATTGTAAACCACAGTATTCTGTTTTGTTGACAAACTAAGACATAGACATAAACAAAGTCAAGTTTCCTGAGACATGTTTTATGCTGCTGTTAGCAAAATTCCAGTCATTACACAGCGCACTCACAAATGCAAAAAGCACACACAAAACAGCAGTTTACTCATTGTACCCACGTGGGAACCAACCGTGAAGATGACTACTCAACCACGTAAATTGTTTCTTTCTTTCTTTGTTGCTTAACGCCACACTCAGCAATATTCCAGCTATATGGCGGCGGTCTGTAAATAATCGAGTCTGGACCTGACAATCCAGTGATTGACATCATGAGCATCGACCCATGCAATTGGGATACGATGACATACATCAACCAAGTCAGCGAGCTTGACCACCCGATCCCGTTAGTCCTCTTACGACAATCATAGACGCCTTATACGGCAAGCATGGGTTGCTGAAGACCTAGCGTACCCCGGATCTTCACGGGTCCCAACCACGTAAAAGACAAGCTGGTGAACAATATTTTCTCTCAAATAAAGGATATGTGACGGGCCGGTGGTCCATGTACTACAAGACTACCACATTCGGTCGGAGTGATGCATCTAAGGAATCGATACCAAACTGTCACATTAAAAGCTCAGACAATTCCTGAGTTGAGACCAATTAGTGGCAGAACCGTACACAACCAGTTGAGCGAGCACAACATCCGGCCCGGACATCAAGCGATACGCCAGTCTTGCTTCCACGTCCCCGACTGGCTCGCCTACCTTGGTGTAGACAGCATCTGAGGCTCAGGAGACTGGAACAGTATACTATTCCCAGATGCTGTGATGATCGTGCAAGGGTCTACAAGCGTCCACGTTTAAGCCACGCTTGCGTTACTCAACGTCGTCAGTGAGGGGGTTGAAGTGGAATGGTACGGGGTGGCATCACAACTCATCATTGTTAATGGAAATTTAAACGGCGTACGCTACCGGGACGACATCGTTCGAGATCATGTTCTACCCTTTGTGCAACGTCACGTTGCTGCAGGATAATGCCTGCTCACACGTTGCACGTGTTGTAACAGACTTTTGAGGCAGCATGACATTGCTGTGTAGATGATGATGGATGAGATGAGTGAGTGAGTGAGTATGGTTTAACGCCGCTTTTAGCAATATTCCAGCAATATCACGGCGTGGGACACCAGGTATTGGCTTCACACATTGTACCCATGTCGGGAATCGAACCCGGGTCTTCGGCGTGACGAGCGAACGCTTTAACCACTAGGCTACCCATTTGGATGAGAAGAAGCGACGCCTACAACACGACCAGAACCAGCCGGTGACGCAAGCTCCGTTGGGACAATCTTTGGTTGACATTTTTTTAACAACATCCCCCTGGCTGTTTTCAATCATCTGGTGTCTTCAATACACCACCCCTCTTTTAGGTAGTGTTTCTCTGTCTCCTGTGACCAAGTATGGCTTTGTCAATGATTTCCTAATGATAAAATATTGATCAGACGAATAACCAAATATTATGTTGTTATTTTCAATAACATAACATTTACACCACTTTATATGAAGCACAGTTACTTTTATTCCGTTAGTATACATAGACTACATACACTGAATGAACACCTGACTATGTACATCTGGATTTGGACAACATACTCTGTGTCTTCAACATGATATGTATATACAATGTCAAGTGATTAGTACAGGTATTACATACAACAAACACAAAGTGGGAAAAGAAAGTGGGAATTAAGCAATAATCTAAGACGCTATACATGTCATCCCTGAGTTTGCCATCCTCGCTTGGTCCGGGCCCACTCAGATTATCCCATAACTTAACCAGTGATGTAGTGACATTCATGTCACTGTAAGCCGTGCACCGACCCATCCCTCCGCATGCAGTGACGGCAGGTGTTTAGACAAGCCTTTCTTATGATTTATAGAAAATTGGAATACAATATGATATCGATCAACATTATTATAAGGGTCACCAGATGTGTTTAGTCTTGTGGTTGTTACGTGAACGGGTGACAGAAATGCATCCAGTTTCAATGCATGGATTCCTCTGAGGTATGGAGCCAGGGGTCTGGAGCCAGGGACGTTATCGGAGCACGACTTTCAGGTTTATTGGACACTTGTTGCTGAGGGTTCCTAAAGCGGTGAAGTTCCTCAACTCATCCTGAAAAAACAATATGGACATTTTGGTTGACTGGAAAGTAATATGTCGTTTTGTGCCTCGGCGGCAATATTTCAGCAATACCATGTCGACCACCAACTCAGCTACGGCCAATTTAACCCAACAGACCGGTGATGTTCTGCATGGTCCACGACGTGGAGCGATCAGCAAGTCAGCCTGATCAACGGTTCCTCTTTAGTCGTCTCTTACAAGCATTTGGATAAGAGGGGCCTATTCTAAACTCGTGCCCCCACAGTGTTGCTTACAGTGGAACCACATTGTACCCACCCGATCGTCTTCCGATATAAATACTGTGACAAACATACATAACTTTTCTATCATATGGATCATTACTTATTTACATTGTTTTCGTGTACCCTCAACACACTTCTTATTAAGTGAACATTACTACGGCAGAAAGGCGCTACAAGATGACAACCAAAACAAGTCAACGAACCGGTGTGTCTGGAAGTCTGGCAAACTCCACCTTCTGCAGGATGCGAGCCAGACCAATCTTCATCTCAACTTGGGCAAGCCTCATTCCGATACACATCCGGGGGCCTTGGCCGAAGGGGAGATAACCCATTTGATGTAGATCTGCATTCTCCCATCTTAAATAGAAAATGAACTTTTATACTCAGAACATTTGCATTCAATGATAACCGAATTAGCAGATGTGTTATAAAGTTTAACGTTAAACGTTTTCACTGAAGGTGTACGAATTTCGCATTCGCTTAATGCTTATGAACGTTTGTTAAGATTAAAATACTGCTTAAAGTTTTCACTGAAGACGAGCTGAGTCTTCTGAACGCCTTCAGTGAATGATGCACAGGGCCAATTGGCGCTTGTCAAGCTCACAGTTGAATCGTTTTCCCTGAATATGGCAAGTTGTTAGGCTTACCTATCTGGATTGAATTTGTTAGGCTCTGGGAATATATCCGCATTTCTCTGAAGGGACACAAGGGGGATGTTGATGAAGCTGCCCTTGGGGAATGTCCAACCTTTGATGACAGTTGTCTTGGAGACAGCACGGTTTAACCTGTTAAAGAACAGTCAGTATACAAATATATATCATATAATATCAGATATCACATATGTGACCCACCAAGAATAAAGGGACCTAATGGGTGCCAGGATACAATTGTGCTGTGACGTCATGAAGCAAGACGTTTGATGTCAACTTACTTCCGTAAAAATTGTCATGTGTACAGACTGTACAATATATCCTATTTTGGTCTCGTAATGTAATAAAACCACGTCAAAACATTTCAGCATACATGTCTACTTTCATTTAAGCAGACATATTTAAAAACGGCAGCCATTACACAGACAGTCATAAATCTGAAAATGGGCCTTTGCAGAAAATGAGCCCAAATGTTTGAAACCATGCATCTCTGTAATAAATATGAATTGAAGGTAAGGAATTAGGCAATTTTATGGTCCTAAGATGCCGAAGACGTGAAATAAATTAAAAAGTCGAAATGTGATTTTTTTCACCAATAAGGTCCCATTTTTCAAGGTTGGTCACATATATCTAACGGGGCGGTCGGGTAGCCTAGTGGTTAAAGCGTTCGCACGTCACGCTGAAGACCCGGGTTCAATTCCCGACATGGGTACAATGTGTGAAGCCCATTTCTAGTGTCCCCCGCCGTGATATTGCTGGAATATTGCTAAAAGTGGCGAAAAACCAAACTCACTCACTCACATATATCTAACATCCCGATTCGCATTAGAATAGGCTCTTGAAGAGAATGGAACACTTGGATAATAACAACTGAATGATCGAGAAAATCAGGGGTAATTCGCGTTTAACATCATTAGGGTCCGGTTATTTATTATAGGGTGTCTGTGGGCCAGAGGGAATCAGTGGAATGTCACCAAAACGAATGTCAGTCTCTAGGGGAGGGCTATAAAAAATAATACATACATTAGGGGAGGTTCATGATATAATGGACATTTTTATAATAAAACATAAAGTGCTTTTGCATTTGGTCTTTTCAGGGAGAGTGGTGAAAGAAATTACAAGGACATAGAGGGTGTCATCTGAAAATATCACAATTATAACTGGATGGTCATTAAATTCTGTACATTTGTGCATAAAAAAAACCTCTGAGCCTCTGAGCTGAAGGTTTCCGGTACTCACCCGGGTACAACTGGGTACAGCCTAAGGGTCTCTGAAATCACGTGGTCCATATACGTCAACTGGCCAATGTTGTCGTAGTCTGCCGGCTCCTGTGAATGATGTCAAAGTTGCATTGACTTACATATAGAGTGAGAGCAAGAGAGTATGGTTGAGAAAGAAAGAGAGAGAGAGAGAGAGAGAGAGAGACAGAGAGAGACAGAAAGCAAGAGAGAGAAAGATAAAGAAAGAGAGAAAGAAAGCGAGGGAGAGAGAATGGGATTGCTGAGAGACACCTTTAAAGTAGAAATTAGTCTATCATCGGTTGTAAATTACATTTGAGAAGGTCGCCATTTAGCAACGCGAAGTTCGAGAGGACAAAGTTACCTTTCCTAATACAGTGTCCACCTCCTTCGTCAACCTTTCTTGAACTTCCGGGTTAGTTGCCAGTGAATATGCAGCGAAGTTCAAGGTGCTGGCCGTAGTTTCGTATCCGGCGATAAAGAACAAGAACGCCTGCCCCAGCACCTCGTCGGTCGTCATTGCTGGTCATCATAAAATGAATATTCCGCCATAAATAGCATGATAAGAGTAAGTGAGTGGTTGGGCAGTTATGTTGTAATATTAATCTTACTTATATTCTCAAAGGCAAAGTATGTTTTGTTTGTTTGTTTGTATGTTTGTTGTTTAACGCCGCACTCAGCAATATTCCAGCTATATAACGGCGGTCTGTAGATAATCGAGTCTGGACCAGACAATCCAGAGATTGATATCATGAGCATAGATCCACGCAATTGGGATCGATGACATGCATCAACCAAGTCAGCGAGCCTGACCACCCGATCCCGTTAGTCGCCTTTTACGGCAAGCATGGGTTGCCGAAGACCTATTCTACCCCGGAATCTTCACACAGGAAGTAACTTAATGCTCAAGGTGTATACAATAGAACGTAACTAAAAACATGTTTCCGTTGAACGTCCATTATCCAATGTTTGTCACCCAATTCTGGAATGATACAAATGCTGGATCCAATCTCATCTGCTTCTTTTTAAACCCGCATCGAATGACATGACGCTAAACCAGCCTCCCTTTAAATTACCCCCCTGAGAAAGAATCACTTCCAATAGAAAGTTACAAAATGAGTCCAGGTATTTATCTCAATAGAATGGAGATGTGATACATTAACAGTGTGTATGAGGGGTGTCTTTCAAAGAAAATAGTTGTGTTTATCCTCCATTGAACTTTTCAACACCCTAGGGTTAGAACGATTAATAAGATTCACATATTAGATATTATGAGTGGTAGTAAAATGATCATGACTGACATGAATTTCGGATATGCCGAACTGGTCTTCAAGGCCCATTTTAAGCTTGGTCAGTCAATTCAAACCTCGATACCGATAACATATCCGATACACATTGATATTATTTACACACTCATACGCTCATGGCAGTGAGAAGTATTGTTTGTTTGTTGTTTAATGTCGGATTCAGCAATATTCCAGCTATATGACGGCGTTCTGTATATAATCGAGTCTTGACCAGACAATCAAGTGATTGACAACATGACCACGCAATTGGATCAGCGAGCCTGACTACCCGATCACGTTAGTCGCCTCTTACAAGTATAGTCGCTCTTTACGGCAAGCATGGGTTGCTGAGCACCAATTCTACCCCGGATCCTCACGGGTCTAGTGAGAGGTAATTAGTAGAACAATATATCGTAGCAATAGACAATGCCATTTGTAAAAGTCGTGGGCGATAGTGTGTCACATGATCCTCAGACATTGTGGCCTTGCGACCTTCAAGTACATACCTTTGTTGCCATGTTGGGAACCTGAAGGTTGTGATTGGCTCTTGTCATCCTCGCTATCTTGATTGCTCAAGTTATCCTCAGCATCCAGCATCAACTGAAGAAAGTCTATTCTTCTCTGGAAAGAATGACCAGTTAGGAAATGATAACAAGTGAGAAAGTGAATGTTTAAAGCCGCAAACACCAATATATCCAAGCCATTCGCGTGACCTGTAATTAATCGAGTCTGGACATGTCAGCCAAGTCACTTTGCCTTGCCAAAGTTTCAACATAATATTTCAAGAATGATGAGTGGGGGAATGTTATTGGTTTACGCCGCAGTCTACAATATTATACCCGAATTGAAATCTTCATACACTATCACAAGTTCATTTTTTCTCAAACGCAGGAATATTTTATGGTGTGTCGTTTTAATAACATATTTTCTGATTATACGCCCTGTTTTAACTGACATACTATAGAAACCAAACGGGGGACTCGCTAGTAACTAGTATCCCAATGCGTAGATCGGTGCTCCTGATATCAATCACTGGATTGTCTGGCTATTTACAGACCGCCGTCATATAGCTGAAATACTGCTGAGTGTGGCGTTAAACAACAAATAAACAAACAAACACATGCTAGATAGGAGCATTTAAGTCGGGGGCGTTAACTATTGCTGTTGAAAAGTCCTGTAGCCCATTGAGACTCTTATTAAGAAACGTCAAGAAAGGCACAAACAAGGAAACAGTGTTACCTTTTGTTCTTCCTTTGGTTCGCTTTTTCTCATTGTTATCATTTCTTTAAGAGAGGACACAAAAAATTTCCTGGTTGACTTGGGAAACGAGCTGAAACCTAGAGCCTTGGCGACCCTTTGTAGACTTGGGAAAAGAACTGTAAAAGACGGTGTCAGGGTATCAACAGGGAACATAGAAACTTCTACAAATTGCAGCAAACATGGGTCCTTCAGACTGGTGACTGCTGGTGCAAAAAGAATTGAGTTCTATCTGCTCAGAGATAGACAGTGATTGTGACAAGATCAAATTCGTGGCGGCTTAGTTTGGGCACGTGAGTCATTGAGAAATATCGTGATTGAATGATTGATTGCTACTCAGAGAGGTCAATAGTGCAATTTTTACATGGAAATTTGTGATGTGTTCTCTTAAAGCCGTGGCAACCACCCAGGATGGATGTGAATAGGCATGGAGATCTCGAGGATGGATATTGGAAGCATGACACCTGGGGACCTAGATGGGATACAGCAACACAGAGGACGGACATGGGAGCGCATGGTGACCCCTCAGGATGGACATTAGCGGACATGGTGAACCCCTAGAATGGACATAAGCGGGCATGTGAACATCGGAAGGCATGGTGACCCACGGGATGGACATTGGAAGGCATGGTGACCCCCGGGATGGACATCGGAAGGCATGGTGACCCCCGGGATGGACATCGGAAGGCATGGTGACCCCCGGGATGGACATTGGAAGGCATGGTGACCCCCGGGATGGACATTGGAAGGCATGGTGACCCCCGAGGTGGACATCGTAAGGCATGGTGACCCCCGGGGTGGACATCGGAAGGCATGGTGACCCCCGGGGTGGACATCGGAAGGCATGGTGACCCCCAATGGACATTGGAAGGCATGGTGACCCCCGGGATGGACATTGGAAGGCATGGTGACCCCCGGGGTGGACATCGGAAGGCATGGTGACCCCCGGGGTGGACATCGGAAGGCATGGTGACCCCCGGGATGGACCTCGGAAGGCATGGTGACCCCCGGGGTGGACATCGGAAGGAATGGTGACCCCGGGATGGACATTGAAAGGCGTGGTAACCCCCGGGATGATACATACTTATGAGAGACATGACCGGACTCTGGAGCACGTTGTTGTCAAAGACCTTCTTGGCCTGGGTGATGAAGACGTTGTGGAAGTTGTTTTGGGAGTCGATGTCAATGCCGAAAGCTGTGCTGGCAATCACATCCATAGTGAAGGCACCAAAATAACTGCATCACATGAAGAATAACATATCTATAATACACATTCTGGTCGGAATAGTTCCGTCGCAACAGTTCATTATATTATCGTTGCGATGTCATTCTGTGTATTTTGAACAATGCGAAAGGTAGGCGTTTGAAAGGTTCGTGGATCAAACATGGATGTAATGCTATTGCGAGTAGTACAGTTATATCATGGAGTTAAGTGTCTGCGGGTATCTTAATGGGGACATGAAACACAAAATCAAAGC